>NC_066620.1:163818542-164121768 GCF_025201925.1 Gopherus flavomarginatus | reverse complement strand
TTCTTATGATCTCTCATGGGTTCCCTGGGCTGCATCTTCTCTTTGCCTTCTTGTAGCCATCTATTATGGAATTGCATTCTATAGACCTCTATCTCCCTGGATTTTCATCTCTCCATGCAGTTTTTTCTAGTCTGTTGAGAAGGATATTTCTCTGGGTATCTCTTAGCTACTCTAGAGCTGCTTAGAACCCTTTGCCTTTGCTGCCCTCTCCCTTCAGAGCCAATCCCAGAGTATAAGCTCCCAATTCTCAGTTTTCCTTTATTGGCCCTGTTGTCTTGCCTTTATAGGAACCAGACAGTCTGGCTCTCTCAAGCTGTCTCTCTTCCAGGTGCACAGAATAGGCTAATAGGGCCTTCCAGATCTCTGTTAACACTTTATTAGCATTTGTAGGTCATCACAAATCCCTTGATCCTATGGGAGCTGCAGGAGCCAAGGGTCATCTATCTACACAGGTTTCCCAGCTGACTCAATTCTAGGGAGCTTCCCACTGCAAGAGGGTAAAGACATAGCACTATAATACAGCCTAAGGCTTCTCAATGCATTGTGCAATGTAGTAAAAAGCAACCAGAATGTAACTGTGAGTTTAGCCTCTACTCTGAATGTCCTTAATAGATGGGGAAACTTTTAAAGTCTTAGGTCCAAAGGTGGGAATTTGTGATATTTACCACCCATGAATTGGGATGTTGATATTGTTTGTTTTGTATTTGCTGCTTACAGTGGCCATGGTGTATTTATTTTTTTAAAAAATATTGACGGGGAAACAGAGGTGGGAGGAAATATTCATCTTCTGAAGCAATGACTTCATATTATCTTAAGCTAAGAAATTCAGGAAATACAAACATAATTTAATGAAATAGGAATCTGTCTTCTCAGAATTTGAGCTGATGATACTTCAGTTTTCTTTAACTTTGAATAACATTTGTTAATATATATTTTTTGAGGATGCCATAAGATTTTTGGATATGAAAATCTTGTCTATTGGGAACTGGATAGAGCAGCAGCAGCAGCAGCAGATTTCTCAGATGAGAATATTGCTGCTCTTATCTCCCCTGAATTCTAATTCTTTTAATCAAACATCCCTAAATCTTTTTAAACTTTGATATAGTGATGTAGACTGAACCAGGAACCTGATTCCTACACCCCTGAACTCTGGTTGGCAGGGAGGGATTTCAAAAGCTGGAACTGAACCCAGATCTGAGTTTTTGCCCAGCTCTATTTACAAATTTTCGGAAGTGACAGATACTCCTCTTAGCAATGTTATTTGTTGGCAAAGAATTATATACAAGGGCAGTATGAATTTAGTGCCCATCACTAAAATGACATCCAACAACTACAGGAGATATGCTTCTGTGTGTGGCTTTATATGGCTTTTTCATATGATTTCCCTCTTCTCTCAAGTTTAATACGAGACTTACAATCTTGACTAAAACTGGAAGGTTATATTTTCTCTTTTTTAATGATCTATTATTTTATAGTCTGTTTTATTTTTGTCCATTTATTATTTTGATTAAAAGTTCAGAATAAATAAAATATTTAGAACAAGTTAAAAAAAATTCTAAATGCAGCAAGATTTTCACTTATCTAACTACAATGGCATCCAGAGGTTAAAGCAATGTTATCTCAATTTAATGCAACACTGTTAATGCATTTTAAGGCTCTATTGCTTGAGCCATAATTTCCACTGGAAGGAATCACATATTTGAAGGCTGCCGCACATTCTCAGGGCAGATAACATGAAATCTCCCAATAAATATAATATTTATCATATCTGAGTTATAGTGTATGGTTAATTACACTCATATTTTATATTTGTAGATTAAAACAAATTAAGGTGAGAACTCAACTATGTATAATGACAGGAAGAAAAAAGAACAGATTACTTTTGATTTTAAGAATGGGTAATTCTGTTCATTGAGGGGAATGACAGCATATTTTTACATTTCAGTTATTACATACACCAGCTATTCTCAAGCAGTGGTCTGCTAAGCCTTTTTTCATGTTTTGTAACATGACAGATTTGGAGAATCATATAAAAGTTGGAGAACTGCTGATCTACATCCTTCAAGGACAGATTGTACTTGGCTTTTCCTGATATACATAGGTGAGGGGGAGGACATCAGGGACTGAATCATCATTGCAATATTCCAGTTTTAATGCCAGTGTAAATTCCTTGATTTCAATCTGATGTAGAATAAAGGTTCTATTGATGCTCATTTCGGATTACCTGTATAAATGACTTCAGCATCTCTACTCATGAGTAATGTGTGCATTTGAACTCATGTTGATAAAACTTTTATAATACATTATGTACTCTCTCTCTCAGTCCCTCTCTCTTATATTCTCCTCTTATTGCATATATTTGATCATTTAAATAGTTTGGGCCCTAATTAGCATTGCATCACACTTAGTTGATGATGATATCATTTAACTGATTTAATTTCTGCATTTCAGCAGAGTAAAACTGCAATAATGCAAAATGCCTAGAGAATCAAGTGCATGACATAAATCTGTGGCAACCTACTTATCTTAAACAGGAGAAAATAAACAATAATCTATGCTGAACATCAGCAGTGTATAAATGTTTTATCAGCATAAGTGTGTGATGGGAGTGTTACTCACAAATGACAAAGCCATAAGTGAGTTACGCTGGGCTGCTAAGCCTCACACGTGTAGCACTTCACATGACGCTCACACATTTGACAGCCCTGTCATGCCTGCTCTCAGCTCAGCCTAAATTTCACACATCAGACTGAGCTACAGGAGTTGCAGTTCCCACAGATTGGCCAAAAGATGTCACTATGGAGCTTGAATTCAGGCATTCATGTGGGCTTTCCGCCTCCCAAATGACATCCACAAAGGGGATCAATGAGAGGGGAGGAGTAGCAGCGAAAGGAAAGGCTGCAATAGGTGCCACAGACATGTCTTGCTGGTTGGCCCCTGTGCTCTAGCTAAACCCAATCCCCTTAAGGCTGCTGTAGACCAGTGGTGTGCAACCTGAGTCTCACGGGCCGCATGCAGTTCGCTGTTCCCGGACACTGGGAGCTGCCGGGGGGCCATGTCTGCAGACAGTCAACATCAGCAAAATGACTCGTGGCCTACAATCAGATTACCCTGATGGGCCGCAATCGGCCAGCAGGCCACGAGTTGCCCACCACTGCCCTAGACCAATGATTTTCAACTTTTTTTCATTTTCATTTCATTTTCACAAAATTGAAAATGGAAGTGCAGAGCCCTTTGGAAATTCAGACATAGTCTGCAGGCCCCCAGGGGTCCATGGACCACAGCTGGAAACCCACTGTTCTATGTTAACCAAAACCTTTTGCAAACCTCTTAGACATAGTCTGTGGACCCACAAGGGTCTGTGGAGCACAGGTTGAAAACCACTACTCTAGACACTATCACTGCACTCTAGAGAAGCTCCTATTTTACAAAACATAGAGATATTTTATACAATTAAATATTACCGCCTATCATGCTGACCAATATTGTCTCATTGTTTTCTTGTACTCTGCCATATGTTGTGTCTTGTATTATAGCTGGACTATAAACTTTATTTGTGTTCTGTGTTTGTACACTGCCTGGTATAAAGGAGTCCTCGTCCACAGTAGGGCTTGTAGGAGCTACAGTATTTTTATAACTTTCATAACAATCTTCTGAACATAAGATTTAAATGTACATGCTACAAATATACAAATGTGTAATTTTGGACCATATGAAATAATGAACATTTAATCATTTTGAGGATAATAACCTACTTGTCTATATTCTTGTACCCAAGTCAAATCTGGATATTTTAAATCCACACATATCTAGTAAAAGCAGCAAAGAATCCTGTGGCACCTTATAGACTAACAGACGTTTTGGAGCATGAGCTTTCATGGGTGAATACCCACTTCCTCAGATGCATGTAATGGAAATTTCCAGGGGCAGGTATATATATGCTAGCAAGCAAGCTAGAGATAACGAGGTCAGTTCAATCAGGGAAGATGAGGCCCTGTTCTAGCAGTTGAGGTGTGAAAACCAAGAGAGGAGAAACTGGTTCTGTAGTTGGCAAGCCATTCACAGTCTTTGTTCAATCCTGAGCTGATGGTGTCAAATTTGCAGATGAACTAAAGCTCAGCAGTTTCTCTTTGAAGTCTGGTCCTGAAGTTTTTTTGCTGCAGGATGGCCACCTTAAGGTCTGCTATAGTGTGGCCAGGGAGGTTGAAGTGCTCTCCTACAGGTTTTTGTATATTGCCATTCCTAATGTCTGATTTGTGTCCATTTATCCTTTTCTGTAGAGACTGTTATGTTTGGCCGATGTACATAGCAGAGGGGCATTGCTGGCATATGATGGCGTATATTACATTGGTGGATGTGCAGGTGAATGAACCAGTGATGGTGTGGCTGATCTGGTTAGGTCCTGTGATGGTGTCGCTGGTGTGGATATGTGGGCAGAGTTGGCATCGAGGTTTGTTGCATGGATTGGTTCCTGAGCTAGAGTTATTATGGTGCGGTGTGCAGTTACTGGTTAGAATATGCATCTGAGGAAGTGGGTATTCACCCACGAAAGTTCATGCTCCAAAACGTCTGTTAGTCTATAAGGTGCCACAGGATTCTTTGCTGCTTTTACAGATCCAGACTAACACGGCTACCCCTCTGATACTTGACACCATGCAAGGCCCTGCATTTAGCCGTATGGAGTGGAAATCCATCAACCTCATGAAGAAACTTGCACAAATACAGACAGATATCATCTTCCTTTCCAAACGCAAATGAATGGACATCATACCAAATGGACTAAAGGTAAAACATCCACTGCTATCTACATACTACACAGACCACAGTGAGAGATTATGCCATACTCTATCAAAAAAACTGAGGAACCACCTCATCAGCATCCTATACAGCAAACAGGAAAACATCAAAAAAGAGCTCTCCAACCTGGAGACTCTCATTAATAACCAAACTTCTATACAAACGGACTTCACTAGAATAAGACAGGAGATCTACATTACTCACTTCACCTCTCTACAAAGGAAAAAGGACTGTAAGCTGTCTAAACTCCTACCTGCCACATGGGGCTACAACCGTGGTATGCCTAACCCACCCAGCAATATCGTCAATCTATCCAACTACACACTCAGCCCAGAAGAAAAGTCTGTCCTATCTCGGGGACTCTCTTTCTGCCCTGCTACCCCCACCAACATGATACAGTTCTGTGGTGATCTGGAAGCCTACTTTCGCCGTCTCCGACTCAAAGAATACTTCCAGGACAACACTGAACAGTGCACTGATACACAGGTGCCCTCCCACCAACAGCACAAGAAGAAGAACTTCACATGGACTCCTCCTGAGGGTCGAAATGACAGCCTGGACCTATACATTGAATGCTTCCACCGGTGTGAACAGGCAGAAATCGTGGAACAACAACATCGCTTGCCTCACAACCTAAGTCGTGCAGAACGCAATGCCATCCACAGCCTCAGAAACCACCCTGACATTATCATCAAAGAGGCTGATAAAGGAGGTGCCGTTGTCATCATGAACAGGTCTGACTACCAAAAGGAGGCAGCCAGACAACTCTCCAATACCAAATTCTACAGGCCACTTCCCTCAGATCCCACTGAGGAATACACTAAGAAACTACAGCATCTACTCAGGACACTCCCTACACTAACACCAGAAGAAATCAACATACCCCTAGAGCCCCGACCAGGGTTATTCTATCTACTACCCAAGATCCACAAACCCGGAAATCCTGGACGCCCCATCATCTCGGGCATTGGCACTCTCACTGAAGGACTGTCTGGATATATGGACTCTCTACTCAGACCCTATGCCACCAGCACTCCCAGCTATCTCCGTGACACCACTGATTTCCTGAGGAAACTACAATACATTGGTGACCTCCCAGAAAACACCATCCTAGCCACCATGGATGTAGAAGCTCTCTACACAAACATCCCACACACAGATGGAATACAAGCTGTCAGGAACACTATCCCTGATGATGCCACAGCACAACTGGCTGCTGAGCTCTGTGCCTTTATACTTACACACAACTATTTCAAATTTGATGACAATATATATCTCCAGATCAGTGGCACTGCTATGGGCACCCGCATGGCCCCACAATATGCCAATATCTTTATGGCCGACCTGGAACAACGCTTCCTCAGCTCTCGTCCACTCATGCCCCTTCTCTACCTACGCTACATTGATGACATCTTCATCATCTGGACCCATGGGAAGGAGACTCTGGAAAAATTCCACCACGATTTCAACAGCTTCCACCCCACCATCAACCTCAGCCTGGACCAATCTACACGGGAGGTCCACTTTCTTGACACCATGGTGCAAATAAGTGATGGTCACATTAACACCACCCTATATCGAAAACCTACCGACCGCTATGCCTACCTTCATGCCTCCAGCTTCCATCCCGGGCACATCACACGATCCATTGTCTACAGCCAAGCACTGAGGTACAACCGCATCTGCTCTAACCCCTCAGACAGAGACCAACACCTACAAAATCTCCACCAAGCATTCTCAAAACTACAATACCCGCACGAGGAAATAAGGAAACAGATCAACAGAGCAAGACGTGTACCCAGAAGCCTCCTACTGCAAGACAAACCCAAGAAAGAAACCAACAGGACTCCACTGGCCATCACATACAGCCCCCAGCTAAAACCCCTCCAACGCATCATCAAGGATCTACAACCCATCCTGGACAATGATCCCACACTTTCACAGGCCTTGGGTGGCAGGCCAGTCCTTGCCCACAGACAACCTGCCAACCTGAAACATATTCTCACCAGTAACTGCACATCGCACCATAATAACTGTAGCTCAGGAACCAATCCATGCAACAAACCTCGATGCCAACTCTGCCCACATATCTACACCAGCGACACCATCACAGGACCTAACCAGATCAGCCACACCATCACTGGTTCATTCACCTGAACATCCACCAATGTAATATACGCCATCATATGCCAGCAATGCCCCTCTGCTATGTACATCGGCCAAACATAACAGTCTCTACGGAAAAGGATAAATGGACACAAATCAGACATTAGGAATGGCAATATACAAAAACCTGTAGGAGAGCACTTCAACCTCCCTGGCCACACTATAGCAGACCTTAAGGTGGCCATCCTGCAGCAAAAAAACTTCAGGACCAGACTTCAAAGAGAAACTGCTGAGCTTCAGTTCATCTGCAAATTTGACACCATCAGCTCAGGATTGAACAAAGACTGTGAATGGCTTGCCAATTACAGAACCAGTTTCTCCTCTCTTGGTTTTCACACCTCAACTGCTAGAACAGGGCCTCATCCTCCCTGATTGAACTGACCTCGTTATCTCTAGCTTGCTTGCTAGCATATATATACCTGCCCCTGGAAATTTCCATTACATGCATCTGAGGAAGTGGGTATTCACCCGTGAAAGCTCATGCTCCAAAACGTCTGTTAGTCTATAAGGTGTCTGTCATAAACAGATAGCTAAGGGTTAATGTCTCTTTCACCTGAAGCACCTGACCAGAGGACCAATCAGGAAACCAGATTTTTTCAACTTTGGGTGGAGGGAATTTTGTGTCTAACGTCTTTGTCTGTCTGCCTGCTTTCTCTGAGCTTTGGAGAAGTAGTTCTGCTTTCTAATCTTCTGTTTCTAAGTGTAAGGACAAAGAGATCAGATAGTAAGTTATATGGTTTCTTTTCTTTGGTATTTGCATGAATATAAGTGCTGGAGTGCTTTGATTTGTATTCTTTTTGAATAAGGCTGTTTATTCAATATTCTTTTAAGCAATTGACCCTGTATTTCATCACCTTAATACAGAGAGACCATTTGTATGTATTTTTCTTTCTTTTTATATAAAGCTTTCTTTTAAGACCTGTTGGAGTTTTTCTTTACTTCAGGGAAATTGGGTCTGTACTCACCAGGGAATTGGTGGGAGGAAGAAATCAGGGGAGATCTGTGTGTGTTGGATTTGTTAGCCTGATTTTGCATTCCCTCTGGGTGAAGAGGAAAGTGCTTTTTGTTTCCAGGACTGGGAACGGAGAGGGGGAGTCACTCTGTTTGGATTCACAGAGCTTGTGTCTGTGTATCTCTCCAGGAGCACCTGGAGGGGGGAAGGGAAAAGGATTATTTCCCTTTGTTGTGAGACTCAAGGGATTTGGGTCTTGGGGTCCCCAGGGAAGGTTTTTCAGGGGGACCAGAGTGCCCCAAAACACTCTAATTTTTGGGTGGTGGCAGCAAGTACCAGGTCCAAGCTGGTAACTAAGCTTGGAGGTTTTCATGCTAACCCCCATATTTTGGACGCTAAGGTCCAAATCTGGGACTAAAGTTATGATATGAGAAGCAGCGGTTGGGATATAGACAGAATCCAGAAGCCAGTAGGAATATTATATTTTTCTTTTCTCTGCTAAGGGCTTTTTAGCAGAGAGAAACAGTTGGTTTTAAAAGGGAACCAGAGAGAATTTTTTTTCCTGCTCTCTCTGGCAGTTTGTGGCTTGCATAATAAGCAAGAAACCATTAAGGTGCTATTAAGAGTCTTTTGTCACTCAATAGCACTCCCATTGAGAGTCATTACCAGCACTATATGCATGCAAATAAAGTGGTTTTTCAGGTTTACTTAACATTGAAAATTAGCTAAAGGCACTGTTGCTGGGCAGACTTCAGGAGGCAACAGAGAACCTGCAGTTCTTAAAATAAACACCAGAGGGCACCCCAACACAAGAAAACAGGAATCATGACTTCTAAGGCAAAAATTGAGGCCAAAGAGCAATTCAAAGAAGCTGAACACAGGCGACAAATGGAGATGAAAGAAAGAGAAGAACAAATCAAAGAGGCAGCACACAAAAGAAAACTAGAAGAAGAAGAGGTGGCCTACCGAAGGAAACAAGCAGAAGAAGAGGCGGCCCACCGCCGAGAAATGGAAAAGCAACAAAAAGAGAATGAAGAGAAGGAAAAACAGAGAAAACATGAACTGGAGTTGGCAAAAGCTGAGCTGCATGTGCCAGCCAACCCTAACAACCCGGCGCCAATTATTGCTCCACAGCACAGGAAATTTCCCACCTACAAGGCAGGTGATGACACCGAGGCCTTCTTGGAAAATTTTGAAAGAGCCTGTCTTGGGTACAGCATCCCCGAAGACCAGTACATGGTAGAATTAAGGTCACAGCTCAGTGGACCTTTAGCAGAGGTGGCAGCTGAAATGCCTAAGCAGCAAATGAATGACTATAAACTTTTTCAAACCAAGGCCAGATACAGAATGGGGATAACCCCAGATCATGCCCGTCAGCGCTTCAGAACCCAAAAGTGGAAACCAGAGGTGTCATTTCCCAAACACGCCTACTACATTGCAAAAAACTATGAGGCCTGGATAACAGGAAACAACGTTCAAACCTTGGAAGAACTGCACCTCCTCATACAAATGGAGCAGTTCTTGGATGGTGTTCCTGAAGACATCACACGGTACATACAAGATGGAAAACCCAAAGATCTCGCTGAGGCGGGGGAGATTGGAGCCAAATGGATGGAACTGGCAGAAAGCAAGAAAGCTACTGTCAAGGGGAACGATTACCCCAGGGGGCACACAGACCATAAACCCTACAACCGAGGACAAGCAAAGACCCCACATACCACCCAAGTAAAGC
This sequence comes from Gopherus flavomarginatus, assembly GCF_025201925.1. Taxonomy (NCBI): domain Eukaryota; kingdom Metazoa; phylum Chordata; order Testudines; family Testudinidae; genus Gopherus; species Gopherus flavomarginatus. The sequence continues at coordinate 164,112,121 of NC_066620.1, read as the reverse complement.
CACAGACACCCTACTCTTCCACCTCACCAGTCTCCAGTAACTCACCTCGGCCCAGTGACCCATCAGATGGAAGATGCTTTAAGTGTAATGAACTGGGACATATCAAGGCCAACTGTCCAAAGAACACCATGCGAGTGCAATTCATTACACCCCCATCACACCAAAGATCCCCAGGCCCGGATGCCTCTCAAATACCCTTGGAGCGAAGGGAAAATTTGAGAGTGGGCGGAAAGAAGGTTACTGCGTGAAGAGACACGGGGGCACAAGTGTCAGCTATCCACCAATCCTTCGTTGACCCCAAATTCATCAACCCAAAGGCCAAAGTTACAATTTACCCCTTCATGTCACAAGCTGTAGACTTGCCTACAGCTCAACTGCCTGTCCAGTACAAAGGCTGGTCAGGAATGTGGACTTTTGCAGTCTATGACAATTATCCTATCCCCATGCTACTGGGGGAAGACTTGGCCAACCAGGTGAGGCCGGCCAAGAGAGTGGGAATGGTTACACGTAGCCAAACCAGGCAAGCTTCCAGACCCATTCCTGTTCCTGAGCCGTCCACAGAGGCCCTGTCTGTGTTACCAGAGACCCAGACAGAGGTAGTGATCCCGGATTCCATGCCTACCACTGAAACAGCCACAGCATCTCCAGTCCCAGGCCCGGAACTGGAACAGCAACCAGCACCAGCAAGTGCAACCACATCTTCAAACTCAACGCCAGAGGGCGCCAGCGAGCCAGAACTGGCAGAAGCAAAACACAGCCATACCCAAAAGGCTCAGCCAGAGCCTGAAATACCCTCAGGTGCACCAGCAGAGAGCGGTTCACCAGCAACGGAAACAACCCCATCACCTACATCGCTTCCAGAGGGACCAAGCCCAAGTCCACAGTCTGAGGAAGAACTGGTGACCCCAGCCTCAAGGGAACAGTTCCAGACTGAGCAGGAAGCGGATGACAGCCTTCAGAAAGCTTGGGCGGCGGCACGGAGCACCCCACCGCCTCTCAGCTCTTCTAATCGATCCCGGTTTGTTATAGACCAAGGACTTTTATACAAGGAAATTCTTTCTGGTGGACACCGGGAAAAATGGCAGCCGCAAAAACAGTTGGTAGTTCCAATTAAGTACCGGGGGAAGCTCTTAAGCTTAGCCCATGATCATCCCAGTGGCCATGCTGGGGTGAACAGAACCAAGGACCGGTTGGGGAAGTCCTTCCACTGGGAGGGGATGGGCAAGGACGTTGCCAAGTATGTCCGGTCTTGTGAGGTATGCCAAAGAGTGGGAAAGCCTCAAGACCAGGTCAAGGCCCCTCTCCAGCCACTCCCCATAATTGAGGTCCCATTTCAGCGAGTAGCTGTGGATATTCTGGGCCCTTTCCCAAAAAAGACGCCCAGAGGAAAGCAGTACGTACTGACTTTCGTGGACTTTGCTACCCGATGGCCAGAAGCAGTAGCTCTAGGCAACACCAGGGCTAACACTGTGTGCCTGGCCCTAACAGACATCTTTGCCAGGGTAGGTTGGCCCTCCGACATCCTTACAGATTCAGGGTCTAATTTCCTGGCAGGGACCATGGAAAAACTGTGGGAAACTCATGGGGTGAATCACTTGGTTGCCACCCCGTACCACCATCAAACCAATGGCCTGGTGGAAAGGTTCAATGGAACTTTGGGGGCCATGATACGAAAATTCATCAACGAATTCTCCAATAATTGGGACCTAGTGTTGCAGCAGTTGCTGTTTGCCTACAGGGCTGTACCACATCCCAGTTTAGGGTTTTCACCGTTTGAACTTGTGTATGGTCACGAGGTTAAGGGGCCATTACAGTTGGTGAAGCAGCAATGGGAGGGGTTTACGCCTTCTCCAGGAACTAACATTCTGGACTTTGTAAGCAACCTACAAAGCACCCTCCAACACTCTTTAGCCCTTGCTAAAGAGAACCTAAAGGATGCTCAGGAAGAGCAAAAGGCCTGGTATGACAGACATGCCAGAGAACGTTCTTTCAAGGTAGGAGACCAGGTTATGGTCTTGAAGGCGCAACAGGCCCATAAGATGGAACATCATGGGAAGGGCCATTCACGGTCCAAGAGCGCCTGGGAACTGTAAACTACCTCATAGCATTTCCCAATTCCTCACTAAAACCTAAAGTGTACCATGTTAATTCTCTCAAGCCTTTCTATTCCAGAGACTTACAGGTTTGTCAGTTTACAGTCCAGGGAGATGATGCTAAGTGGCCTGACGGTGTCTACTACGACGGGAAAAAAGACGGTGGCGTGGAAGAGGTGAACCTCTCAACCACACTGGAACGTCTGCAGCGGCGACAAATCAAGGAGCTGTGCACTAGCTTCGCCCCATTGTTCTCAGCCACCCCAGGACGGACTGAACGGGCATACCACTCCATTGATACAGGTAATGCTCACCCAATCAGAACCCCACCCTACCGGGTGTCTCCTCATGCCCAAGCTGCTATAGAACGGGAGATCCAGAACATGCTACAGATGGGTATAATCCGCTCATCTACCAGTGCATGGGCATCTCCAGTGGTTCTGGTACCCAAACCAGATGAGGAAATATGCTTTTGCGTGGACTACCGTAAGCTAAATGCAGTAACTCGTCCGGACAACTATCCAATGCCACGCACCGATGAGCTATTGGAGAAGCTGGGACGTGCCCAGTTCATCTCTACAATAGACTTAACCTAGGGGTACTGGCAAGTACCGCTAGATGAACCTGCCAAGGAGAGGTCAGCATTCGTCACCCATGCGGGGGTGTATGAATTCAATGTCCTTCCTTTCGGCCTTCGAAATGCACCCGCCACCTTCCAGAGGCTGGTAGATGGTCTACTAGCTGGACTTGGAGAATTTGCAGTTGCCTACCTCGATGATGTGGCCATTTTTTCAGACTCCTGGCCCGAACACCTACTACACCTGGAAAAGGTCTTTGAGCGCATCAGGCAGGCAGGACTAACTGTTAAGGCCAAAAAGTGTCAAATAGGCCAAAACAGAGTGACTTACCTGGGGCACCAGGTGGGTCGAGGAACCATAAACCCCCTACAGGCCAAGGTGGATGCTATCCAAAAGTGGCCTGTCCCACGGTCCAAGAAGCAAGTCCAATCCTTCTTAAGCTTGGCCGGATACTACAGGCGATTTGTACCACACTACAGCCAAATCGCTGCCCCATTGACCGACCTGACCAAAAAGACCCAGCCAAATGCCGTTAAGTGGACTGATGAGTGTCAAAAGGCCTTTACCCAACTTAAGGCAACGCTCACGTCTGACCCTGTGCTCAGGGCCCCGGATTTTGACAAACCATTCCGAGTAACCACAGATGCATCTGAGCGTGGTATAGGAGCAGTGCTCATGCAAGAAGCAACAGATCACAACTTCCATCCTGTCGTGTTTCTCAGCAAGAAACTGTCTGAGAGGGAAAGTCACTGGTCAGTCAGTGAAAAGGAATGCTATGCCATTGTGTACGCCCTGGAAAAGCTACGCCCATATGTTTGGGGACGGCGGTTCCAACTACAAACTGACCATGCTGCACTAAAGTGGCTTCATACTGCCAAGGGGAACAACAAGAAACTTCTTCGTTGGAGTTTAGCTCTCCAAGATTTTGATTTTGAAATTCAACACATCACAGGAGCTTCTAACAAAGTTGCTGATGCACTCTCCCGTGAGAGTTTCCCAGAATTCAGTAGTTAAAAAGTGTTCTTAAAATGCAGAAGTCTGTTAGTTATATATATAGTAGTATATGTAAAGGTGCATGTGTTGTAGTAATCTGTTTATTTTAAAGTTCTAGAAGGAAATCGCCGCCAGTGAGCTTCCCCACTGTCTGCAATTTGGGGGGCGTGTCATAAACAGATAGCTAAGGGTTAATGTCTCTTTCACCTGAAGCACCTGACCAGAAGACCAATCAGGAAACCGGATTTTTTCAACTTTGGGTGGAGGGAATTTTGTGTCTAACGTCTTTGTCTGTCTGCCTGCTTTCTCTGAGCTTTGGAGAAGTAGTTCTGCTTTCTAATCTTCTGTTTCTAAGTGTAAGGACAAAGAGATCAGATAGTAAGTTATATGGTTTCTTTTCTTTGGTATTTGCATGAATATAAGTGCTGGAGTGCTTTGATTTGTATTCTTTTTGAATAAGGCTGTTTATTCAATATTCTTTTAAGCAATTGACCCTGTATTTCATCACCTTAATACAGAGAGACCATTTGTATGTATTTTTCTTTCTTTTTATATAAAGCTTTCTTTTAAGACCTGTTGGAGTTTTTCTTTACTTCAGGGAAATTGGGTCTGTACTCACCAGGGAATTGGTGGGAGGAAGAAATCAGGGGAGATCTGTGTGTGTTGGATTTGTTAGCCTGATTTTGCATTCCCTCTGGGTGAAGAGGAAAGTGCTTTTTGTTTCCAGGACTGGGAACGGAGAGGGGGAGTCACTCTGTTTGGATTCACAGAGCTTGTGTCTGTGTATCTCTCCAGGAGTACCTGGAGGGGGGAAGGGAAAAGGATTATTTCCCTTTGTTGTGAGACTCAAGGGATTTGGGTCTTGGGGTCCCCAGGGAAGGTTTTTCAGGGGGACCAGAGTGCCCCAAAACACTCTAATTTTTTGGGTGGTGGCAGCAAGTACCAGGTCCAAGCTGGTAACTAAGCTTGGAGGTTTTCATGCTAACCCCCATATTTTGGACGCTAAGTTCCAAATCTGGGACTAAGGTTATGATAGTGTCACAGGATTCTTTGCTGCTTTTACAGATCCAGACTAACACGGCTACCCCTCTAGTACATATCTAGTAAAAGTATCAGTTAGAATCAATGGCATCAAAAACTGGTGTGACACTGAGCAGAAGGGATTAATCAGTAGCCAGCTAACTAAACCAGATTCAACCTTTAGAGACACATTAGGAGACAATGATTGTATTTTGTATGTGTTTACATATATATTGTTAGAGGTTGACAATGTAACCAAACAGTTCCTGTCTGTCGCTGTATTCTGTTAGTTCAGAGATCAAAAGGACGTGTAACATTTAGATGAACTGTGAATGTAGTAGAATCATTGTCTTCTTTTCTCTCTAAAGTATGTAGTAAACTACCTGTAAATGGTGGGAGATGGGCAGTTGCCTTATGCTAATCCATGCAGCTAATTACTGGTGGAGCTTAGGAAATAGAAGGTTTTACTTCAAAGCCACAATGCTTCACTCAAGGAACACCTGCTGTCAAGAAGCTGCTAGAGAACTATAAAAAGAACTCTAGGGTCCTGATCCTGTTATCTCAGATCTACTTAAGCTTCATCAGGGGAAGTTTGAGTCATGAGACTGAGGGTTCCAGCTCCAGTCTGGATCACTCTGATATTGGACATTGGACTATAACCTATGCAACTAATTGTGAAAGAACTTTTTTTGTAGATCTGGAGCTCGGCATCTCTACTATGAAGCTGACCTAAGAACTTTATTCATATTTGTATACATCAGGGATCAGCAACTTCTGGCACGTGGCTCGCCAGGTTAAATAACTTGGCGGGCCGGGTCAGTTTGTCTACCTGCCGCATCCAGAGGGTTCGGCCAACTGCGGCTCCCACTGGCCCCAGTTTGCCACTCCTGCCCAATGGGAGTGGCAGGAAGCCATGGCCAGCACATTCCTCGGCCTGCGCCACTTCTCACAGCCCCCATTGCCCTGGAGTGGCGAACCATGGCCAGTGGGAGCCGCGATCACCTGAACCCATGGATAGGGCAGGTAAATAAACTGGCCCGGCCCACCAGTGTGCTTACGCTGGCAAGCCGCGTGTCAGAGATTGCCGACCCCTGGTATACATAGTGATCTTTAAATCTATATTCTCTCCCTTTTCTTTTTAATAAATTGTAGTTTAGTTAATAAGAATTGGCTGTAAGCATGTATGTGGGTAAGATATGAAATATTCATTAATCTTGTTGGTAATGTATCCAATCTTTTGGGATTGGTCAAACTTTTTATGTGATGAACAAGATTTTCATCATATTTCTCATCATATATGACTTGGCTGTCTGGGTGAGAGCCCATGGCTCGGTAGCTTTAAGGAAACTGTGTTTTTGGCTTCTGGGTAACTAGTAAGGTATTGTAGAAGCTGTTTTCTTGGTGGATTGGTGGATCTAATTATTAGAAATAACCTCCAGTTTTACGGATTGTCTGCCCCGTTTTTTGCAGTTTGCCATGATTGAGCAATCTCAGTGTGGTCCCCCTGGGACCCTGGTCACAACTGGAAAGAATATGCTTGAAAACTAAATTATTATAGAATAGAACTATGCTGGGATTTGCTACTCTATAGTATAATTCCCAGTGAAGTAATATGTATAATGATTTGCTTCTTAAAATACTAGGTGGTATTTAACATTTTGCATAAGATTCCTCAGTGCAAAGCAGTCACTTTTACTGTACTTCTGGCAAAGTTTGGCTGTAAAGCTAGTGTAACAGGCTTCAGAAGGGGGTGAAGAAGCAGCACAGAGTTTCCAAACCCATCCCACCATCTCTTAGCTCTTTAGAGGTATGGCCAGAATGCCTATAATTGTACCAATCCTCAGTTGTGTTTTCTGTTGTGTATTTGTTTGTTGTGGTAATGGACTCTTGTGTTGCTATGGGCAAGTAAATTAGATTATTAGGGGATAGCCCAGCCAGTTTTGGCTGGCTGTTGGTTAGTTCAGTGTGTGGCAATAAATGCCTGCTTCAAGGTTTACAGCTTTCTGTGTCTCCAGCGATTTCTTCCTAAAACTGTTGCCCACAAGGATATAACAACATGGTGACGAGGATGGGATCCCTGTGCTGCCCCAGCAACAGAAGGAAGTAGAAGTTAAGGTACAAAAAAAACAAACAAACCTTTTTTTGCTGCTGGAAGGGGGTGAGAACTGGCTTGTTTGCACTGACTGTGCAAATTGAAACTAAAACCATGGCAACACTTACAGAGCCACTGGAACCTTTTGAGGAGACTATAGTGCAATGGCATGTGTATACTGAGCGTTTTGAGCTTTTTATTATTGCAAATGACATTACAGAAGAGAAGAAGGTGCCAATATTCTTAAGTGTTGTAGGGGCTAAAACCTACTTCCTGCTATGCAGCTTACTACACTCTGTTAAGCCAGAGACTAAATCTTACAGTGACATTATGGAAATCCTGGTGTCCCATTTTTTTCCAGAACCATTGGTAATTGCTGAAAGATATAGATTCCACAAAAGATACCAGAAATAAGATGAATCAGTTGTACAATTTGTAGCAACTTTGAGAAAGCTTGCGTAACACTGTGAATTTAAGGAGATGCTAAATGATGCCCTATGTGACAGGTTAGTGTGTGGCCTGCACAGTGACGCTATACGGAAGCACCTATTGACAAAGGCTCAGCTTACCTTACAGAAGGCCATTGATATTGCGGTTTCCATGGAACTGGCTACAAAGGAGGTGCAATCCATTGGTGCATCTCCTAGGGTGCATAAGGTGTCACAAGAACCTATCCACAAAATTATGGGGAGTCAGGAATGTTACCGGTGTGTTAAGCCAGGTCACCATGCATCAGAATCCTGGTGTGAGGACCTGGTGTGTCAACACTGTGGCAAAAAGGGACACATTGTGTGTGACTGTAAACAAAGAAAAAGAGGCCTGTGGTCTGGCCAACGAAGAAAGGGAAATCTGCATATCCTAGAGCAGACCAAGATGACCAAGGAGATACCTCATCACAAGAAGAAGAGCCACTCCACGTTTTGTCTTTGGGCTCAATACTGGGTAACCCCATTGTTGGACAGCACACCTATATGCATGGAATGGGACACCGGTGCAGCCATATCGCTGGGCTCAGAGACCGTGTATAAAGAAAAGCTACAGCATCTTCCGCTTAAAGCAACAAAAACAGTGCTGAAGACATATACAGGAGAAACTGTGCTCATGTTGGACACTACTGATGTTAAGGTGGAGCTTAGTGGACAGGCTGCTAAATTGCCACTGTTTGTGGTGAGAGGTAATTACTCAGCCTTAATGGGTAGGTCTTGGCTTAGGAAGATCCAGCTGAATTGGGCATAAGTGCACCGAATGACTAAAGAAGAAACCAGTCTGACGACTATACTAAGAAAACATGCTGCTGTTTTTGGAGAGGATCTGGGAAGTATGAAGGAGATCACTGTGACATTGAACATTAAACCTGACAGTCAACCAAAATATCTGAAAGCCAGAACTGTGCCATATGCCATCAGGCCAAAGGTTGAAGTGGACCTGGAGCCCCCGGTCACAAATGGAGCCCTAATACCAGGTACCCATAGCCCATGGGCAACTCCTGTAGTTCCAATAGTGAAGAAAGATGGCTTCCTCCGGATCTGCGGTGATTTTAAAGTCACTGTCAACCCAGTGTTGTATGCAGAGCAATATCCAGTTCCTCACATCAATGACCTCTTTGCAGGCCTGGCTGGGGACAAAAGTTCAGTAAGATTGATCTGAGTCAAGCGTATTTACAGATGTACGTTGATGAAAAGTCTCAAGAGCTGTTGACTATTGTGATGCATAATGGGTTTTATTGATACTGTTGCCTACCCTTCAGAACATCTTTTCCTGCCCTGTTCCAGATGGCTATGGACCAGATCTTGTCAGGAGTCCAGTGCTATCTGGATGACATCCTGGTCACTGGAAGGAATGAAGAGGATCACCTAAAGAATTCAGAAGCTACCCTACAAAGACAGGAAGAGTATGGCCTACGAGTCCGCAAAGACAAGTGTGAATTCTTCCAGCCCTCTGTTGAATATTTGGGACACATCATTGATGCTACAGGTCTTCATAAGGCCCCTGACTTCATAAGGCCCCTGCCAAAATTAAGGCTATTGTGGAGGCTCCCCCTCCTCCTTCGCTCGTTTCTAGGACTATTGAACTATTATGGAAAGTTCATCTCACAGTTAGCCACACTGCTAAAACCACTTCATGAACTCCTTGGGCAGAACAAGGCCTGGAAGTGGACTGAAGCCTGTGATGTTGCATTTAACAAAGCTAAGTATGCATTGCTAATTTCTGACGTTCTGATGCACTTTGATCCATCCTTACTCCTACAGTTGGCCTGCGATGCGTCCCCTTATGGAGTGGGAGCAGTCGTGTCACACATTATGCCTTTTCTTCATGCACTCTAAGCAAAGCACAAACTAACTATGCCCAAATCGAACGTGAGGCATTGGGAATCGTTTTCGGAATTTGGAAGTTTCATCAGTACCTGTTCGGATGAAAGTTTGCTCTTCTTACAGGCCATCGACCCCAACTTCAATTTTTAGACCCCACATAGGCATTCCTCCATTAGCCGCGAGTCGTATGCAATAGTGGGCATTGTTGTTTTCTGCGCACACATATGAAATCAAATATTGGAAATCCACTCTACACAGCAATGTGGATGGTCTCTCAAGGCTGCCTTTGCCAGTCAAACGTCAAGATATTGCCCAGAAGGAAATATTTCACTTTGAACAGGTAGAGAATACACCCATCACTGCTACTCAGGTAAAGAAGGCAATTCGAGTTGACCCAGTATTGTCCTAAGTTATGGACCTGGTGATGCATGGAACGTCTCGCCGAACCTCTCCTGTCTCACCTGACCTTGTTATATACACATCCAGGAGGATGGAGTTATCAATCCAATCTGGTTGTTTGTTTTGGGGGAGACATGTCATTATCACACCATCACTGAGATCACAGATGTTAGCACAGCTCCATTACGGTCACTGTGGAATAGTGCGCATGGAGGAAATTGCACAAAGCTATTTTTGATGGTCTGGATTGGACAGTGCTATTGAAGAGAAGGCAAGAACTTGTATGTCATGTCAGGGTGTGAGGAATGCACCCTAGTGGGCACTCCTACACCCATGGGACTGGCCTGTAAACCCGTGGCAATGTGTTCACGTTGACTTCACTGGCCCCCTTGAAGGAAGCATGTTCTTGGTGGTGGTAGATGCCCAGTCTAAATGGCCAGAAGTTTCTATAATGCAGTCCACTACTGCAGAGAGTACTATCAAAAAACTACGAGGTCTCTTAAGTCTTTTTGGTCTGCCAGAACAACTTGTGAGTGACAATGGATCGCACTTCGTCTCTCAGCAGTTTCAAGAGTTGATGAAGGCAAATGGGATACACCATATCACTTCAGCATCATATCATCCATCCACCAATGGATTAGCTGAAAGATATGTACAGACAATGAAACAAGCTTTTGTGAACAGGGGCTGCTAACAGGAAGTTTTGCAAGGGAGTTCTCCAGGTGAAGGAGGAGCAAATACAGCATCTGTGGGGTAAGTGACTGTCTGCAGTGTGTGGTTTTTTTGTGTTTGTCAGTCTGAGCTTGTATTTGTCAGTCTGTTTGTTTGGTTGTTTGAAGGACCGTGTGCTGTGGCTGGCAGTTGGAGGCTGTGAGCTTCAAAGGAAGGTTTGAAAGCTAGAAGCCTCTCGTAATGGGCTGAGCCTTAATCAGTGAGCGAGGCATTCACACAGGCCAGGGCTTTATAAAGCCGCGCACAAGTGACCAGGAAGCTTTGCGAACAGGGGCTGCTAACAGGGAGTTTTGCAAGGGAGTTTGAAAAGGAATCGGGAAGGGAGCCGGGGTCCCTTGGTGGTTCTATCTGTGCCTCTGTAGTCCCCTTAAAACTTGTAAACTAAACTCCATTCAAAACTTCTTGCTCTAAACAACCCTTTCATTAACCAGGAGGCAATGCAGACAGAAGCCCAGCAGCAGAGTGGGGGCTATCCAGTTTATTGCGCTGAATGTAGCATGTATGATTACCTGCCCTGTGGGCGAGTGTGTGTATGTGTGCAGTTGCTGCAAAGAGCTCCTGGCCCTCAGAGACCACGTACGGACTTTGGAGGCCAGGGTGGTGGAACTGGAGGAACTAAGAGAGGCAGAGAGGTATGTTGATGAGGCTTTTGAGGACACTGTAGAATTGTCCCACCTCTGGTCAGACAGCCCCTGTGCTTTTGAGGAGGATGAAAGGCCCAGGGAAGCAGAGCAGTCAATGGGAGCTGAGAGAAACCTTCCAATAGTTGGGACTCTCCTTCCAGATGGTGCTGGGGTTGCCTCTCGCACTGAGGTTACCTCTCCGGGGGAGGGAACGCCAGTTGTTAGGAAAAGGCAAGTGTTAGTAATGGGAGATTCGATCATTAGAAACGTAGATAGTTGGGTTTGTGATGACCGGAAGAACTGTATGGTGACTTGCCTGGTTAGTGTGAAGGTTGCAGATCTCTCGAGGCATCTAGACAGACTTATGTGTAGTGCTGGGGAGGAGCTGGTGTCGTGGTACATGTAGGTACCAATGACATAGGGAAGGGTAGAAGAGATGTCCTGGAAGCAAAATTTAGGCTGCTAGGGAAGAGACTGAAATCCATGACCTCTATGGTGGCATTCTCAGAAATGCTCCCAGATCCACGTGCAGGGCCAGGTTGGCAGGCAGAGCTTCAGAGTCTCAATGCATGGATAAGATGATGGTGTAGAGAGGAGGGATTTATGTTCATTAGGAACTGGAGAAACTTTTGGGATGGGGGTAGCCTATACAGGAGAGATGGGCTCCACCTAAACCAAAGTGGAACCAGACTGCTGGCACTAAACATTAAAAAGGTTGTAGAGCAGTTTTTAAACTAGGATATGAGGGAAAGCCGACTGCTGCAGAGGAGCATGAGTATCGGACACAGACTTCTCTTAGGGGAGAGTCTAATGATAGAGAATCTTCAGGTTATAGTAAGGAGTAGAGGATGGAAGAGGATAATGTAAGGGCCAGATCAGATGACAAAAAGTCACATAAAAAAGAATCTGACACATCAGAAAAGGGCAGACAAACAGGAACAAGTTTTTAAAGTGCTTGTACACAAATGCTGGAAGTCTAAATAATAAGATGGGTGAATTAGAGTGCCTTGTGATAAAGGAAGATATGGATATAATAGGCATCACAGAAACCTGGTGGACTCAGAGCAATCAATGGGACACAATCATTCCTGGCTACAAAATATATCAGAAGGACAGAACAGGTCATGCAGGGAGGGGAGTGGCACTATATGTGAAAGAAAATGTAGATTCAAATGAAGTAAAAATTTTAAGGGAATCCACATGTTCCATAGAATCTCTATGGATAGAAATTTCATTCTCTAATAAAAATATAACATTAGGGATCTATTATCGACCACCTGACTAGGACACTAATAGTGATGATGAAATGCTAAGGGAAATTAGAGAGGCTATCAAAATTAAGAACCCAATAATAGTGGGGGATTTCAATTATGCCCATACTGACTGGGAACATTTCACTTCAGGATGAAATGTAGACATAAAATTTCTTGATACTTTAAATGACTGTTTCATGGAGCTGCTGGTACGGAACCCACAAGGAGAGAGGCATCTCTAGACTTAATCCCAAAAGTGGCGCGCACGAGCTGGTCCAAGAGGTAACTATAGCATGACCGCTTGCAAATAGTGACCATAATACAATAACATTCAACATCCCTGTGGTGGGAAGAACATCTCAACAGCCCAACACTGTGGCATTTAATTTCAAAAGGGGGAACCATGCAAAAATGAGGGGGTTAGTTAAAAAGAAGTTAAAAGATATAGTGACTACAGTGAAATCCCTGCAAGCTGCATAGGCACTTTTTAAAGACACCATAAAAGAGGCCCAACTTCAATGTATACCCCAAATTAAGAAACACAGTAAAAGAACTAAAAAAGAGGCACTGTGGCTTAACAACCACGTAAAAGAAGCAGTGAGAGATAAAAAGACTTCCTGTAAAAAGTGGAATTCAAATCCTAGTGAGGCAAATAGAAAGGAGCATAAACGCTGCCAAATTAAGTGCAAGAGTATAATAAGAAAAGCCAAAGAGGAGTTTGAAGAACGGCTAGCCAAAAACTCCAAAGATAAGAACAAAATGTTTTTTAAGTACATCAGAAGCAGGAAGCCTGCTAAACAACCAATGGGGCCCCTTGATGATCGAGATACAAAAGGAGCGCTTAAAGATGATACAGTCATTGAGGAGAAACTAAATGGATTCTTTGCTTCAGTTTTCACAGCTGAGGATGTTAGGGAGATTCCCGAAACTGAGCTGGCTTTTGTAGGTGACAAATCTGAGGAACTGTCACAGATTGAAGTGTCACTAGAGGAGGTTTTGGAATTAATTGATAAAGTCAACATTAACAAGTCACCAGGACAAGATGGCATTCACCCAAGAGTTCTGAAAGAACTCAAATGTGAAGTTGCGGAACTATTAACTAAGATTTGTAATCTGTCCTTTAAATCGGCTTCGGTACCCAATGACTGAAGTTAGCTAATGTAATGCCAATATTTAAAAAGGGCTGAAGAGTGATCCCAGCAATTACAGACCAGTAAGTCTAACTTCGGTACCGGGCAAATTAGTCGAAACAATAGTTAAGAATAAAATTGTCAGACACATAGAAAAACATAAACTGTTGAGCAATAGTCAACATGGTTTCTGTAAAGGGAAATCGTGTCTTACTAATCTGTTCGAGTTCTTTGAAGGGGTCAACAAACATGTGGACAAGGGGGATCCAGTGGACATAGTATACTTAGATTTCCAAAAAGCCTTTGACAAGGTCCCTCACCAAAGGCTGTTACGTAAATTAAGCTGTCATGGGATAAAAGAGAAGGTCCTTTCATGGCCTGAGAACTGGTTAAAAGATAGGGAACAAAGAACAGGAATTAATGGTAAACAGGGGCAGATCCAGGCCCCAGCATGCCAAGCGCGTGCTTGGGTTGGCATGCCATGGGGGCCGCTCTGCCGGTCACCGGGAGGGCGGCAGGCAGCTCCGGTGGACCTCCCGCAGGCGTGCCTGCAGAGGGTCTGCTGGTCCTGCGGCTCCGGACCTGCCTGCTGCCCTCCTGGTGACTGGCAGAGCACCCCCCGCTGCATGCCACCCTGCTTGGGGTGGCGAAATGTCTAGAGCCGCCCCTGATGGTAAATTCTCAGAATGGAGAGGAGTAACTAGTGGTGTTCCCCAAAGGTCAGTCCTAGGACCAATCTATTCAATTTATTCATAAATGATCTGGAGAAAGGGGTAAAAAGTGAGGTGGCAAAGTTTGCAGATGATACTAAACTGCTCAAGATAGTTAAGATCAAAGCAGACTGTGAACAACTTCAAAAAGATCTCACAAAACTAAGTGATTGGGCAACAAAATGGCAAATGAAATTTAATGTGGATAAATGTAAAGTAATGCACATTGGAAAAAATAACCCCAAATATACATACAATATGATGGAGGCTAATTTAGCTACAACGAGTCAGAAAAAATATCTTGGAGTCATCGTGGATCGTTCTCTGAAGATGTCCACGCAGTGTCAAGAGGCAGTCAAAAAAGCAAACAGGATGTTAGGAATCATTAAAAAGGGGATAGAGAATAAGACTAAGAATATATTATTGCCCTTATATAAATCCATGGTACGTCCACGTCTCGAATACTGTGTACAGATGTGATCTCCTCACCTTAAAAAAGATATACTGGCACTAGAAAAGGTTCAGAAAAGGGCAATTAAAATGATTAGGGGTTTGGAGAGGGTCCCATATGAGGAAAGATTAAAGAGACTAGGACTCTTCAGCTTGGAAAAGACGAGACTAAGGGGGGATATGATAGAATTATATAAAATCATGAGTGGTGTGGAGAAAGTGCATAAGGAAAAGTTATTTACTTATTCCCATAATACAAGAACTAGAGGTCATAAAATGAAATTAATAGGCAGCAGGTTTAAAACAAATAAAAGGAAGTTCTTCACGCAGCGCACAGTCAACTTGTAGAACTCTTTACCTGAGGAGGTTGTGAAGGCTAGGACTACAACCGCATTTAAAAGAGAACTGGATAAATTCATGATGGTTAAGTTCATAAATGGCTATTAGCCAGGATGGGTAAGGAATGGTGTCCCTAGCCTCTGTTGTCAGAGGATGGAGATGGATGGCAGGAGAGAGATCACTTGATCATTGTCTGTTAGGTTCACTCCCTCTGGCATTGGCCACTGTCACTAGACAGATACTTGGCTAGATGGACCTTTGTTCTGACCCGGTACAGCCGTTCTTATATTCTTATCGGCAAGGGGACAATTATCCATTCAAAAGCATGTGGACACCTTCTTACTATCCTACAGAAACATACCTCATGCTACAACCGAGGCATCCTCAGCCTTTCTAATGATGGGACAACAGCTGCACACTTGCTTTGATCTGCTGAACCCTTCTGAACCACGAAAAATTGTGCAACTTCAGCAGAAAGATCAAGTCATCAGGCAAAAGTCCGAAACTTTAGCCCGGGACAGCTGGTTTTGGCTCAGAATTATACTTCTGGAGCTAAATGGATCCCTGCCACTGTCATCACTCAAACAGGACCTGTTTCCTATACAGTCCGGACTGCAGAGGATCTCACCTGGCAGCGACATGTAGATCAGCTGCTGCCAGTTCATACCAGTTCTCAAGACACATCTTCTGTTGAGTTGCCTGACTTCACCACCTCTGGTGAGACTCCAAATCAAGAGTCACCTGTACCTGACTTTTCCCCTCTATTAGTGCCAATGGCAGAGATACCTCTCTGCCCGGCACAAGCTGATACCACATCCTTAACCCTTTGCCCTACGAAACCTGAACCCATGGTCAGGCCTATGCCCAAGACACTTTTGGATGCAACAAAACATACCGGAAGTCCACCATAATCCACCTAGAGACAGAAGACTTCCTCATTGGCTGAATCTTTAGCTAGGGTGAACCCAAGATTGTGGGGCAAAATCATCCCCGGGGTTTAGCCAGGAATGGAGGCAGTCTACCCTCCTTCTCTAGTTTACTTTGTTTTATTTAGGGGACATTCTTATCGGAGGAGGGGGGAGAATATGTTGTGTATTTGGTTGTCGTAGTAATAGACTCTTGTGTTGCTATGGTAACTGAGTTAGATTATTAGGGGATAGCCCCGCCAGTTTTGGCTGCCTGTTGGTTAGTTCTGTGTGTGGCAATAAATGACTGCTTCAAGGTTTACAGCTCTCTGTGTCTCCAGTGATTTCTTCCTAAAACTGTTGTCTCCAGGGATATAACATTTTCAGCCCCTTTCAGGTCATTAGCAGTCATTGTAAGTTTCAACAGGATAATCAAACTTATACCAATGACTGTGCACAGTGAAAGACCATGCTTAATGGCATGTTCACATCACCTTCCAATGTGTGGTGAGTGCTCTTAGTTCATAGTCAAGAAATGGGTCTACTGCATTTGGAAAATGAGAACTTCAACCTAAGAGCTTCAGAGTTCATCTTTCTAATTCTTCATCATTCATAATGTAGAATGTTTTCCTCTCACGAAGTAAAAAGACATAATAAATTCCACTATATTGGTTATAAAATACTCTTCTCTACATTCCATGAAAGCAGGCAAACAGATCTATTGTAAAACCCCAATAGGTAATTTTACGGTACTAGGATTACCTAGCACTATACATTGGCAAATAAACTACAATAAAATTTGCAAATAATTAAATACATTAAGACACAGCTGACCTTTACTTTTCTTACTTCAACAACGCTAAGCCTTTTTTTATAAACCTGCATATGCCACTAACATAAAATATAGTAATTATATGCTCCATTTTCTAATCGTAATCTGTCCATTGTTGAATCACATTATGGCAGAGGAGTTACACATAAGTGATAATATAAATCTAAAATACACTTCAAAATTTTAAATAAATGTTTGGCAAGTTTTGGAAGAAAAACCTGAAGGAAAAGGAATCAGTAGCATGTCTCTGAAGCTGCTGAAACTGTGATGAACATCCTGCAGTTAAAATATTCCCTACTTATTGAACTGTTTGAATTTTGAAGGGTTTTTTTTCTTTTTGAAGGGTTCAAAATGAAACTAATTTGTATGTATTAAAATATTTTTCTGATTATTTTCAGTTGTGTGGGGGAATTTATCAAAAACATATTTGAACTGGTTATTGATTCATTTTAGAGAAAACTGGGGTTTTGGTAAATAAAGCATTCTGATAACATTTTAATATGTTTTCAATAAAAATGGGGAAAAATAAAAACAGATTTTGGAGGGATTAATGAAAAATGTTAATGTCAATTTTTCACTTCAACAAAAAGTTTTATTCAAAATATTTCAAGTAGCTCTTCTACTTATTTTGCTATTCATAAAATGGACCACATGCTGTAAATTATCCATCTCCCAGTTAAATCAATAGGAGCCGTCAATGATGGCTGGATTGGACCGTTTATGAGGAAATATTGATGCACTTACAGGAACTGAAAATGATACAGAAGAAAAACAATGCAAAAATATCACTCTTAAAACAATGCATAGGCTACAAAGGGCAGCAACAATAGTCAGTCTCTTTTATCTACTGTTGCCCCTTCTCTTTGCTGTCTACCAGAGATTCCTAGTTCACTGTTAGCTTCCCAGCATAAACATTAGATAAAGTTTAGGCTTCAAGTTTTTGTTTTACTTTTCAGAGTCTTCTCTGTCTAGATGTTAAGTTTCTAAGAGGGTGAAGTTTCTAGGACACTGGGATCATCTGAGTATCTCAAATGAGTTCATTTTCATACCAGTCTCTATTATATAAATAATATGTTACAGATACATTCAGTAATGAACATAAAGAAATGTCTGATGGGAAAAGAACCAGAAAACTTGTCTTTTATGTGTTTTAGCTCAGCCTATTTTTCCTGTTTTGTCACTGTTTCTAAATTCCCCTCTAGCTCTATAAAAACATTTAGCTGTCCCTTTAATTCATTTATAGTATGCACTTCAGTAGACTTACTTGACATCTTATTCCTCAAGTTTAGTGCTTTTAGAGTGAAATATTTCTGCTTGAATTCTTCTGTTCTGTTTTCACTTAAAGAGGCAATGTCAACTTGAATTTTTTTCAATTGACTAATTAAAAAATGTACTTTTTCCAATAGAGCACCCTTTAAACATTATGCCCTGATTTCTATATCTATAATTACATCTCTGCTCCACTGCTCAGATGGATTTTTTTAGATGGTTTGGAGAGCAGCACTACTAAACATAATCAGAGCTGCTCTCCTCTTCCATCCTCCTGCTTTATGGGTGCAGAACTTTCTACTGCTTCTTCAGTTTAAACTTTGCTGCTGCCATGAAATTTTTGGTGGCATTTCGGTGGCGATGCCTCTAGATGACGCTGCTTGGCGGTATTTTGGCGGCGATGCCTATTGATGTTGCCACTTGTCAGCGGCATTTCGGCAGATGCTCGTCCGCTGCCACGGTCCTCTGTGGCTCATCGTCTGGCGCCACTGGTATAAATCATGGGCAGGTCACAGCCTTGAATTTTTGTTTATTGCCCATGACCTGTCTATGACTTTTACTAAAAATACCATGACTAAATTGTAGTCTTTGTCATTGCCTCCTAGATCAGTGCATAAGTGCATGAGAGGTGATGTCAACATACTGATGCATGAGAGAGGAAGTACAACTGACCATCAATAAAAAACAATACATTGCCTTTACACAAAGTAAGGAAACTGACAGAAATATTTTTTTCCTTTGCCTTTCAGTTCTAGTAATTCTAGTGATTTCTCATAGCAATAGCGGGAACAAAAATTTTATTAACAATAACCTTCATTGTTTATTGACTCTCATCTGAGGGAACTGAGATTTAAGTGGGGATTAAAATGAGGACAGAGTGCAAAAGTAGACAGTGTTTTCTGGCGTTTCCTAATCCCTAGCTATGTGATTAAAATCATCAATATTTTTTCAAACATCTTTAAGTTTAGAAGTAGGAATTGACTTGTGGTTTACTGATGGTAGGGATGGTAGTGAAAAAAAACAACCTTAAAAAACTTTAGTAAAGTCAGGGATTTGCTTTTGGATGAAAACAAAACAGAGCTGGCAAAAGCAGAAATGATGGTCCAGTCCAGTCTTACAGGTGGATGAAGATCAGAATGGTGGAATCTCTGTGAATTTTTCTGTACATTTAGTGACATTGGTTACTGGAAGTTGAGGAATTATCTAAAATCTCATTCCAAAATACACAATACATAAACTATTCCAATTAAATGATTCAGTATAGTGGTCAAGAAAGAGTGTGGTTAGTGTGCTTGCAGAAGCAACACTTGACAAAAGAGAAAAGGGATCAAATAAACCGTTAGTTAACTTGCACAACCATTTTATCAGAGATCATTTTCACAAGTTTACAGAAATGATTGATATGATAGAATAGGCACAACAGAGAAGAGGTTGACCGAGCTGAGAGTCAGGAGTCGATCCTACTGAACTACTACGGGGGGAAGGGCGTGGGTTGATGTGTTTAGTGCAATGAGTGGATATTTTCTGGAGCATGGATATTGTTGTATTAATTTTGACAGAAAAAAATGGACCCAGAGAGTTAAAGATATTGTAGAATGACAGGGTTAACACCTTTTACAGTGAACAGTGAGTTGCACTATGTGTCCATTGTTCAAGTCACCGTCTAAATGTGATTATCAGTAAATCTAATAAGAATTTCAGATTGTAATTGTTGGGTACAATTGCAGTACAACAATGTTCATTAATAATTCAGCGAATACCTGTTTGCAAGATCATATCAATCATGCTTCTGAACTCCCTGAATTAAGATAGAAAACTGCAGAAGTGGTGGTGCTTCCCTTATGAGCTTTAGCCCGGAGATGAGGGTGGAAGACCAGAGTTCAATTCACTCTTCTGTATGATAGGAAGAAAAGATTTGAATGTGGGTCTCCCACATTACAGAAGAGTGCTCTAATCACTGAGCCATGGGATAGTCAGATTGAGTTAGTCTCACTATCTCTCTTGCCCAGTGATCACCCACTGTCATTTGTAATTATCCCTCATGAACTTGTGCTGGGCTTGGATCTTATACACTGAAGCAAAATCCAAGTCCATAAAATTAGTGGGGAGCAACCAAGTCCATTAATGCTTCCAGGCTTACATCTAATATGGCACGGTGCCATAAGTGGTGCCGAAGCTGGAGATGCATCTGGCCAGTACCAGTAGTAAAATGCAGTTATGGCAGGCAAGAGTAAGTGGAGACATGCTACTCAAGCCTGGACTCCTCAACTGGGGCTAGGGCCTGGCGTTTCCTGAATGAGATGCATATCGGGCTTCACAGAGCAGCCTGAGGCAAAATGGCCCAGTTTTCTGCATCGGAGAGAGGGGGCTGGGCCATGTTGAGCTGCAAGGATTCAAGTTGTAGTGTGGATGAGGGAGGTTGCCTGGCTGGCACTTTCTAGTCAACCTTCTTTCTTGGCCATATTCTGACAGGACATAATTTATCTTGATACATAGTTCAATCAAGGCATCCAGAGCAGTTAGGTGTTTGACCTGTGCCACTCATCCTTGAGCTCATTGAGCCAGAAGTAATAGCATTGCACAGTATCAGAGGGGTAGCCGTGTTAGTCTGGATCTGTAAAAGCAGCAAAGAGTCCTGTGGCACCTTATAGACTAACAGACGTTTTGGAGCATGAGCTTTCGTGGGTGAATATTCACCTCGTCAGATGCATGTCATGCATGTCATGCATCTGACAAAGTGGGTATTCACCCAGGAAAGCTCATGCTCCAAAACGTCTGTTAGTCTATAAGGTGCCACAAGACTCTTTGCTGCTTTTAGCATTGCACAGTCTCACTCCATTCAATGTCTGCCATCAGACTCCAAAATTCAGCAGCATAGTTACCCACTGGCTGGCAACCTAGCCTCAGTGCCTGGAATGCCTGGACCTGGTCACTTGAGTTATCAACAATCACCACTAAGGCTTCTCAAAGTCCTCTAACTGGTCTAAGATGGGACTTGATTTCTCCAGAAGGGACGATACCCAGCCAGCACCTCTCTGGTCAGTAGGTTGATGACAAGTCCCTCCCTGGACCAGTTGGTGGGAAACATCTTTGGGCACAGCAGGAACAGGAGACAGCCTTGTGGAAGTTCCTTTGGTCACTATTGGACTTGTCCGACAAAGAAGTTTTTGGATCATAATGGGTCTAGGTCATGGGTGATGTGGCTTGTTCCTGCAGTGCTACATTCTGCACCTGCAGGGCATGACTTAGGTCATTAGGTTCTGCAAGGTGTTCCCTAACTCTAGTAAGGAGATGTTTGCCATACTGAGATCCATCCCAGTAGTAGAACCTGTCCCTTCTCATATATTTTGGTGGGCTACTCGAACTGTCAGCAACCGGTACATAGGCAGTCATACTTAGTGGGTGGAGCAGTGGTGAGTAGTGGTCAGATCCAGAGCCAGAACCCAGGGTCAGAAACTGAGCAGGGGAGAATGGCTAGAGCAAGGCTGGGAATGAGTCAGGCACAGGAGTGATCGCAGCTGCAGGTGTAAGCATTGAACATCCAATGACTTGCTGCTGGTCTTAAGAGTACACCTGCTGGTTCCCCTCAGCCAATCAGGCAGATTGGCCAATCAGGCAATTCTATTGTAGCTCACCTGTATTTTCCTAGAAACTGAGCTACTCTTAGTTGCAGGCTCAGCTGCAGGCCTTTGTTCCTTCCAGGGGAAGATATCTTGTTTTCAAATTCCTATTTGCTGCTCAATCATTCGAATTCTGCTGCAGTACACTCTGGGTCATTTTGTAAGCAAGTCAGATATGCCATTCCCTGCAAAATGTACCTTTCTGTTCCAGATCATGGTTCTGGTTCAGTGTCCTCAGATAGTCCTCCTCCAAGAAACTGGAGCAGTTCCTGTCACTAAAATTGAATAATTCTGTTGCAGCCTTTTCCATGGTCTGTGATTTCATGCAGTTGTACAGTCTCCTTCTGTTGATGATCACTATAGTCTTTGCACACCTTGAACTGTTCCATGTACACTCTCAATTGGACATTCTAGTACATGCACTCCTCAGCTCATCTCATTTCTCCATCTCCTGGTATGAAATGTGCACCCAGTCTCATCATATCAGCTCTTAAATCTGCTGGGGTTACCTCTTGGCCCCTTTTAAAACAAAATGCCGTCTTGCCCACACAGATCATTCCTCACTTGGTAGTGGCACTTGCTCCTTGCTATCTGACCAACCCTAGAGTATGAAATGAGTTACTGTCTGTAGAACCCCATCTTGTTCAATGTTTTGCTGGATTGCTTGGAACATCTCATCAGAGACTGCAGCATGTTAATTGATTGAATCTCCTGTTCCACAGAGCCATCTGTGTTGTACTCTGGAAGGTAGGCCCTGCTCAGTATAATTACCACCAGTAGTGACTTTTCTGGCAGCATCTTATCCATTCCTCCTATCGTAGTGCTATAGCAGCAATAACATATGTTGTGGTCACTCAGTTGCACACAGCAGTGGCTTCATGTTTTGTTGATCTGATTTCACATCTTGTGCCCAGAGGTGAACTGATGGAATCATTTCACTCCAAAGAGCACAGCCAGTAACTATTTTTCTATCTGATAATATCCTTTTTCTGTGTCTGTCAAGACCCAACTAGCAAATACTGCAGGCTGCTGGATTTGCAACAATGCAGTTCCTAGGCCTCTTTCTGAGGCATCTTGTAGATGTAGCTGCTCTGCAGGATTCTAGTACTTTAGGACCATGCCTCTCTTACAATTTTCTTTATTCTTTCAACTGCCTGTCATTAGGTGTATGAACATTCCCATGCTGTATCATTGTGCGTTAATTGTCTCAAGGGACCACAGGCTTCTTATAAGAATCTGGAAAGATAGCTGGCTCTACCTATTAATCTGTGGACTCCACATCCTTTGGTCTTATTTTCTCATATTTATCCCCCATGTGATGCAGTTGCTAAAAAGGCTAATATTCTTGTGTGTATTAACAGGAGAGTCCTACATAAGACACAGCAGGTCTTACGGGGGGAGGGATAGCTCAGCAATTTGAGCATTAGCCTGCTAAACCCACAGTTGTGAGTTCAATCTTTGAGGGGGCCATTTGCAGATTGGTCCTGATTTGAGCAGGGTTGCTATTTATTATAAAGGCAGTGAGGGATAGCTCAGTGGTTTGAGCATTGGCCTGCTAAACCCAGGGTTGTGAATTCAATCCTTGAGGAGGCCACTTAGAGATCTGGGGCAAAAATCTGTCTGGGGATTGGCCCTGCTTTGAGCAGGGGGTTGGACTAGATGATCTCCTGAGGTCCCTTCCAATTCTGATAGTCTATGAGGTAATTGTCCCACTCTACTTGGCATTGATGAGTCCTCAGCTGGAGCACTGTGCCCAGTTCTGTGTAGCACGTTTAAGAGATATGTGCACAAATTGGAGAGAGTCCAGAAGAGAGCAACAAAAATGATGTAAAGTATAGAAACCCAGATTATGAAGAAAGGTTAAAAAAAACTGGGCATGTTGTTGTATGTTTGAGTTAATGACTCAAGACTGTCAAATAACAGACTCAATTTGAATTATATAATCTAAAATTATCAATCAGAGATTAGTACAGCACTATATAGAAGAAATAGATACATTTATTACCCTTTGTTGTCAGATCAAGAGCTGGTTCTGTGTCTCTCCTTCACTGTATCTGGAAGGATGCACAGTTTTCATTCACCAACTAATTTCCCATACTAGTGTCATTATAACAGGATTTAAAACAAAGAAGACCTCTTTGCCAAAGAACATATGACGTTATGTTATTTCTATACATTTTCAGTTTACCTGATTCATGTGTGAAGGCATGATTATTTACAGCTGATAGGACTAACAATTCTTCAAGATAATATCTGTCAGTGGGTATTTCTTACCCCACAGCCATTTTTCCCTATTGATTCCTCAACAGAAAACATCTGCTGCAACAACCATCTCTTATTAGTTTCCCAAGTCTATATATTGTGACAAAGTTCCTCCTCTACCTTGGTGGGTCCTGCGCTTATTGGTGGATTTGCTCACCTCAGTAATCTTCCCCTCTGGTGGAACCCACAGTCTGGGTCAACTTCTCCTGTGTCTGATCAGGAGTTGCGAAGTTTGGGGGGAACCCGGGCCCGCCCTCTACTCTGGGTTCCAGCCCATGGCCCTGTGAATTGCAGCTGTCTATAGTGCCTCCTGTAACAGCTGCATGACAGCTACAACTCCCTGGGCTACTTCCCCATGGCCTCCTCCAAACACCTTCTTTATCCTCATCACAGGACCTTCCTCCTGCTGTCTGATAATGCTTGATTGTCTGATAATTCCTCAATCCTCCAGTAGCACACCGTCTCGGTCTCAGCTCCTTGTACCTCTTGCTCCCAGCTCCTCACACACACTCCTTCTCTTCTGGCTTCTCCCTGCCTGACTGGAGTGAGCTCCTTTTTAAAGCCAGGTGCCCTGATTAGCCTGCCTTGATTGGCCGCAGGTGTACTAATCAAAGTAGCTATCTCCACTGCCTTCTAGAAAGATCTTAATTGGCCCCAAGTGCCTTGATTAACCTGGAGCAACTGCCATTTGGTTACCAGGGTACTAGGGATTTGTTTAGCCTGGGGCTAACATACCTGTTCCTCAGTACTTTACTGTAGCCATCTGGCCTTGCCCCATCACAATATGCTTATGTAAGCTCTGTGTGTGTGTGTGTGTGTGTGTGTGTGTGTGTGTGTGTGTGTGTGTGTGTGTGTGTGTGTGTGTACTATAATAGACATGAAGGTGCCCAAGATGATTAAATACAGTGTAATGCAAAAAATTCCTGAATCGGGTTACTCATTGGTCAAGGACCAGTGTTCTGGGCCTAAGACATACACTTAGTTGAATATAAAGTTTCTAAAGAATAGCTGATATATATAAATGAATCAAATATACAGAAAGAAAGAACTAAAAAGGTTAATATTTGCTAACAGTCTGTAGTCTTGAGAAAAGAAGACTGGGAGGTGGGACCTGATAAGAGTCTTCAAATATGTGAAGCTCTGTTTTATGGAAGTGGATGTTCAGTTGTTCTCCATGTCTATTGAAGTTCTGAAGAAGTAATCAGCTTAATCTGCAACAAGAGAGATTAGGACAGTAGGAGATTGGGAAACTTTCTAACTATAAGGATAGTTAATCACTGGAACAGGCTTTCATTGGAGTTTGTGGAATCCCTGTCATCTTTCCATGTTCACTGCAGTTTGCTACACTGGGAGGGAATAAAATGCTCAGGGTTTACACTTGAGACATCATAGTCCAGCTACAATTTTAGGTGTGTAGGGGGAGGAGTTAAATTCCATCCATTTCTTTTTGCCCACCTACTCAGGGTGTGGCTGATATAATAGCTCCATCATGTTTTCTTACCTCCTAAGATGTTATTGTTGATGCAGATAGCTAGCACAAAGCACATTATTTCATCTTACTCTCTTGGACTGCTGCACAAGCCAGACCACTACTTGCCCATATTGATTTAATTAATTTTCAAAACTCAGGACCTATTCTAATTATTTTTATTTCACATGACAGTTTCAACTAGCTTTCTCTGAGAGATAAAAAATGTCAGCACCCTGTTTACAGTATGCCACAAGGGACATCCTTATGGCAAACAAGTGTATTGAAATAGTCAAATGGAGCTATCATGATTGGCTTCAAAATGGGAATAAACTCAACAAACTTTTTGCAAAGTTCTGCAAACAGAATAGAAAGTTTATTTTCCTAAAATTGCCATTATTTCATGTCAAGTAGCAACAAAAGTGGAAGAAGGTACCATCAGACTTTGCAGAGGAATAGAATAGACTTCCACTATTTCTGCCATTAATGCATGCTTTCCTCATGAAGCAAAATCACAATTTTCAAGTAATATTGCCTCTTGCTTTTTTTGTTTTGCTGCCAGTGCATTTAATCAAATACAACTGCAGTGAACAGTTTATTGCCTATTACTAACCATATTTACCTAATGAAAACAAAGGTCAGAAATCTAACATGGAACAGAAGTAAAGGAAATACTGTCTGCAGAAAGACGATATCGCTACTCGTACTATTATTGAAAATCTGTCTCAGTGTGACCAAATATTATTTTGCACTGTTCACATACTGTTAAGAATATGTGTTATTCTACCTGTGACCATAGCTATGGGGCTTCCTCCCCCCCCCCCCCCCCGCTTGTTTACATGAAAAACTATCAATACGTGAACATAGAGTGGCTTTGATGCTTATTCATTGAGACCTGACTCAAGTCATGAAGAAACTAATAGAAAATACAATTCACCATATTGCAAGCCAGTCTGGATTTTGAAGATTATTTCTCACTGTAAACATTATCCTCTTTCTAAAAGATGCAAATGCTTGGCATATTGGTTTCATATATCCCACTGCAAAATCCCAGATCTGCTATTGCTATAGCGTATGTATTTGACTCCACCTTGCTGAAATGGAATTACAGGAAAATATTTGTCATTACTACCATGACCATATGGGAGAAGAGGGATATACTTTCCCCATTGGTGGTTATCGCCTAACATTTTAATTTTGGAGGAACAGTATTAGAAAGCTGTTTTCTCAAATTATTAAGGTGAATTTCCCATGAAGCCCAGATAGCTAGTTTCTGGGCCAGTTCCCAAATATGACTGAAGTTATGTTGCACAAGGATTCTTGTTCCCATCTGATAAGGAGCACTAAGCTTGTTAATATTTTATTTATGTATTTGTTTTTGAACACTCCCATCCAGAAAAAATAAGGAGAGAACAAAAGCAGACAAACAAACAAACAAGGCAAACAAACAAGGCAAACAGAACAAAAAAGTAAAGGAATGGCAAGAGAGGGAAAGGAAGGAAAGAGGGCAGAGTCGGGAAGGGAGAGTGACATCTCCATTTCTATCCACTAAGGATTATTCAATGATTTGTAAAAAATAGGACCAAATATCTTCACATTTGTCTGAGTTCTCTCTTCTCAGAAACATTACCTGTTCTTCATCTGCTATGTCAGTTAAGTTGCTTTGCCAGGCTTCCAACCCTGGGGGCAGCCTGATCTTCCATCTAAGCAATATCAGTTTGTCTACAAGCACTACTCTAGAGAACCAAGCTTTCCATGAGCTGGACAGTTTCTGGGCATGCTAATATCTTAGAGTGGAAATGCTCTGAGGCACCTTCTCTACAAGATTGGTCTCATCATATTTGAAATGTTGTTGCCATGGAAAATTTCTATATTGCTCAAAAGAATCTTTCACAAATTATTATCCTGTGGCATCCCTTTGTTGAACACATGGAGGGAGGAAGTATGCTCTTGGCTATACTTAAAATGTAAAAAAAATTGAAATTCCAGTATATATCTAGACAGTACAGTATTTGCACGTTATTATAGTATCTTCTGTTTTGAAAGATTCTTCCCACCTGAGAGCTCCTCCCTGTACTTAAAATGAGGAATACTAGTGGAATCAGTTATACCTCTAAAAATGGAAAGATAATTTTATATATGTCTGTTTCCTGGGGTTCTTTCAAAGGTAAATCAAGGGAGACAAGGCCGTCCAACCGATAGATGGCTGGCACAAACAGGACAACACAAGAGTGCTTTCTCTTAAAGCTAAACTTTACTTAGTCTCAAGCACTTACACATGTCCGCAACAGGTTAGTAAAACACACCCAACGAGGGCCGGCTTTAGTAACTGCAGAGCCCAATATGTACTCACCCAGTGGCACACTAGGTCTTCATCAGCATTTCGGTGGCGGGTCCTTCACTCGCTCTGGGTCTTCGGCAGCACTCAAGGACCCGCAGACAAAATGCCGCCAAAGATCCAGAGCAAGTGAAGGGCCCGCCGCCAAAATGCTGCCGAACACCTGGAGCACCGCTGGGTGAGTAAAAATTAAAAAGGCGCCGGCACGGGGCCCAATTCCGGGGAATAGGGCAAATCAACCTAAAGCCGGCCTTGCACCCAACCCTCAATAATTACTGAAGTTGGGTGTCGCTCTCGAGTGGCACAGTGACAGCCTTCCGTTGGCCAATCTGAGAAGTCCCACTACCCCAACTTTCTTCCCTTATTTGTTCATTAGTATTACAATAACACATCACTCAAAAAAAACCTGTTAAGCAAGCAATTTCAAAAATTAAGCAAGAGGTTTCCTTCTGATCATCAATTAGCCAGATGTGTTTTTTCAGAGTTTGTATGCCTTGAGGCCTGATAGACACATCCCTGTGGGCACATATAGACAAGCTTCCTGTTTTTCCTAAAATGCATATCTCAGCAATTTCAACAGAAATCTCATCAGTGAGGATACAGGGTCAAGCTATCCTTTCTTTAGCACTCAAACCCCCTGCCCTCATGACTCGGTCATACTAAGGCTGCTGCATAGGCCCACTTACGGCCTGCAAGCTTGACTACTTTTAGCAATAAGCAGTAGTGGTTTAGGTACATCACTGGTTTGCCAAGATCTCCCTGTACATGATTTTCCTATATTATTCATTATACATGTATGAATGGCATGCACATATGTCATAAACAGATAGTTAAGGGTTAATGCCTCTTTTTTAAGATTAAGAAGTTCACCTAGCCTACCTGACATCTGACCGGAGGAACCAATGGGGGAACAAGATGTTTCAAAAAGAAGGAGGGAAGTTTCCTTTGTTTAGAGTCAGTTTCAGTTTCAGCCGGAGTGAAAAAGATCAAGGAACCAGCCTCTTATCAGAGTAGTAAGTTTTAGAAAGGAATAAAGAGGTTTATGTTTATTTTATTTTGTAACTTGTCTTTGTGCAATTAGGGGAGTAATCAAATTTGGGTATTCTTATGTGTACTAAGGTTTTTGCCCATGGGAACATCCTGTGTTTTAAATCTGTTGTCTGTGAGATCAGCTTGTATGCTGTCTCCCAGAGGTTTTTCCTTTTACCTTTCTTTTCTTTAATTAAACGCCTTCTTTTTAAGAACCTGATTAATTTTTTCCCTGTTTTTTAGATCCAAGGGAATTGGATCTGGACTCACCAGGGATTGGTGGGGGAAAAAAGGGAGGGGGAAGGAGTAATTCTTCCTTGATTTTTAGATCCAAGAGAATTGGATCTGGACTCACCAGGGAATTGGTGTAGGAGTCTCTCAAGGCTACCCAGGGAGGGGAAAGTTTTGGGGTCGAAGACAGAGTGTTCCAGATAACTCAGACATCTGGATGGTGGCAGCGAGATCAGATCTAAGCTGGTAGTTAAGCTTAGACGTGTTCATGCAGGTCCTCACATCTGTACCCTAAAGTTCAGAGCGGGGGTGAGACCTATGACAGCATACAAGCATTATATGAGGCTACTTGAGAATAAAATGCTGGCACAAGTCTCCAGCTGTGTCAACAGACGTGGGGAACAGCAAAGGAGTCTTTGTGGTTTCTCTAGTCTGGAGTCCAGTTTTGTCCCTGAAGCAGCCTAGAGAAACCTTATGGCCATATCCCCATCTTCCTAGCCACACCCCGAATCTTCCTCTTCTCCAAAGGGTCAGGCAAGTGGTGGCAGGGATTTGTACCTGTTACCTTTTTTCTGAACAAGTATGGCACATCAAAAATTAAATTGGATGATTTGACTCAATGACAACACCATGCCACTCAGTTATAAGTGTAAAATGTGCATGTACTCCCCCTTTTAAACTACATTGTGTCCAATGATAGCAATATTTGCATTTTGAGTTTTGCTGAAAGTTTCAGGGAACCTGAAAAAGATAAACTCAATATTCTGCTAATTCAGTTTTCATATCTGAACCCAAATACTAACAAAATTTTGCATAATTCAAAGATGAGAAACAAAGTTTTATACTTTACTGATTAGAACTATATAAAATCTGGTGTGGTTATAATGACATCAATACTTACTGTAATGAAAGGCTCCCATTGAGCAAAATACTTAAGCAAGTGCTGAAGTTTAAGCAAGTTTAGCCAGTGACTTCAATAGAACTGCTTATGTCCTTAAAACTAAGGAAGTGTTTACATGCTTTGCTGAATCCAAGCCTGAGGAGAGATGAGTCAGGCCCAAAGTTGTCTTCATGTCCATAACAATCTTATTTTGCTCCTCATTAGGTCATATATATTTATAACATGTTGGCAAATCACTTTTCTGTAGTACAAAGACTGCAGAAACAAAGGAATATAGTTTGGTTTGTTGTTGTTGTTGTTGTTGTTTTGTAAAAAGCAGATTAACACCTTATAGATAGTTTAAAAAAAATATTTCCTGCACTCCTACATTTGAGACCAAAACCCAGTTACCCTACCAGAAAGAATAAATTAAATTTTATTTATTAATTATTTTGCACAAGTTGAACACTGGATTTAGACCCAATGTTTTGAAGTTTTGATACATGAGGTAAAATCAGTGTTCAAAATAGAGATGGTCCACAAAACATTATTCATACTGGGTTTTTAACCTAAGTGAAAGTTTTCATGCAAAGCTTGGCTGAAAAATTGGGTTTCAATTTTTGAAAAATGAACAATTTTAATGAAAATGTAAAGTGTATACCAACAATAGTTTTCAAAAATCAACAATTTAAAAATAAACACAAGTAAAAATCATAGGACAATTAATAAAATTTATACATATAAAATTTATAATTTTATATTATTCTATATTTTATACACATATATATGTAAGAGCTTTTAAAGTCAAACTGGTTGAAATATGCCATTAAGTTTTCAAAGAAAGTTATATATGGAGTTTTGGTCCCCCCACTACTGAAGGGATGTGAACAAATTTGAGAGAGTCCAGTGGAAGACAACAAAAATTATTAAGGGGCTGGGGCCCATGACTTATGAGGGAAGGCTGAGGGAAGGGGGGTTACTTAGTCTGGAGAAGAGAAGAGTGAAGGAGGATTTGATAGCAGCCTTCAACTACAAAGAGGATGGAGCTAGGCTGTTCTCAGTGATGGCAGATGGCAAAACAAGAAGCAATGGTCTCAAGTTGCAGTGGAGGATGTCTAGGTTGGATATTAGGAAACACTATTTCACTAGGAGGATGGTGAAGCACTGGAATGGGTTACCTAGGGAGGTGGTGGAATCTCCATCCTTAGAAGTTTTTAAGGCCCAGCTTGACAAAGCCCTGGTTGGAATGATTTAGCTGGTGTTGGTCCTGCTTTGAGCAGGGGAAAATATAGCTGACCCTATATTTCAGTGGTTGGCAAACTTTGGCTCCCAGCCATCAAGGTAAGCCACTGGTGGGTTGGGACATTTTGTTTACTTGGAGCATCTGCAGGCATGGATCCCCTCAGCTCCCTGTGGCTGAGGTTCGCCATTCCCAGCCAATGGGAGCTGCGGGAAGTGGCGACACTTCCTGCAGCTCCCATTGGCTGGGAATGGCGAACTGGTGAGGGGCTCCATGCCCGCAGATGCTCCAGTAAACAAAACTACTATGTATTAGATATTCAATGATTCCATAGAGGAGGGGTAGGCAACCTGTGGCATGCATGCCAAAGGCGGCATGAGAGCTGATTTTCAGTGGCACTCACACTGCCCAGGCACTGGCCCACCTGTCCGGGGGTAGGAGAGGGTCCTGCATTTTAATTTAATTTTAAATGAAGCTTCTTAAACATTTTAAAAACCTTATTTATTTTACATACAACAATAGTTTAGTTATATATTATAGACTTGTAGAAAGAGACCTTCTAAGAACATTAAAATCTATTACTAGCACGCAAAACCTGAAGTTAGAGTGAATAAATGAAGACTCAGCACACCACTTCTGAAAGGTTGCCAACCCCGGCCATAGAGTTTAAAATCATAAAATTTTTGGTGTAGACCTGTTTATAAGCCCACCCCCACTCTTTGCGTCACTTTTTTACCAAAAAATTCAGCTTATGAACAAGTATATATTATATGGAGGCATATTATAGACACCTAGATATCTAGAAGAAGAAGAAGAAGACGACATTAATATTCTCTCTTAGGAGCCTGTCTGGGGGAGAATATTTGAACAGACACTATGAGGTCACCAGATGTCTGCATTGGAGTCACTGCGGCACATATGGATTTAAAGGAACTATGTGGTATTATGAAAGTGCTCTAGAGAATTACAAAGCTAAGATTTTATGGGATCTGGCAATTATCACAGATGGAATGGAACAGGGAAACAGACTGGACATTGTTGTTGTAGAAAATAAGACAAGACCATGTTAATTGATATTGCCGTACCAGCTGACAGACACATAAAAAAAGATGGCAAAGTTTGAAGAACTCTGCCACAAAGTGGAGTGATTATAGAAAACTAAAATAAAGATGATCCCAGTGATTATTGGAGCACACAGAGTGATCCTTAACAGTATGAATGAGCAGCTTGAGAACACTTCAGGAGTGCAGGATAGAATGATCAGTGACCTCCAGGAGACAGCACTCTTAAACACTCTGAGAATATTAAATAAAGTCAAATTAGAATGAGTGCATTTGAGCACCTGAAAATTCTTGACTACCACATCTATGGAGTTGGTTCATGGTCAGGATTTATTGGTGACTCATGGGGATAAATTATAGATAGTGGCTTTCCCCATTTTTTGCTTAATGATTTTGTATATTTTGAAGGTTAATTTGTTTTAAAAAATCCCCAGGATGTAATGCTGAGAGGTGATAAGATAAAATAAAATAAAATAAAATAAAATAAAATAAAAAAAATTGGCAGATTAGGCTGCAGCAAAAATCATGTAGGCTTAAATTTTGCAAAAAAACATTTCCTTACATGTTGTTCTTGGTTATCTTTTGGAGGTTGGTTCCTTATCTACAGTTCTGTATTAATAAAATACATTTTCTATCTTAATATAAGATGCATGTTGTAAAAGGGCTCAGCAGCTTTTACAAGATTAGTTTTGACCCTGACCATTTCTGACAATGCAGCCAAGTATCATTCAGGAAATTACAGATACCATGGACACTGGATCACCTTCTCATCCTGAGGGCTCTCTTGTCAGATAAAGGATGAAGCACATTGGTGGGACATAATGGGATGCTTTTATTACCTCAGTCCATAGTATACCTATTTGAGGATACCTATATGAGGATCACAATGTAGGTGTATTAAAAGGATAAAGCTGAAATTAATTTCTCCAGTGCTACTGTTTCTGATATGCAATATTTCAGACTCAGACTCTTACTCATATACAGTGATTGGACCACAGAATTTTTGCATGTTGCAATTTGAAGGCAAATATCAGCCTATCCATGAATTTCTACATGCTGCTACAATATGAGAACACGAGGGATGACTATCTTGTGGTTAAGGCACAGACTTCCTGGAGTTGTGGAAAATGTTAATGTCTCTCTGCCTGAAGTCTGCATGGGGATAATAATATTTCCTTTCTTCCATCATTTCTCTGCCTTGTTTACATAGTTTGTTTGCTCTTTGAGGCAGGAACTGTCTCTTCCTATGCGTACACACACTACCTAGCACAACAGAGCTGTCATCTAAGGGCCTACACTACAAATTTATATCCGCACACCTGCACTGATGCAACTGCACTGCTGTAGCACTTGTGATGAAGGTGCTCTAAGCAGACAAGAGAGCTGTTTCACATCGGCTTAATATCCTCCCCTCCTCTGTGAAAGGCACTAGCTATGTTGGTGGGAGAAAGTATCCCAATGACATAGCTCTGTCTAAACGGGAGTGATGGTGGTGGTGTTGGTGGTGGTTATGGTCAGTTTAACTATGTTTCTCAAAGTAAGTATTTAGTGTAGACCAAGCCTCAGTTTGGAGGGCCATTAAGTTCAACCAGAACACAAATAATAATACAATTAAACCATCTTAGAAACTGGTTTAGATTCTTTTTCATTTGGAGTGAAGTGCTTTTAAGGGTTTGCCTACATTTGAGCTGGGAGATGTGAATCCTAACTCACGTAGACATATGCACACTAGCTCTGAGCAAGCGAGTACTGTAAAAACAGAAGTGTGGCTGTGGTAGCACAAATGGCAGTACAGGCTAGCTGCCTCAAGTATGATCTGATCTGAAAATATAGATTCTTATGTCTACCCAAGCTGGAAACTACACCACCAGCTCCAGCATACACATACCTTAGCAGAACTGGAGAAGAAGGTTCGTTCAACATTAGCCAATAGGTTTGATTCTGACATGTGTCGTGTCATGTCATGTAGTTACATAACCACTTACACCCTAATCCCATGAAATTAGCCAGGCAAGTAATTTTCCAGAGCTGTTTGTACAATTGTGGCCTTAAATTTAACTATGAAAAACGCTAATGAAATCCTAAGATGCATCAGGCGAAGTATATCATGCAGAGATAGGGAAGTGTTCGACCAGTATTCAAGGCACTGGTGAGACCCCATCTGGAATACTGTGTGCAGTTCTGATATCTCATGTTTAAGAAAGAGGAATTCAAATTGGACAGGTTCTAACAAGGGCTACTAGGATGATCAGAGGAACTGAAAACTTACCTTACGAAAGGAGACTCAAGGAGCTTTGCCAGTTTACCTTAACAAAATGAATGCTGAGCAGAGATATAGCTGCTCTCTGTGAATACATCAGAAGGCTAAACACCACAGAGGGAGAAGAGTTATTTAAGTAAAGCACCATTATGGACACAAGAACAAAAGATATAAACTGACCATCAACAACTTTAGGCTTGAAATGAGATAAAAAGTTCTAACCATCAAAGGAGTGAAGTTCTGGAACAGCTTTCCAAGGGGATCAGTGGGGGCAAAAACCATAACTGGCTTCAAGACTGAACTTGATAAGTTTATGGAGGGAGTGCTATGATGAGACTACCTACAGTGGAATTTGGCCCATCACGATTTCTAGTAGCAAATATTCCCCAATGGCCAGAGTTGGGACAGTAGGTGGGGAGGAGACTGATTTATACAGTGAATTATTTCTGTCTGACTGTTGGTGTTGCCAGCATGCTCAGTGTCTAACTGATCACCACATTGGGGGTCAAGAAGGAATTTTCTTCCAGGTCAGATTGGAAGAGATCTTGTGAGGGGTTCACTTTGCAGCATGGTGCATGGGTCTCTTGCTGGTTTAAACTAGAGTGAGTGGATTCTCTGTAATTGAAGTCTTTACATCATTATCTGAGGACTCTAGTAGCTCAGCCAGAGGTTCTGGGTCTGTTACAGGAGTGGGTGGGTGAGATTCTGTGGCCTTCAATGTGCAGGAGCTTAGACTAGATGTTCACTAAGGTCCTTTCTGATCTTAGAGTCTATGAGTCATGACAAATACAAATTATATATTATATTAATGTGATACAGATGAGGTGGGATTTTCAAAAGCACGCAGTTTTAGTTTAGCTCTGAAGTTAACAAGAAATATAAATGCTGAGGGATTTTATAAAAAAACACTTGACTGTATTAATTATAATGGCTTGTCTCTTTATTAATCAACTGCATGGAAAAGAGTCTTTGAAAAAGTCTTTGGAAAAGCAAGAATTTTTTCAAGGGTTGTCTTTTACTGTAACATTACTGTAGCATATGCTTCTACAGACTGAACTCGTATATTTTAAGTGGCTATGAAAGAAAACCTAAATAAAGATAAGTGTAAAGGAAAACAACAACAACAATGAAATAAACAAAACAAAATCAAGCTGTGCATATTCAAAAATGAAATCTAGTGTGCATTTATTCCTTATAAACTACAGTTTTACTTTTGTCATTTCAGAGCATTTCTGTTGTTGTGTAGACTGTAATGTGCAAGAAGTTTGCTTTGCACTGAGGGATTTTTCTTGCCAAATTTGTTCCTATAGATAGAAAATTCTTAAATAACTATGATATTAAATGATTTTTTAAACAATCTATGCCCACAGAGACAAGCACAATACAAAGTAGATGAACACATGAACACTTTGGCAAAATGTGTGTTGTATTGCAGCCCCCAAATTCAGCGGTTTCCTACTAACCAAATACATTGTGCATAATCTTGAATGTTTTTGCAAATCCCCTTAATCAAAATAATGAAGGAATTCTCCATTTCCCCCTAAAATTTAGCAATTCTTTTAGGCAGACATCTTACCTTGTCTGCCCCGCTCCCCCCTTTTCATACTGCCCATAATGGAAATGTAATATAAGACATCTGAACTAGTTAGTAAAAGAAATAATAATAATGTTTCATTGTAACTCTGTTCAGGATGAAAGTAGAAATCTCATTATCAAACTCATTTTCCTCAGAATGTAGTCTGGAATTATTTTGTTCTGTAAATTATCAGTATTAAATGTTCTCTCACTATTACTAATTAAACTACATAGAGTTTCATTGATTTTAAAATATATTATACATCCCTGTTTTATTTCAGGTGAACTACAATCTTTTTTCTTTAGGCTTATTTCCCCCCTCCTCTACTTTTATCTTTTCTTTAATCAAAGTACACCATACAAGACAGGAATATGAATAACAGAAGATTGCTTATGTGCATATGCTTCTACAGACTGAACTCGTATATTTTATATTATGCATGTATTTAGTAGCAAAGATAAAACAAAGATCAATGAACCTCAGTGGGGTTTGGTTTTCATAAGATCCCCATAGTTCTGGTGCTTATCTCAAACCTAAAGTGGCTTGCATAATATTTGATTTAGCTGATAAACTTCATGATTTTTTTCAGATAAAATACTGGATGAATATGTTTTCCAGTGTCCATCCAGCTCTAATGTTAACTGTTCAAGAATCATGAGTTTTGAATACAGGTCTGCAGCCCTAATGAGAACAGATTTCTAGAGGCACTTATACTTTAGTCTCAGACCAAAACCTAGAAATATAGAGAACTTGAAAATAAATATTCTGAGAATAAAAAAGGTTCATTTCAAGTTGTGACTGAAGATTTGGGCTGATTCTCACTTTATCTGCATTGATGCCTTTAAATTCCTTCTTATACTACATACAGGGAGAAAGCTTCACTTTTCTGTTGCTGGCCTGGGACTTGGAAGACCCATGTTCAATTTCATACTCCATTACAGACTTCCTGTGTGAGCTTGAGCAAGTAAGTTAGGGTATGTCTACACTTGCAGAGTTTTTGCGCTGTAAGTTTCACTGGTGATAGGAAAGGAGTGAAAGTAAAGCTCTGGTTTGTGTACTCACTTACTTCCCCAGGAGTCAGAGAGTGTTTATATTAGTAGCAGTTCCATCACCAATGAAAGCAGTGCTCTAGGGCGGCTATCTCACACTGGATCTCTCTCCATTTTGACAATGCATCTTGTGGGAAGGGGGTGGGTGATTGCAGGGCATCCTGGGTCCCTGCACAGCCTCCTCTCCTCACAAACACTGATAAGCTCCAGTAGCTCAGCATTGCTCCAAGCAGGGGATCATTTGCTCCATGGAGCAGGTATTGTCACCTGGCCAGATGATAAGTGAAAACTTGCATGAAAACAGGAAGGGGAGTTTCAAAGTTCCCAGGGCTTCACTAGGGACGGATGAATGTCTGTTTACCTGACATCAGAGCAGCAGAGCTGCTGGCCAGAGTGGTCACCTAGGCACTGTGGGATATCCTCAGGAGGCTAAAATCTGTGTAAACTGGAAGATCATGTCTTCACTTGCATATCACTGCAAAAGCATCACCATTGAGAGCTGTATGCCTCTCATGGAGGTGGTTTTCTTGTTTGTGGTGAAATTTCTAAGTTTCTTTGCGAAAAGTCATTGGCAAGTGTAGACACTCCCATGTTTTTTGCGCAAAAAAATGGACTTTTCCCACTTTAAATGGCAAGTGCAGAGCTTATATTGGTGCAGCTGCTCCAATGTAGTTGAGCTGCTGTAGCACTACCGGTGGCATCTGGAGGAGAATTCAGAACCCCCTAAAGGGACTTGATTTTGAGAAGACAAGTGCACAACCCTTTCTGAATATCTTACCACTGTTAGATGTCTCAGATTGTTTACCCCAAAACTCAGACATTCCAAATCATTACATTTTACAAATCTCATCCACAGCCAATGAAAATACTGAATGGTATCAGTGAATCAGCAAACAACCAACTGTTAGCTTTTTCAGTCTCTCTCCTTTTAAGATTCTCTAATTTTATGATGTTTTGCTATTTTGAATACTGTATGCTTGGAAATGTGTCCAGTTTACATTAAAAGTGGATTATAAAAAGATTACATATAAATATTTAAAATAAATTAATTAGTGAAACCCTATTTCTAATTCAAATACACATATATTGCAATAAGTATTTTCTTAATTTCACAGGAAGACATCCCTTGGCCTAGCTGGAAAACAGTGATACAGTTTCTTGGAAGTTCTTCCATATTAGCATTGTTACTAGAGCATCACTTTCATTTTCTTTTGAAAGCTTGAAGTTAATATAATTTTAAACGTTCTCTTACTCTGAAATGTTTTAATCTTTTCCTAAGCTTAACAAAATCCATCATTTGAGTTAGAAATATATAGTAACAGTAAGAGTCACACCACAGCCCAGGAGGTGGTGAGAGTCCATATGGCTTTCGGCCACCACCATTGCACCCTCCTGATCCTGGATTGCTCTGGGGCTAGAGGAGCCCCTGGCATAGACAACCCTAAGGTCTTTCTAAGGGTATGTCTACACTTCAGTCTGGAGGCATAATTTCCAGTTCAGGTTGATGTATGTGCACTAGCTTTGATTGAGCTAGGGCAAGAAAAACAGAAGTATAGCTGCAGCAGTGGGCCTGTCAGATGGGCTAGCCACACCAAGTGTCGTTCTGTCTTGGTTTCTAGATACTCACTGAGGTGGCTACCTGTGCTGCCACTACCTGTGCTGCCATGGCTACACTATTTTTAGTATGCTTGATCAAAGCTAGTGTGCATTATCTACCTGAGCTGGAAATTACACCTCCAGCTTGAAGTGTAGATGTACCCTAAGTTACACCAGCATCCCCAAGCAGACCTATAAGCCTTAGTGTTATATCTTAAGGCACCAACCTCAGCATGCCTGCCCCATCCATAGAATCCACCCTACTCCAGGATGTGCAAGAAGTTCCTGAGACTGCCAAGACACGTGACTTCTCAGTGGGTCCTGTGGTGTTAGAAGTTCTCTTAAAGTATTTCGAAAAAGTGCACTGGTGCTGCTTGTTGAATTTTTTAGCACGAGGGAAGCTGGTGTCAGTAGACACACTATTTTCTAACTGGAAATGCACATAGGGGAAATAAAGAATAAAGGGAAAGATTTTTTAATTTATTTAGGTGCCTACAGATGCAGATAGCCACTTAATGGGATTTACAAAAGCACGTGGGCACTCATCATTGATTTCTGTGGGATTTAGGTGCTTCTGAAAATCCCACTAAGCACCTATATGCATCTTTAGGTGCTTAAATATCTTTAAAATTTTTTCCCAAAGGGTATAAATGCAGAAGCAGCTATTCACATATAATTAAAATTGTGATTTGACTTGGCAGAATTGTAAAGTCAGAGGTTGGTGACTTTAGAGCTTTGAATTATTAATGTTCTTGGAGAGGAGAAAAGTTGCAATAGGTATGGGGAGAGATTGATTGTTCCCAATATAATCAAACACTTTCCTCAATGAAAAATTCAATGAAAAACTGGGAAAAAAAAAGAAATGTACGTGAAAGTAAGTTGGCTTTGTAGCAACACAAGGCCTACTTTTCTACAACCACTAGAAACCTTGTTAGGTGAGGGGAAAAAAAGAAGATAAAAAGTGAGTGTTTGTTGATATCACAACAACAACTTGGTTTTCTGGGAAATCAGTTTTCTTCACTATTTTTTATGTGGGGATTTCATTACTTCATTGTAATCACTGTTTAGCTGAGCAGAAGAGGGTTCAGTGGAGGAATGACAGGAATAGGAAAGAGCATTTTGAGAAGAGACTGTGATGGAGCAGAGAAGCCTCACACCCACAGGAAAAGGTAAAAAGTAAGCCTATTTGACCAACTAGCCCCACCCCACTATACCTGCAGCCAATGCCAGTTCTACAAGGAGAAGAAAAGGAGGGAAACTGACTCAATTCAGGGCTGATTGGTGAAGAGGCAAGAAGTAACTCTGCCTGTCTACACGAGGGGAAGTGTCACTACAAGCAGGGGCAGCTCTATGTATTTTGCTGCCCCAAGCACTGCAGTCAGTTCAGGTTGAGTTAAAAATATATAGTTAGAAATATAAACACTGGAATAGATTGCCTAGGGAAGTTGTGGAATCTCCATCTCTGGAGATATTTAAGAGTAGGTTAGATAAATGTCTATTAGGGATGGTCTAGACAGTATTTGGTCCTGCCATGAGGGCAGGGGACTGGACTCGATGATCTCTCAAGGTCCCTTCCAGTCCTAGAGTCTATGAGTCTATGAGTCTATGAGTCAGGCGGCTTTTGGCAGCACACCTGCAGGAGGTCTGCTGGTAACGCAGATTCGGTGACATGCCTGCGGGAGATCCCATGGTCCCGCGCCTTCAGAGTACCTGCCACCGAATTGCCACTGATACTGCTGGACTGGTGGACCTCTCGCAGGCATGCTGCCAAAGGCACCTTGACTGCTGCCCTCATGGTGACCGGCAGGCCGACCCCCGTGGCTTGCCACCCCAGGCACACACTTCGAGTGTTGGTGCCTGGAGCCGCCCCTGACTACAAACCTGACAGCTGCTGGGGGAGAAGCATTGCACCTTTGACTGAGAGACAGACTGCTGAGGACACTGGGGTATGCAGCATAGTTGTTTCTGTGTTGGATATTAAAGAGACAAGTTGGAGGTGGTAATATCTTTTAATGGACAAACTTCTGTTGGTGAGAGAAACAAGCTTTTGAGTCACACACAGCTCTTCTTCAGGTATAGAAAAGATACTCTGAGTGTGGTACAGATTGTGCAGTGTAAGTGGCTAGCTAGGGAGCATTCAAGATAGAAGATACTGGGAAGCACCCAGTAGTGAGTGACTTGTACATCTGACTGTAAGGCCATTGTGGGGCTAGGCTCCTCAAGCGTTATTTCTGCCCCTACCCAGAGGGAACTGACGCTGTGGCAGGATGCTGCAAAAAAAGTCCACAAGGGGGTGTTACTATAGACTGTTTGGACTATAGAGGCAATGACTCAAACTGAAGGGACATAGATAGGAAGTACCTCAGAATAACGGGTTTAGTCTCTGCTGGGATGACTGCTGGTGTTACTTCTCTTGGGCTGGATCTGGTGGAGACACAAGGTATCCCCCTACCATACTTGCTTAAAGGCTGAGGCCCAGATATGAGTGGAGACCAGAAGGTTCCTGGCTAAATATCTGGAACCAGGTACCTCAGCCAGAAAGGGAACTGAAAGTCATGTGCACTAACTACTAGGTTGACTGGCCTTCCAAGCACTCTAGCACAGAGACATTATGTCAGCCTTCTTTTTTTATATATAAAAATACTATTACACTAATATTTTAAAAGGCCCTGAGAAATTGTAGACCAAAGGATTGGTATTTTTTTATGAATTGAAAGAAATTAAGCTATCCTAGACCTTATGGCTGCTACTTTAAATGGCTGGGAAAACGTGAAGAATTGTTCAGAAGAAGTCAGTAGTGCTCCCAGCTGTGTTAATACTGTGCTGAATAAGACAGCAATTTCTGAAGATCAAGAACATCACCACCAATCCCATCAATAAAAAGCCAGTTTTAAGTTGAATTCACACTTTTTTTAACAATATACCTGAAAGATTTAGACCAAATTTCTCCATGTAAGGGAAGACCCAATATGTAAGTGATAATGTAAGTGATCCCCATTTACCACTAGTGCAAGTTTCCTGTTTTTCACATTTCGTAGAATGGGCCAGAGTACTAAAAATTGGGTAGCATAAGTATAGCTAGGGAGCAGCTAGAGGATTATCTGTATGCATCAATTATATCTCAATTTTGTGTTGGTTTAACCTCTAACTGCCACATTTTTTCCTCTGACCTTCATACTACATAGCAGAGTATTTCATGTTCTCCCTGAATCCTTCTCCTTAAGTGGGAAAAAACGGAACAAGCACCATTACTGTAACACTCAATATCTGTATATTCAACAGTAACAGGACATATGGTTTAGTCTTATGTTTTTGTTTGTTTGTTTGTTTTCAAAAACAGGCCGTAGTTTTGTCCCTGGGTTTATTTATTAGTGGGAGATTAAAAAGAGAAAGAATAGTAGGTTCCCTATGGCATTCAATAATATAGTTTGAATACCTTTCTTAAGTTAGTATCTGTTTTCCATTAGATGTTTTTGATGGATGATACTCCAGTGATACAACTAGAGCTGATGGAGCATCTTTCTAACTCAGATTTGCTGATAAACCAGAGGAACCAACAGAATCTGTACAAGTGGGACCCGTAGGAATATCTGGTGCCAGCTTTCTCATTTGCTATTTTTCTTTTTCATTATATTTGACATGATGAGACTGAGCTTTGATATTGACTGTCAGCCTATGGCAATATTTTTAGGAGGGAAGATTGCAATGAAATATAGAACACAAAAGCATGTATGAAAACCTGAAAGGGACAGAGTTGTGTTGGTAGATTATTACTGAGCTAGCTTTTTGTCCACAGTCGAGTGAAATATGTGCACAATGTGTTCAGACAAAACTTTCAAACAAGAAATATATTTTGTCTTTATTTATTGTAAACATTGTATTAAGCAAAGATATAACATGCTGCTAGAGATGGGCCCAAGATATTCATTTGGATTTAGAATTGAAAGACCCACAAAATCAGAGATGCTTGAATCCACAAGGATTTTTCTTTTTTTTAGGTCCATGTTAATATATGCATTACTTGTGCATATAATATAGTAATATAGACCAAAAGCAAATTGTTATTATTGTTTGAGACATTATAAATATTTGGGTCCAGAATTTCAAAAGACTTAAAACATGTCATTCAATGTCACTGAACTCAATAATGATAAAGTGGATTTTGCTCAAACTTTCCAAAAATGCAATTAACTACCAACCACTTTCCACTAAATTTCTGAAAACATTTCAGCCAAAACAAGAGAAGTTTTTTAGGAAGTTGTGCTGCACATGTGAAAACAGGGGTTATAAAGACATTCTCAAACATAACCTTATCTGTAGCTTTTGCCCTTCTGAACAAATATATTCATCTGATTTTCATTGTGTAAAAGATTTGTACTGACTTTTTGGAATCATTGAAGCAAGTTATAAATGATGTATGAAATGAAAACTCTCTGCCCAGTGCACA
Source organism: Gopherus flavomarginatus (assembly GCF_025201925.1). NCBI lineage: Eukaryota > Metazoa > Chordata > Testudines > Testudinidae > Gopherus > Gopherus flavomarginatus. The sequence goes on along the minus strand of NC_066620.1, from coordinate 164,069,334 downwards.
GAGAGAATACAGACACCACTTTTCAATCACTGCTATCGTATGCTTTATAATGTACTATACTATTTTGTTCAGATGCAGTCAGAAAACATCACTGAGCACAGAAGTCTCAGACAAAAAAAAGTTAAAAATAAAATAAACTCTAAGGGATGTTTGGATTTCCACTTTTTATTTATTTTCTTTCTTCCGTGAGCATGGAGAGAACTAGATCTACACCTACCGTGAAAGAACTTCTCTTCCCCCTGCTACCTTACCCCATGTACAGTTCACCACACATATATGCCTTCCAAAGACACTTAAATATCAGAGGTGCTTTCAAACAATGCCATTACAAATGTTAGAGGAAATAGCAAAATATTGTATCTAATAATGGGGAATGTGACGTTATCCACTTTGGAAAAAACCTATAGACAAACTGAATTGTGCATCTGGGCTACAAAGAGATTATATAATCTCCTTGAATAAACTCAAAAATTATAATAACAAAATTACAAAATGGATTTTAATATAAGGGAAGGCCTTTACAAAGCATCCTCCTTTAGGACCATTATAGAATAATAGCCCTGAATTCAGCTGTCCAGCACTATCCAGTAATATACTGACACACATGCTGAAGTCCCACTGATTTCAATGCAACTTAAACATGTAATTCAGGTTAAGAAAATGCTGAAATGATTTGCCTAGAGGGGTGAGTTTAAACATATTTATATGCTTTCCTGGATTAGGGCCATAGTCCAAACTATGAGTGATAGGCTAGCCATACTGAGTGTTTGGCCACTCTTTAGAGATTCTCTGGGCCTGATTCACCATTTCCTTGTACCTTGTGCAAAATGCACCAGTGCAAAGTGAGTATGCAAGTGATGTGAAAAGGCTCCTATATCAGACTAGTAGTTTTCACTTTCCACTAGTGTAAATTATTAAAGTGCACAGCAGTGGTGAATCAGGCTCTATATTTATTCTGTTCCAAAGGTAAACTATACATCTTGTGTTAGTATGAATATAGATTTGTTAACCAGGAGTCCTTTTACTCATGTACTTCTATTATGCTGTGACTAAGAATGGCTAAGATAAGGAAAATGCGTGTCCAAAGGACATGCAGTATCTCTTGCATATAGTTCAAACTCTTCCTTACCAAATTCTGCCCTCAGTTAAGCAAGAGCAAATCCATAGTGACTCCATTTAAATTGTGTAACTGATAACAGGATCTGGACCACTGTGTACAATTTGTTGCAGTTCATATATTGATTGAGCAAATTATTTACAGCAACTACATTAAATAGATATTATATTTGACATAAGTCAAATAATAGAGACTCATAGGCTAAATCAATCATACTACAATTTATCTGTGAAATAAACAGAATTCAGCTGGTATACATCAGGGATCCAGCTCCTAACCCACAGTCCAAAAATAAATTGTTCTCATCCCCCACCACCTATTTTAATTTGGTTTCTCAGATGTGTACATGAGTTGCAAATATATTAAGGTAGCTTTGGCACTGGAAAGAGATTAATGTATTCATTCATAAATAACTATCTAATCCCATCATAACTAATCTCAGGCTAAAATTTATTATGCAGTATGTTATCATAATTCGGTTTGTCTAAGCTCAGTGGTAAAAATGGTCTTCAGGAGTGAAGACCAACTTCTTCAATGTACTGTGAAGTTTGAATATAGAATGGAGAACGAGATTAATGCACTCACCTACAGTTTATGAATTACTATCCAAAAGTGGAACATTGAATGCAATGTTTTATTTCTATTGCTGTACAAATCTAATTTATCCAGATCAAAAAAAAAATGTTTAGGAAAGGACAATTAAGTCCAAACTCAACAAGATAACTAAGCAAGTGCATAATTCCAGCTCCACTTTAGTGTATCTTTTAAAGGACATGCTTAAATCTATCCTTATTCAGCATGTAAGATTGTACTTAAAGTTAAGCATATGCTTAAATCTCACTTTAATTGGATTCAAGCACATAATGAAGTGGTTTACTGAACAGAGATGGTTGGCTGAATTGGGGCCTTTAAACAATAGTTATCCCATTGAGTTCAGTGGGACTACTAACGTTTCCAGTTAGGCTTGTGCTTAAGTACCTTGATGAACCAGGTCTTTAAACAGAGTGGTTTGGTCTGTGATGAGGTTAGCTCTCCTTACTCGTATACACAAAATGAACACTGGCAAGCCAAACAGATCTTTAACATAGTATAACCCCTAGCTATCATGTACTTCAGTTAGTTGTAGTGTATCTGTTTAATTACTGAACAGATTATTATTCCAAAGCGGGATAAAATGAATACTAGACAAATTAGAAATTAGTCTGGACTTCTCTTTCCACATAAAAATCATTCAAAATGTAAAATTTTGCTGCATGAAAGAAAAAAAGACAAGAAAATAAAATCATCCTTCTGAACCCCCATACTTGATGCACATTGTTTAAAATATAGAAAGAGAAATAAGCACCTGATTAAAAAAATAGGTAACACTAATTCTGTATATAGAACTGTGAAGGTGTCAGCCCCATTCTGAACTTTAGGGTGCAGATGTGGGGACCTGAATGAGATAACCCCTAAGCTTATTTACCAGCTTAGATCTAGTAGCTGCCACCACCAAATAGTTTAAACAAATGTTTATGGAAGAGACATTTGGAAACTCTGTCTTCTCCCCAAATATTTTCCCAGTCTTTATCCCACTTTTCCTGGCAGGATTGAGACTGATTCACCTCCCACCAATTCCTGGTGAGCCCAGATCTAAAAAACTCTTGGACTTTAAAAACAAGGAAAAATCAATTAGGTTTTTAAAAGACAACTTTTAATTAAAGAAAAGGATGAATGGAAAACCTCCAGGAGATTAGCATGCAAGCTACTCTCACAGACAACAGATTCAAAACACAGAGGAAGTCTCTCTGGGCAAAAACCTTAGTTACACAAAGAAACCTAATTTGATCCTCCCTCTATGCAAAAACGAAGTCACAAAAGAAAATAAACATAATCTAATACATTCCTTCTCTAAACACTTACTACTTTTAAGAAATGTTAGATGGCTGATTCCTGGATCCTTCACTTGGGCACAAACTTTTTTGAACAGACAAAAGACTGATTTCCTTCCTCCCTCTTTGAAAGCATCTTGTCCTCCCAATGGTTCCTCTGGTCAAGTGTCAGCTAGGCTATGGAAACTTCTTAACCCTTTACAGGTAAAAGAGGAATTAACCCTTAACTGTTTATGACAAGAAAAATAGGTGTGCAAGGGTCCTTATTAGCAAGGGAACAGACAGGATGAAGGGGAATAGAAAGTAATGAGCATTAAGATGTCAAGAGGAGCTGACTGGTTAGGGCAAAATGTGTGGACTTGATGTGCAAGGTGGATGGAAGCCAATAAGGGGTTTCAAACAGGCAGGTAGCACAGACTGAGTACCAGGAGAGAAATATTTTTTTTCACTTGAACTTAGGTCATAATAAGTTTTGAGCAAATCTTGTGGGCTTATCAAAGAGGACTGGGAAAGAAAGACAATGCACTTAGAAGCAGAGGGAGAAGCCAATGAAATTTTTAAGTAAATATTATAGAAGTCAGAGGGTAGCAATCAACCCACGCAACTGCCTACCTGTCAAACTGAAGCATATAATTGGGAGGCTTCTGTCTAAATCGAGTGCCTGATACAGTTATTCAATGCCCTTTTATTAACAGCTATGAAATTACATCACTGAACAACCAAAGAATTTGCAACACAGTAGTGGAGCTTTCTGTAAAAAGTGAAATTGTAATTGAGCATTTTACATAACAAAAATACTCCTGAAAGGAAATAAAATGTACACAGTAATTATTTTTTGTTTATGATACACACGTTGAATTCCAGCACTTGATTAACATGCACAAAATAAACTACTTCCAGTGCAAGTCATTATGGAAGTAAGAAGACACCAGGAGAAAACAAATCAACAAGGACCAAACTGCAGTATTGACCATCTGGCCTTTGTAAAGTCTCCTATTTCTATTAAAACGTTTGAGTGTCGTGGAAGAGAGACTGAATATCTCCATTGTTAAACATCAAGAGGGCAATACAAAGTCAAAACATAACCAGGTGCTTCAAGGTTCATTGCCAGAGTTCTTCATTTATTTCAGGAATTAAATTTGTCAGAGCAATGACTCATGTCCATTATCTGGCACATCTCTTTCTTTCATTTGTTCAAACCATTAAATGAAGAATTTGACTTGAATCAAATCAAGGATCTCCAGCATAAGATGAATCAGAATGAAGGGATTCATTTGGCTTTCAGGCTGATTAATTTCAGAAATTCAGTGAGTTGTTTGTTTGACGGATTGAGGAATGTGATGTTTAACTCTGACTGTACACTGCTATAAATTCCCACGGCAGACAATCATATCTTTATCGGACTTCATTTATCTTAAGCTTGTTTTGGTTTGTATTGAATACTTAAGTGAACAACTACATAATATTATTTATAGAATATGGTAGGCAGAGAGGAAAAGTATGTGATCTATAGTATTGTTGGATCCAAGGGGCCATTAAGCTATTTGAAGACTAGATGTTTTTTGCTAGCTAGCTAAACATAGCACATGTTTAATATTTAAAAAAATGCAGTACAGACAGAAGGAAATCATTAACTGAAAAATAGGTACCATAATAAATGCTATGTGCTGCTCTAAAAATATATGTCTTCCCTGGAAGAAATTTCAAGGTTACCCATATTTTGTTATTACTTATCTAATAAATATAATCCAGTTTTTTAGGGTGACTTTGACTATTACACTAGCAGGGGAGTTGAAAAGTCCTCAATAGCATGGTTAATATATTTTCTATTAAGCTAATCTGCCTTCCAGTGATGAAATATGATTGAGTGCCGGAGCATCTTTCATCTTGAATGGCCTAGTACTAAGCACAATGTATCCTCTGTTTACAATGATCAATGACATTCCCATTGATCACCACAGATCATCTTCTGTTTTAGATGACTGATCCCCATATCTCAGCAGTCAGTATTGATAATGCATTAAGTCAGTATCAGCTCAGAACAGAACAGAATAGCAGCTGGAAAGTAGCTGCTTTATTGTAAGCTCACAAATGAATCATTCACTCTGCTTATTGCCCCTTCCAGTCTTTGTCATTCCACAATAAATTACCCAGTAACTCTTTTACAACTCACAAACTTTAATTGCTGAATATAAATGGGCTAGATTTGCAATATTTTCTTCTTTAGATGAATCTCAGAAGATAAAGATTCTAAACTGGAAGTTTAATAATGACCAAATGAAACTGAAAGATATTAATTTAACAAGATAATCACGAAGTTACATTATTTCGATTACATATTTCCTTATTAAGTCTTTTCAGCAAAGAGTGGTAATATAAATAGCAAACTAGCACAACACATTTTATCGGGTATGGTGTCAGTGTAAAAGTATCATATATCTATTTTTTTCCAGTAACATCATATAATGAAACCTTTTTGAAAGACATAATAAATAAATAAGAAACAATAATGACATTATTTAAATCAAGTCCAACTTCGCAACAGAATCTATTAGTCAATGTAATGGGAAGAAGGTTCATTGTTACAATCTGCTTCAAGAAGAACTGAGCTGAATGAATTTTAAAGCATAATTATTTTTCTTCCATTATTTCTTTTCAAACATCCTATCATCTCCATTGAGCATGTCACTCCTACTACATATTCTAATGGTACCACTGCAGTATTTTCTTGCTTGCTTTTTAAATATTTTTATTCTGTCTCAATTTAAATGCAATGCGTCAAATTCTAATCTTTATAGCACTGAATTCAAAGTGGTTGCAGAGATGTAATAGAGAGATTATTTGTGCCAACATAAATGTTTTAGCATATAAAAGATTGTATAAAATAAAATATTTAAGTTAAAATTCATAAGGGAGGCTTTCTATTGTAGTTTCTAAAGTCTTTCTGGAAATTGCTTATGTAAAGAATGCTTATTATTTCTCATTTCTCTTTCTCTATTTATTACCTTTTGTACTTAAAGGTAATCTGTCAATCAGCTAGTAAACTCCTATTTCTTGCCTGTATGAGTAATTTTTGAATGTATGAAACCAATATATATATATATTGGTGAGTGACAGTTTGTGACTTTTGAGGCATTGGTAATCTCTCTAAGGTATAGGGTTCTCTTCATTAAAACAGAATATTTTGTTACTCACAACTAAAAATATCTCTTACCACTAGATGTATTTAAGATGATGAGAAAGTACTTTGTTTTCCTCACTGAGTGTCTAAAAATAATTTAGATCAGGTTTAGAACTTTCTTTAAGTGTAAGATGCATAATATGAACCTGAAAATGTATCAGAAAAAGATAAGTAATTTTTTTGTTATGTCTTAAGTGTGTCTAGTGCTCATGAAAGATGCAAGATTGTCAGTCTTGGAAATAAGTTCTCTCCACAGAGATGGCATAGTGTAATCCTCTTCACACTACTCAGCTAATATATCTCAAGCTTTACCTACACTTCTAGAGATTATAGGGTATTTCAATCTGTTTGACTATTTAATCCTGAAGATGGCCAGTAAGAATGCCAATTAATTAAAACAAATCTATATTTTTCATATTATCAATTGTTCAATCGTTCATGTGCCATGAGTTGGTGACAGTAATTTATATCAGAATGCACAAGTCACAAGTGTCGACAAAATCTATCTATCCTCTTAGGTATTTCAGGAATATCTTTCATATAGTGCCTTCCAAGAGCCAGCCATAACATCACATAATTAGGCATATTTTTTTTTATTTTCCCCTCTCTGAAGAAAGTTCTAGCCTTAATGCATTAGAGAGCTAGACTTCACTAAAATCAGTGACACAGTAGCAATGAAAGCTGGCACAGGTTAGTTATACATACATCAGTCATGTACTGTACATTTAAAACATGCCATGATTGGTACAAAGAGAGCACTCCACACTCTTGTGTTTTTATAACTGAGGCAGAGGACAATAAAATAATTGAGTAAAAAGTATTATAGCATGAGGGTGTATTCAATGTCTTATACAGAATTAAGCTCCATGATGGAATAAGTTTAAAGTTGCCATGCATTCTACAGGACACTATGAAGTGCTACACTTTTTATTGACTCTGACTCTCACAATGCATAGAGACAAAAGCCCATTGCAGAAACCAAAGCAAGTAATGTTTACAGGAGCATCAACACTGCTTTTATTGAATATGTTATTTTGTGTAGCTAGTTAAATACATAAGTTATCTTAAAATCTGACTCAGTCCTCACTGCACTGCACTCACAGTATGAATTAAAGTACAGCAAAAGTCAGTAATTGAACTAGACAACCTGATAGTTGTTACTGGTAGGCCTTTTATTACCTTATACTTCTAGTTATTTCTTGGACAGTGAACCTTCTGTGAATGTTTTTATTTTCCAACCAGCTGGCTCCTCTTCTCTTCACAGATCTCTTTCCCTCAAACCCTGTAGATTTAATCTCCATGAGAATCATATAGCAGCTCCTGAACAGCACTGTTCTCAGAGGAACTAGCCCCATCTGACTACTGATGTTTAAAGTATCAGTGCAGGAATGCTACTCAGTGCTAATAAGCTGCACGTTTTCCTTTGACCCAAGGGACATCTGGGGATGGGGATACATATAACAGAAAAGAGAGATGATGTACCAAAAAAAAGAAAGAAAGAAAGAAAGAAAGAAAGAAAGAAAGAAAGAAAGAAAGAAGAGAGAATTTTGAAAAACTTGGAAAAGGGAGAAATATTTCAAATATCCAAATCCAGTTTAGGAGTTGGAAGCATCTGCGAACAACCTTGTGAAATATATTGGCAATTTCCTGTCAGTGACACCAAGTTTGGGTTTGTTTTTTGTGTATCTATGTAAATTAAACAATATTAAATTTGAAAAACAACAACATCTGGTGTGAACCTGTTTATACCACGCAGACCATTTCCATTCAGATAGAGCAAGAAAATCTTCAAGGGTACCAGGAGACCTATGCCAAAGCCGCAATGGCAAAGAAATCTAAAAATGAATAAACTGTTAGTCGTTCCAAGTAGTTTTATTGTTACACCTGTTCTTATACTAAGGCATTATACTCTGACAGCATCTAACTTCAACATTCAGGGAAATGATAACACAATGAAAATAAGAGAAGAGGGGGAAAAAGAAACTAAAGGACGTCAAAAAATACCCATCATTCACAAAACTTCAGACATTTGTCAAGGACGCCTCTAAGGTGTTCTTTGATTTAGAAAGGTGACCCTTCTAATGCAGTACCAAATAGTCTTTGGCTTCTTCTCCACAGGATCAGCCCACTCATTTTATTGCTCATCTTTAGGGAAAACACATTCTGGTAATCCTGAATCAATGTGCATTACAAAAACTAGATTTTATCAGCTTGTGGGAATGAAATGGGGTATGTTTTTGGCAAAACCTCTGATGGAAAGGGACATGAAGAGTCAGAAGCTGGTTGGTGTCTGCGGATTCTGATGGTATGTCTCTCTCTTATTCTACCTATCTGGAGAATGACCATGTCACAGTCTCAGTATGGCACAAGGCAGTTATCCATTATTGTTTTAGGAAGTTTAGAAGTAAACCAAGAAGTTCAGGATGTTTTAGGATGTTCAGAAAGAGGTTGGAGATGTGTCTGTGTGTCCTTTACACCAGGAATAAACTGCTGTTTTTAGAGATACTTCTTATAGGATTTGACAATCTAGATTTGAAGAAGGTGGAGTAATATAAAGGAATATCTCACAATTTGCTGATGTAGATAGCACTGCTAAATATCCTTCCAAATACAGAAGATATGAGTTAAAAACTCCCTGGAGGAATCATGCTGCCGGTATGCCAGGGGAGAGGGAAGAGGAGGAGATCTTTGATTTTAAGAGTGCTATCTCATATCTTGACACAACATTATGGTCTTGTTTCCTAAGGTCTTTTCTCGCTACTCACAACTTTTTCACCTGAAGTGTCAATCACCCTGTGAATATCCAAGCAAGAAAACTGGTCTGTGTGTTCTGTGAAGAACAGCATGCCCTTCTGTAAAAACATCCTATAAGCATTTGTGGAAGGCACAGTAAGATTTTAGCACTGTGGATTTTCTTGTTAGTCTTTTGGAGAACTCTGTAATGATTAATGATATAATTTCATATATTTTGACATGCAGTCTTGAACTTCAAAAGTCTGAAAAACATTTTAATGCACAGTACACGCAAATTATTACATAATCAGACAGGGACAGCTTCTGCTTGTTCTTATGATGTACACAGAAGTTTGATGGTCATAAACTGAATTCACTATACTAATAATCCAGATGTCTTTATGGAAAAGAATAGAGAACATTACAGTGATGGGGCTTAACCTCCATAATGAAACATAAGAGATAAAACCCCATTTAGTCATGCTTTGCACCTAGAGGATGGATGACCAATTAATTGTCTCCTGGCTAGAAAAGGCAGAGCTAGGCCTTATAAATAGACTGATGACACTCATTTGTGGAGGGAAGACCCGAGAGAGAGGAGGTAGGGAATTGCCACCCTCCCTCCATCTGGGAAAGGCCAAATACATGCAACCTGCAAGAGGTGTTGTAGACAAAGATAGCAACAACATCCTGCACCGATGCAAAAGGGCATCTAAGGTTAAGTGATTATGTATTGTATTTTGCTAATCTAAAATTTAACACTCAAACAGTTTATTAACACATTATTTACTTTGGACCTATGGAAATTGATCATAGACCTTTCGTGTGAAAGCATTATGAAACACTCTTTATACATAGAATAACAGAAATGTAGGATTGGAAAGAAATTCTATAGATCATTTGGTCCAGTCCCCTGTACTGAGGCAGGATGAAGTATTCTCTAAACTATCCAGAACAAATGTTTGTCTAACCTGTTCTTAAAAACCTCCAGTGATAGAAATTCTATTACTTCCCTAGGTAATTTGTTCCAGTGTTTACTACCTTTACAGTTAGGAATTTTTTCCTAAAGTCTAAGCTAAATCTCTCTAGCTGCAATTGAAGCCCATTACTTCTTGTCCAGTGGTTAAGAAGAACAATTTATCCTCCTTCTCTTTGTAACAACCTTTAATATACGGTTCTTAAACCCTTTATAACGTCTCCCTTCTGTCTTCTCTTCTCCAGACTAAACAAACCCAGTTTTTCAATATTTCCTCATAGGTCGTGTTTTCTAGACCTCTACTCATTTTATTACTTGCCTCTGGACATTCTCAAATTTGTCCATTTCTTTCCTGAACTGTTATGCCCAGAACTGCACACAATACACTTATTGAGGCCTTATCAATGCTCAGTAGTGTGGAAGAATTACTCCTTATTTGTTGCTTTCAACATTCCTTCTAATACATCCCATCATGATGTTCCCTTTTGGGCAACAGTCTAACATTGTTGACTCAGATTCAGTTTGTAATCTACTAGAATCCTCTGATCCTTTTCCATGGTACTCCTTCCTAGGTAGTCATTTGTTATTTTGTATTTGTTCAACTAATTATTCCTTCCCAACTGTAGTACTTTGCATTTGTCATCTTGAATTTCATCCAGTTTATTTCAGACCATTCCTCCAGTTTATGAAGATCATTGTGATCACATGATCACTAATCTTGTCCTCCAAAGCACTTGTAACCCCCTTCCAGATTGATATCATCTTGCAAACTTTACAAGTGTACTCTCTATGCTATTATCCAGATCATGTATGAAAATATTGAATAGAACCATACCCAGGGCAGATCCCTGCAGGACCCCAGTTGATATCCCCCTTCAGATTGACTATGAACCATAGAGAACTAATCTCTGAATATAGTTTTGTAACCATTTGTGGTTTCACTTTATGGTAGGTTTGTCTAGGCTATGTTTTCATAGTTTGCTTATGATAAAATCATATGAGATTATCAAAAGCCTTACTAAAGTCAAGCTATATTACATCTACCATTTTACCGCCATCCACAAGGATTGTTTTCCTGTCAAAGAAGGGTATTAGATTGGTCTGACATTATTTGTTCTTGACAAATCCATGTTGAATGTTACTTATCACTTTATTGTCTTCCAGACCTTACAAACTGATTGTATGATTATTTGCTCCTTTATCTTTCCAGATACCGAAGTTAAGCTGACAAGTCTATAATTCCCTGGGTTATCCTTCTTTTTTTTTTTAATGCATGGGCAATATGTTTGCCCTTTTCCAGTCCTCTGGGATCTCTCCCATCCACCACAAGTTCTCATAGCTAATGGCTCAGAGATCTCTTCAGTCAGATCCTTATAATTCTAGATGTATTTCATTAGGCCCTGACTACATGAAGACTTCTAACTTGCCTAAGTAATTCTTAACTTGATTTTTTTTCATATTTCAGCCTCAAATCCTACCCCATTTACACTGATGTTCACTATGTTAGACATCTAATCATTGCTGGCCTTTTTGGTGAAAACTGAAACAAAAAAGCATTTAACACTTCAATCATTGTTGCATTTTCTGTGGCTGTCTTTCCCTCCTCATTTAATAATGTCCCTACTCTGTCCTTGGTCTTCCTCTTGTTTTTAAAGTATTTGTAATATGTTTTCTTGTTACCCTTTACAACACTAGAAAGTTTAATATCATTTTGTGCTTTGGTCTTTCTAATTTTGTCCTACTTGCTTGTGTTTTTTTTTTATTTTTTATATTCATCCTTCATCATTTGACCTAGTTTTCAAATTCTGTATGAATCTTCTTTGAGTTTCTGGTCATTGAAAATCTCCTGGTTAAGTTGAGGTCGTCTCTGTTCATTTGCATTGGCATAGTTTGCTGTAGCACTCTTAATAATGTCTCTTTCAAAAACCGCCAACTCTCCTGAATTCTTTTTTCTTTTAGACTCGTTTCCCATGGAATATTGCCTACCAATTCACTAAGTTTCATTAAGTCTGCCATCTTGAAATCCATAGGTTTGATTCTGCTATTTTCCCTTCTTCCATTCCTTGGAATCATCAACTCTTTTTTTTAATGATAACATGCTATTGGATCCACAGGACCTCTGAGATATATTTCCTCTATATAAATACAAGTGTGCTGCAGCAAACTTCTTAAATAGCTATGCCTACAACTGTAACATCAACTTATCACCAGTTACCATATACAGGTATCTGCAATACCACAGTGGCCCTATATTGTTAGAACAAGATACATGTGGTAATTAGGTGTTAATATTTAACAAGGGCCACATTTTTAATGCTGTTCATTGCACGTTGGTACCAGTTGGTAAAAGGTTCCTAACATCAGGAAATCTCTTTTATTTTACAGCTAAAGTATATCAGATGATAAGGCATCTAACAGGGCTGGAGCCATGGAGTTAAGTTGCAGCCATGAAGTGGTGATTGGCAAGTAGGTGTCAGAAGAGTTGTGAGAGCTGAAATCAATAGGCAAGAGTAGGGTGACCAGATAGCAAGTGTGAAAAATTGGGACTGAGAGTGAGGGGTAATAGGACCTTATATAAGACAAAGCCCCAAATATCGGGACTGTCCTTATAAAATCAGGACATCTGATCACTCTGGGCAAGTGTCAGGGCAGAGTCAGGCCAAGGTCAGAGATCAAAGACTAGGAGTAGCTAGATTCAGGAGTCAAGTTCAAAGTTAGGACAAGGTCAGAGATTGGAGAACCAGGATAAAAGCAAAGGGATCCTGGAGTCTCAGCAAGCCAGAAGTTTGCATAGTGGCCAGAACAGCTTCTTGGCCACCCTGTAGGGTTAAATAGTAAGTGTGGGCTAATCATAGGGCCGCAGAGTGCTGTTGCTCTGGTGCCTTTGGGTGGTACTTCCTGTGATGCCTAACCTTCACAGTGCTCCTTAGAGACAAATTAGTCTAGCTGCCTGGTAGTCATCAGCTACCCCAGGCTCTGCAGACCTGGGTTTCTAGTCATGGATTCTTAGGCCCAGATTGCTTATGACAAAATGAATTGTCTTGAGGAGAAGAGGATAATTTAACCAAAAAAAAACAGCAAAAAACAACCCACAGAATTTAACCTCAAAGGACGCAGACATAAGTCACAGCAGTAACAATATAAGTATTAGGATTTGGAAGGAAATAGATTGGCATTATAGTATTGGGAGAATGACATAATTAATTGGATGTAAGAAGCAAAATACTTTCCCTAAATTCACCTCTGAGTCACCTTGAACTCTCTTAGGTTTTCCACTCTCCTGGGAGTCTGATATAAAACGTATTGGTCCATGTTACTCTTCTCTTGTGTTTTTTTTTCTGCTAGATAGTGTAAAAATGGAGTTATGGGGTATTCAAGTTTACCATCGCTCGTTAATGATGAAGTCTCCAGTCAAGTTTGATGAATGAACTACACTCAAACTTATTGTGGAGTCTGAGGAGATAGCAAGGATTAAAGACTGCAGACCTTCACAAAGAGATGTTTAAAGTGATATTGGCTTGTGCATAACTTGTCACATTCCCTCATCCTCGCTGGACATTTTTGTGCACTGATGTGCAGAATGTCAGGCTGACAAATAAAGATGCAACTCCTTCTGAGGTGCAGGCAAGACAATTTCAGGAAGAACCCACTGAATGCAAAGGTAACCGCCGTCCAGTGCCTGGGCTGTGCAGCAATGACAAAGCTTAATTGCCAATGCCACTGCAGATTAAGACATAAAGTGGCTGCCCCACTGAAGTCCTTAAGACATAACAGTTTGAATACAAAGTGTGCCTTCTCCTAGACCAGCTTCTGCTTGTGCTAAGGAGTCTGATCTACCCCAACAATGGACTTCTTTTTGTCTGGTCCAACTCTTTGACATGTCTGGTTGGGAAGGCCCTACATGGAGTTAGACACCTGCTAGCATAGCTCTCAAGGTCACTGTCTTTCAAGGTCAAATCTTCTCACCACATCAAGGCCCCCAAGCCCCCGGGAAAGATCCCTGGATGACTTGCAAACCAAATTTACTCAATTTACAAGTACAAGAACCCAAATATACATTTACATTCCAAGCTATATTCAGGGCTGGAAATTAGGAAGAAACACTTTTTACTTCAGAACACATGACTGACAGTCACTGATAGGAAATAAGAAATATGATGAAGCCATTTTTACAAAGTCACTTTTTTTCCCCAGAGTATCTTTGTTCTGCTCCTAAAAACCTGTACTAGAGAGGCCTCTTCTGTCTGACTCTCTGTGTGCTAAGGTGTAGAGATTAAAGGAGCAGCGAGGGTGTAATATCATACATATACATTTTTATCTCTCCTGGAGTGAAGGAGGCAACTTGCCTGTAGCAAACATGCCTATGGTTGTATGGCTTTTTTAGCTTTTAAAGTCAGGGAACAGCCACTTTCCAGTTGAAAGAGCTGTATTCAACCCCTTTAAATACTCAGTAAGGAACCAGAGTTTTGTCTGTTAACTATATCACATTGTTATCACATTTGATGACATGTGCAATGACATGACTTACCGAGAATGTGAAAAGTCATCTCTGCCAAAAATGTGATGCAGCATAGGCTGCTTCTGCCACTGCTGCTTTTACCTCTTTTGTAATTGATGTTGCTGCATCAGTGACACACTTATGTTCCTTTACATACAGCTTCTCTCAGGGTCATGTTATGACCAGTTGGTGCACTGCAAAGACCTCTTTGTCCTTGAAAGAGTAAGGAGTTTTTCTGCTAAATGTTCTCCTTTAGCATACTGGCCTCAATTTTGCCTGTACTTACACAAATGCAGCGCTCAGTGACAGCAAGGAGAGAATTTTGCTCACTGTTCTTTTTTATTATTATTATTATTATTTCTTTTCTCCTCCAAGCTCAATATTTTTAATACTTCAAAGCTAAAAGACAAACCATGGCCAGGATTTTCAAAGCTGCCTAAAGGAACTGGAGGCCCTGTTCACTGTAGGCATCCAAGTCCCCTAAGTAGCTTCAGAAAAGTCAGTCTTAAGCTTAATGGAAAAGATAACCAGCTACAAAATGCACAGGTATTTCCTAAAGAGTTATGAAATGGTTTGATACCCTTGTCAATGTGAGAAAGTGAAATATCTTCCTTTGTTGAGATTAGACAATGGTTGAAGTGAGGGCCTTATTCTGCTCCCTTTAAAGTTAATAGAAACACTCAAATTGACTTTAATTGGAGAAAGAATTATCTCTTTATCATAATGGAAGTATGGTAACAAAACATCTTATGGTGAAGCAGTGTGAAATGTAGGTAACATTATCAGTTTTACTGGGAAAATCCAGTTCTACCTTGAGAGGACAGCAGTTTTAATATAGCATTGTAATAAATATGTCATACTTCACATAGCTGAGAGGATAGATTGGTCAATAATTATATGTCACTTTAAAGATGTAGAGCACTGGGTACCCAGTACTATTTGTTGTTATTATTCATGACAGTTAGTACCATTACATCTTTCATAGTTAAGTCAGTCTAGCTTTTATAACTCTTTCCCACACTGCTGACCATTGAGGTTTGTGTTTTTTTCTGCTGTCTTACTTTTTCTTCTAGTTATTTCAAACCTAATGGGAAAAGTTCAGTTACTAGTTAAGGATTTGGAGCCTGTCATTATTAGTATGCCATTTTCTGTGTTTGATTGAATTTGCAATTTTGGGGAAAATCTGTTAATCAGAAATCTCAAAGATGAAAATATATATGCTCTAGAGGAAATATTATGATCAATACCAGCTGCTTATCAAGCCTTGTACTTTTACAGAGCACTCTCTGAAGCTGGTGCATTATGTTTATATTGGGTGAGTTTGCTTTTCATGCTTTGGGGAAAATAATACTTGTAGCAGTGAAAGCAGCATGATTTTCATACTTATTACTAATGGTACTGGCTTTGAGATAGTGGAACTCCCATTGGCTAAGGGAACAGCACTGTCATTGTTCTTGTTTTGTTTTTATGTTTAGTACCAAAGAGGAAATCATGGTTAGAGAGAAGTTCAGTGGAGACGTAGGGTACGTCTACGCTACGGGATGATTCTGATTTTACATAAACCGGTTTTATAAAACAGATTGTATAAAATCGAGTGCACGCGGCCACACTAAGCACATTAATTCGGCTGTGTGCATCCATGGTCCGAGGCTAGCATCGATTTCTGGAATGTTGCACTGTGGGTAGCTATTCTGTAGCTATCCCATAGTTCCCGCAGTCTCCCCCACTCCTTAGAATTCTGGGTTGAGAGCCCAGTGCCTGATGGGGCAAAAATCATTGTCGCTGGTGGTTCTGGGTAAATGTAGTCAGTCATTCCTTCCTCCGGGAAAGCAACGGCAGACAATCATTTTGCGCCCTTTTTCCCTGGATTGCCCTGGCAGATGCCATAGCACGGCAACCATGGAGCCCGTTCAGCTTTTTTTTTTGCAGTCACTGTATGTGTACTGGATACCACGGACAGAGGCGATACTCCAGCGCTACACAGCAGCATTCATTTGCTTTTGCATGATAGCAGAGACGGTTAACAGTCGTTCTGTACCGTCTGCTGCCGGTGTAAATTGGCAATGAGATGACGGTTATCTGTCCTTCTGTACTGTCTGCTGCTATCATGGGTGCCCCTGGCTGAGATCGGCCGGGGGTGCAAAGGCAAAACTGGGAATGACTCCCCGAGTCAATCAATCCCTCCTTTATGGTTTCTAAAAATAGAGTCAGTCCTGCCTAGAATATGGGGCAAGTGTACTGGAGAACCAGTGTATCAGAGAGCACAGCTGCTCTGTGTCAGATCCTGCAGAAATGATGAGCCACATGCTATTCACGGGGGGTGCCCCTGCAACAACCCCACTTGTTGCTTCCCTCCTCCCTCAACCTTCCTGGGCTACCGTGGCAGTGTCCCCTCCATTTGTGTGATGAAGTTATAAAGAATGCAGGAATAAGAAACAGTGACTTGTTGGTGAGACAAAATGAGGGGGAGGCAGCCTCCCAGTGCTATGACAGTCCAGGCAGGACATTAAGCAGTGCGGAGGAGAGGAGCCCAGTGTCCCACTGCTATGATAGTCCAGGCAGTGCAGAATCTTTTCTTTACACAGGAAAGGGAGGGGGCTGATGGAGCTCAGCCCCCAGTTGCTATGATGAGGACCGTTACCAGCCGTTCTGTCCCATCTACTGGGAATGACCAGGAATCATTCCTATTTTTACCTAGGCACCCCCGGCCGACCTCACCTGAAGCAAGCCAGGAGCACTCACGGGCTGATGGTGATGGCGGATAGTCACCAGGACTAGTAACTAAATGTTACCACAAGGACATCTTACTCAGGGCCAGATGAACTCTCCTTTGGGCCCAGGGCTATTATATTTTGTGGGGCCCCAGTATACAAGTCTTTTTCCTAATTGAAAAAAAAATGATCACAATTATTGCATGGAGGCTATTAACGCTACACTAAACTTGCCTTTTAATTAATGTAAAGCCATTCTGTGGTTACATTTCAGTCTTAAAAATGTAGAATATTGTTAATTCAAAATAGCCTACCTCTTACCTTAGAATAGCTGTTATATTAGTTTCTTTCTGGGAGGGAGTTTGGCTGCAGGAGGGGATTCTGACCTCGGGCAGGAGTGTGGGGTGCAGGATGGGGTGCAAGGTGCAGGCTCCAGCTGGGAGGTGCTTACCACAGGTGGCTCCCAGCCAGTGGTGCAGCAGGACTCAGGCAAGCTGCCTGCCTACCTGCCATAGCCCCATGCTGCTCCCAGAAGTGGCCGGCTGCTGGCCAATCTCTGCGCACCCCTGGGGGGAGGGGGACATCATCTGTCCATGCACTACCCGCGCCTGCAGGGCCCCCATAGCTGGCCATTTCCAGGAATGGCATGGGGCCATGACATGCAGGCTGCCAGCCTGAACCCGGCTGCGTTGCTGGACTTTTAGCTGCCCGGGTATCACGATCAACTGGCAGAGGCTCCAGGATCGACCAATCGATCATGATCAATGGGTTGGTGACCACTGATTTCTGGGGCCCCCCTTAGCCCAAGGCCCTAAAGTTCCTGCATTAATCTGGCCCTGATTTTACTCTTTGGAAATCAACTATCAAAAATTGTGAAGACATTATGGAAATATATGTATATCTGTGTGTACATTTAGACTCAAAGTACAGATTCTTTGGTTACTATTTTTGAATTATTCAACATACCTTAAAAGTTCACATTAGGTGATTATCTTTTGTAAGGTCATGCACTATGTAATATTACTTGAAATATATTATGTGAATGTACTTGAGTGAAAAACAAAACAAAACACAGGGCTATATTATAGGTACTGACCCACTCCCTTTGCTCCATTTGAGTGGCACAAATCAATCTGAAACTACACACAGGCACTCTGGTATAGAGTTGGCCCCAGAAGGCTTAGAGCTAGCCTAGTTAGCTCTTAGTCCTCTGTCCCTGCAGCCTCCAGTGAAGGGGTAGGGATATTGGGAGAAGACAAGGAATGGAAAGGAGTTTGTAGGGGGAGTGGCCAGACCAGAACATGCTCCAGCAGTCCTCAGCAAGTATATGGTCCCTTGGAAATCATACTAAACTGATCCCGCTTTCAGTACTGGGGCCAGGAGAAGTATCAGGCTATTGTATATAGCTCCCTGAAAGCCTCAGCAGTCTTTGCTCTATCCAGTGGAAGCTGGATACAACAGAGAATATGGCCAACAGGCCATAATATGATTAGCTGCTCAATCTCATTAATAGGAGGTCACTAAATTGCTTTCTATAGGGCAATTCCAATGCCAACATATCCTTCACATGTCAGCATCCAAGAAAATTACACATATGGCAATACTTGGCTTACTGATAGTAATTGAAAAAAAAACCCTCAAAAGATATCTAAACATCTCAGAAAACACTAACACTTAGTTAAGATTATAAAAGACTAGGCAGCAAATATGTCTTGAATAATCCATAGTGAAAGAGAAATTTGCATAAAAAAAGCAACTAGGCCTGCTTTATTATGTGAACTTTCCCATTGTGAAAGAAACCTGAATAATTAGGAGTGCTATATAAAATGACATCCATTTTTCCCTTACAAGAACACACATTACATTTATACCATTTCTAATTCACAGATTAAGCCCCTCATCCCACAAAGTACTAAAGTATGTGAAGTTAATGGGATAACTCAGATGCTTAGTTATATATATGCTTAAATTCTTTGTGGGATCAGGGATTAAAGGGTTTTTTCCTAATGTCATGTTTTGGTTTTCTCTCTTTCCCTTTCCTATAGAATGCTAAGACAAGAGTGGTCCAGGGCTTTTTCTGGAGGGATGAGATCCATCTTGACTTCTCCAACAGGCCCAGCCAGTTCACTCTGGCCTCCCCACCCCATCTTATGCATTAAGGGCCCTAGGGCATGCTGAGAAGACCACTGGGAAATGCATGCAAAAAGCCTGGGAGGTAAGTAGGATATACTTCAGGGACTGGAGGAATTGCCTTGTGTATCTGTGTAGGTTCTTAGCAAAGTCTCTTTATCTAGTCCATTTTTGTTCCTATGCATATTTGAGGTGCAAGTGAAACCATTGCCTCTTGTGATGCCAGTGTTGGCTCTCCTTCCCACAGGGATTATAGCTGTGTCTGAACACTGTGTAGGGTATACACATGTGGCTGCCATGTGTATTTCCTGAACACTTTCTCTTGTGTTTATGTTTTTCAGGAGCTCAGGGTTGCAAAACTTAAGGGAAAAATAAAATATTTTTAATTTTGAAAAAGTGTGGAGGTTAATTGTGAAAGGAATTTGTTAATGTTTTGAAATACATTTGTATTGTAATAAAGTATACAATGGGTGAAGGAACTAGTCAAAGCCAATACCAGCCAAATACCACCTCAGTTGCTCTCAGGTTCACATGCAACCATAAGGTGAATGGCTCAATGGGTGACAGAGCCAGTGTTCTGAGATGTCAAATCTGATGTTAAAGGGCAGACAGGAGCATTGTGGGATTGCCCTTGGGGGACTAATTTGCATAATGACAGCTATTACATCAGCACTTGAAGTCTACGTTGACAGTGCGATGAAGTACAGTGACATGATGCCCAAAGAAAGTGTGATCTTAATGGTTATGTGAATTCTTAGAATTCATTCCAAGTGCTTTTGTATGGATGCATGGTTTTGCATGTCAGAGGCTTACAACAGTTGTTCCAACACAGTACTGTAGACTAAGCAAGGTTGTTTAGTCTTCTATCATCTAAACATAAATAGTTTGCACTACAGAATAATGCATGGTGTCACTAGAATTCATTGCACAGTAGTCCATGTGTCAAGGTATGATTCCCCACTCTGAACCTCCTTAGCGTCCAAAAGATGGGGTACCTGCATGAACCCCTTTTAGCTTAATTACTAGCTTAGAAATGATAGAGCTGCCACCACCCAAAAATAGAGTGTTTTGGGACACTTTCTGGCCCCCAAACCCTTCCCTGGGGACCCCAAGACCCAAAACCCCTTGGGTCTCACAACAAAGGGAAATAAACCATTCCCCCTCCTTTCTTCCTCCCAGATTCTCCTCTCCCTGGATAACACTGGGAGATCCCTGTGATTCAGCTCCTTGAATCTTAAAACAGAGAGGAAATTCACCTTCACCCCTTTCTCTCCCCCTCCCAGACTCTCCCTGAGAGAGATACAGTGATCCTAACACAGAGAGAAATCAGGCTTTTCTCCCCCCTTCTCTCCTTTCTCCCACCAATTCCCTGGTGAGTGCAGACCCCCTCCCCTTGGGTTTTACACAAGAAATAAAAAAAATCAATCAGGTTCTTAAAAAGAAAAGCTTTTACTAAAGGAAAGAAAAAAAGTAAAAATTGTCTCTGTAAAATCAAGATGGAAAATGTTACAGGGTCTTTCAGCTTATAGACACTAGAGAGCATAAATACAAGTTGCAGCAAACAGAGATACAATCCTTCCAGCAAAATACACATTTGCAAATAAAGAAAACAATCAAAAGACTAAACTGCCTTTCTAACTGGTACTTACTAAACTGAACAGAAGAGGCTGTTTCAGAAAATTGGAGAGTCTGTATACATGTCTGGTCCCTCTCAGAACCCAGAGAGAACAAAGAAAACCCCAAAAAAGCACAGACAAAGGCTTTTCTCCACCGAGATTTGAAAGTATCTTGTCTCCTGATTGGTCCTCTGGTCAGGTGTTCCAGGTTTACGGAGCTAGTTAACCCTTTACAGGTAAAAGAGACATTAACCCTTAACCATCTGTTTATGACACTATGTTAACCTTGCCTTATATAACTTATTAATACAAGACCTACAGCGAGGCAAGGATTGATCCATATACAAAGAATTAACTCTAAAAGAGAAAAGTTAGATACGGTGTTTGAGTTTTGAGAACTAGAAGAGAAATGCCTATTTAACTGCATAGACTAGCAGAAAAATGTGATGTTCAACTGTAAGTAAACATGCATACAATGTCTGTTTACTGAACATCAAGTAAACTTTTAGAACATATTAATTTTTAGAATACTGTAGTGAAGACCTCAGAGAACGATAGTCTGAAGATAACCTTCAGTAGGTGAAACATCTAGAGTTGATAACCTCCACCGGTTACCATTAAAACAGTTTAGAATCCATTCTAGCTATGAGTTCAAGGTAGTCAATGTGCTGTCTTTTCTAGCATTTGTGCTAACCATTCTAGAATCTAAGCCAACCATTAATCCAGGAAGGCATTTCTGAGCACAATATGGATTTTATTGTTGCAATTTTAGTGTTAAATGTTGACATGTGCTGGGTCACTACCACAGAGAATTAGAATAAGTATAGACAGGTTTTTCAACTCAAGCCTTGCAAAACTGATGCAAGAACGCATCTACATACAAAAATGTTACCACTTTAACTGTATCAAAGTAGTTAAAGTGTTACAACTGTACGAACACAAACATACAAACATAAAAGGGCATAGGTTTTTTCCCATATTGGTTTAACTACATCCATGCTAATGATAGTACCAATGGAATTATTTAGTGGTTAAACAAAAGATCACACCCTAACCAATAATAGTTATACTGCTACAAAACCTGTGTATGGGCCAGTCATAAGAAGTCAGAGCCTTGTCCTTGGCCAGCACAGATGGCACAATCAACACTGATCCATTTCATTGCCTCTGGACAGGGGAATGAAAGTTCCTCCTGCAAACTGGGAACAGTGGTAGTCATGAAGGTGTACTTGTTCAGGCTGTTCTGCCATACCTAAATAAGTATTATGTCCAAATATATTTTATGTGACTGATCCCTAGGGGAAAATGCAAATGTTCGAAGCAGAACAAACATGTAGGTAGTGTCCACACTGATGTTTCCAAATGTGTTAACTGCGTTGAGTTAAATGGCAATCAATTAACTTGAGGTAAAAAAACCTTTAGTTTAGAAAAACCTTTAGGGATGGACTTCAGGAGAGCCCTGCTGATTTACTCCAGCCAAGCATTTGGTTTATAGTACAATAGTTGTGCACCACATTGCATATATGTCTTGTGAAAAGCCTACATTTTGAAGGCATAAGCACGTATGTTATAATATCAACCAATAAAAAAGTAAATAAAAAAGAGTAGGGAATAGTCTATATTCATAAGTTTTGTTCGTAGAGTAGAGGGAAGGCAAAAAATGAATAATGTAATATCTCCCTCAACTAAAAAGATAGTTTTAGGCAATTTTTATCTGTCTCTTCAGAGAAAGACTAGATCTCCTATCTTGTCTCAAAAGTGTTGGTATAGTGGCATAATTACACATTAAGCAACAGGACAGGACAGTTAATTAATGCTAAGTCAATGTGATATTCATATTTTATATATGCTAGTGCCATATACTAATTTTTGTATTGCATTTGATAATATAAATAAATGGATTTCGAATTATTTGCTTCCTTGCTATATAAGGATTATTGTACTTTTTCCTCACTTATTTCTTTGTATTTCACAGAAATACCTAGGATTCACAGTTGATCAAAATTACAGACAAGTATGGTAAATTAGGCTTAGATTCACAAAAATATTTAGGAATCTAAGTCCCAGTTTTAGGTTACAGTGTGAATCACAAACTCCCGCTGGACTACGTTTTTGCAGTAAAAGCTTCCTAGGCACCTATGTTGCTGCCTGTGCGCGTCTGCATTGCTTCTTTCTGCTTGGTGTTCTGATTCTTATCTCCTGCCTTAGTCCCAGAGTGATGCGGAGGAAAGATCAGCTGCCTAAGTTGTATGCAGTGCCCAAAAGGGTAAGTGCCCTTTGAGCAGCTCAGACTAGTTCACACAAAACAGGCAGAAAGGAGGAGGACATTCCTTACAGTTTTTAACCCAGTGGTTAGGGTGGTCACCTGGAATATCAGAGACCCCTCGCTGAAGTCCCTGGAGGGAGAGTAATGATTTCAACAGGGGGTCTCCCACTGCTTAAGGGAGTGCCCTAATCACTTGGCTATTGGATAGTCTGATGTAGGGGATCCCCAGTCTTTCCTGCTGAAGCTTTCCCACTCTGGATAAATACAGTCATTAGGGGCAGAGAGAGAGTGAGTGAGAGCAAGCAAAGCATTAGTGTGATTCTATAGCCTGGTGGTTACAGCACTCATCTAGGATGTGCATGATCCAAAATCCAGTCCCCCTGATTGAATGACTCTTTCATTATTTATCCAGAATGCAACACCTTAGAAAGGAGAGGCTGAGGGACCCCCACATCAGAATATCCTACAACCCAGTGGCTAGGGCACTCACTTGAGAGATAACAGATCCCTACAAAAAGTCCTACCTTTATCTAATATGAGATGGGGACTTGAACTAGGAGTCTCGCACATCCCAGTAAACTAACCACTAGGCTAAAAGTTATGGAGGAAATAGGTGGTGATTCTATGTGACCTCTTGCAAAAACAAAATAGATGCCTAACTCCAAAGAAGGATTCCCAGCTGTGAATTTCAAGCAGAGATTGGTGCATCCCTGCAACCTCACTTTAGGTTTCTCAATGAGAGAGGGGAATGGCTTATGTTGCACCTCTCTCACTGGAATCTCTCATTGGCTAGCATAGGTGGCACTCTCTCAGCATCTGAGGAAATGCTGACTGTGTGGATCACAATCTAAGGTGCCTATCTCACGTCATTTATTCCATGGGGAGACTAGGTGACTAACTCAGGCTTTGTGAATCAGAATGATTTTTTCCAATTGCTGTGATGCTCAGCATCACAACCACTAACTTCTTTTGTGCATCCAGGCCTTAGCCATTTAAACTATAGTTTCCCACAGACAGGGAAAGCTATTTGGCCCATTCCCTTTCTAAACTCTATTAATCCCTCAGGATTTAATGGGTCATTCAGTAACCCCCCTTTTCACTTTTTCTGGCTCAGCCAGATTGAATACCATTATGTAAGACTAACACATTATGATACTCTGCATGAAGAAATGGCTCTTGGTCTTTGTTCAGTATTTGTTTTTCTTTCATATAAATTTATGTCATTATCCTGTCCTCTGAATATAATAACTCAAGCTGACATCATCAGTACTAGAAAAGGGTCTTTGTTGCATAGTTCAATATTCTTCCAAATGCATTATTATTCTAAGTGTTTTATAAAGATGGACTAAACAGTCAGAAAAATTCAACTTCTCTTCCCACACTTTTCACACTCCCTGCCTCAGGCAGCTTATAAGAAAACAAAGAAAGATACCAGAAGTCTCAGGAATACAGCAAAATATTTCTTAATTATTTGCTGATTTCTTAAGTTTTGTATTATATAAATTAATATTAGTTAAAATGACTTCCTTACAGCCTAGCCATAATTAGTGGTGATTTTTAGTAGGCTGTAAAAGTGGGTCTTGAGAAGGGATATGAAGGAGGAGTTAAAAGAAATGCCATTTATTCATAGATATTATGTCAAAGCATGATTTTTGTATTATAGGGCCATATGGATTTATATTTACTCTGTTTTAGTCTCTTTTCTTTTCCCACTTAATCTTGGTGCAGCATCAGATTTAGAGTTTTTCACTTGTCTTGTGTAGAAGAAGAATGCATTTACAGTGAACAAGACCCAAATCTGGCAACATTTTACTTTTGTTTAAATGTGCTCAAAGTACATATAGTTAGGTGTGGTCGTGAACCTTTGCATGACCAGAGACTAAAATTGTAATGGTCTTTCCTGTAGCTGTAACATTTTTGTAATAATTCTCCATTGGTTAATATGGATTGACATATCTCCTTCAATCACATGAATAAGAGAAACCAAATAAAGCCCATTTTTACTATCTACCCTGTTTAGACTGAAACTATGATGCTTTGGAGATGGATGGCAAGAACAATTGTGGGCAAGAGAGAGAATGAAAAGACTGGAATAGGTAACCTGAAAGAGAAAATTAATAAGAAGGGACATGGCAAGAGTGTCTAAAATAATAAATGGTTATAGAGAATGTAGGTAAGGGGAGATGTCCCCCACCTTGAAATTCTATGGGCACAAGGACTCAAGTGATACCTCTCCTTTCTTCCTCTTGCCCTTCCCCCTGCCCTGGCAGAAAGGAGACAGCCAAAGACTCCAGCCAATAAGGGCAGAGGCACCTAAAGCATGAACCTTTGTACCCTGGGCCATAGGCACCAACTCTGTGGTTCTCTGGGGCTGGAGCACCCACAGAAAAAATTGCCCACTGGCAGCTCTCTGTGGCCCCGCTCCCCTGCTCCAGTTTACCTCCACCTTCTCTGTGAGTGTGCCGCCATGTCCTGCTTCCAGGGCCGCCCAGAGGTGAGAGCAAGTGGAGCAATTTTCCCCAGGCCCCGGACCCCGCAGGGGCCCCCACTAGAGTTTTTCAGGGCCCCTGGAGCAGGGTCCTTCACTCGCTCCGGGGGCCCCGGAAAACTCTAGCGGGGCCCAGGCCCCCGGAGCTTCTTTGGCAGCAATTCGGTGGCAAGGGGTCCTTCCGCTCCGGGACCCGCTGCCAAAGTGCCCTGAAGTGCCATGGCGGGGGGTTCTTCTGCCCTGGGAACTGCCACCAAAGTGCTGGGTCTTCGCCCATCGCTGAAGAGCCCACGCCCCCTGAATCCGCTGGGCGACCCTGCCTGCTTCTCACCCCTCCCTCCCAGCTCTTGCGTCACAGCGTGCTGGGGGAAGAGGTAGAGCTGGGGTGGGGATTTTGAGAAGGGATCCAATAGGGGCAGGGAGAGGGCGGAGTTAAAGCAGGGACTTTGGGGATGGAGTTGGAATGGCGGTGGGGCCAGGGGTGGAGTTGGGGTGGGGCCAGGGGCGGTGAAAGGGGCAGGGGGATGCGGGTACCCACCAGTGTTGGAGAAAGTTGGCGCCTATGCCCTGGGCATTCGGAGAACTTTCTAAAGTTTTGATTAGACTTTTTTTACCCTGTACTGATTGGCTATACTGATAGTGCCAGCCCTCTCCTTCCCAGTTCCTTACAGTCTCTTCACCTCAGCTACACTCCACACCTGCCCCTCTTTTCCCTACCCTGTCCTCCCAACCTCTTCCCTTCCCTTTCCTGTCCATTTAGCAGGGGTGTGTGTCTGTGTGTGGGGGGGAAATTGTGGAACTAATACCCTATTAGCTGCCTTTGCATTGCTTCTGTGTGAACCCTTTCCTAATATTTGTCTTGTCTTGTAAGCTCTTTGGGACAGGGACCATCTTGTACTCTGTGTTTGTACAGTGTCGAAAATAACATGGCCCTACAGTTAGTTGGTCTATAGGCCTGACTGTGATAACCTAGAAGCAAGTAGACATTCAGTGAAAGTGAAAGGTATCCAATGCAAACCTGTTCAGGGAAATGCTTTTCAGACACTGCACAGTTTAACCTGTACAGATCGTTGCCACAAGTTATCACTGAGGCCAGGGACTCAAAAAGCTGATGGACATTTGTAAAGATAGTTAAAATGCCCAGAATTATAATAATAACAACTTTAAAAAGAAGTTTGGAAAGGAATACATTGAAAAAAGAAAGAAAGAAGAAGAAGAAGAAGAAGAAACATAAGAACGGCTGTACCCTGTCAGACCAAACATCCATCTAGCCTAGTATCTGTCTACCCACAGTGGCCAATGCCAGGTGCCCCAGAGGGAGTGAACCTAACAGGTAATGATCAAGTGATCTCTCTCCTGCCATTAATCTCCACCCTCTAATGAACAGAGACTAATATCTAATTAGCCATTTATGGACTTAACCAACATGAATCCAGTTCTCTTTTAAATGCTGTTATAGTCCTAGCCTTCACAACCTCCTCAGGCAAGGAGTTCCACAAGTTGACTGTGCGCTGGGTGAAGAACTTCCTTGTATTTGTTTTAAACCTGCTGCCTATTAATTTCATTTGGTGACCCCTACTTCTTGTATTATGAGAATAAGTAAATAACTTTTCCTATCCACTTTCTCCATATCACTCATGATTTTCTATACCTCTACCATATCCCCCCTTAGTCTGCTCTTTAATCTTTCCTCTTATGGGACCCTCTCCAAATCCCTATCATATTAGTTGCTCTTTTCTGAACCTTTTCTAGTGCCAGCATATCTGTTTTGAGGTGAGGAGACCACATCTGTACGCAGTATTCAAGATATGGGTGTACCATGGATTTATGTAAGGGCAATAATATATTCTCAGTCTTATTATCTATCCCTTTTTTAATGGTTCCTAACATCCTGTTTGCTTTTTTGACCACCTCTGCACACTGCTTGGACATCTTCAGAGAACTATCCACGATGACTCCAAGATCTTTTTCCTGACTCATTGTAGCTAAATTAGCCCCCATCATATTGCATGTATAGTTGGGGTTATTTTTTCCAATGTGCATTACTTTACATTTATCCACATTAAATTTCATTTGCCATTTTGTTGTCCAATCACTTAGTTTTGTGAGATCTTTTTGAAGTTGTTCACAGTCTGCTTTAGTCTTAACTATCTTGAGGAGTTTAATATCATCTGCAAACTTTGCCACCTCACTTTTTACCTCTTTCTCCAGATCATTTATGAATAAATTGAATAGGATTGGTCCTAGGACGGACCCTTGGGGAGCACCACTAGTTACCCGTCTCCATTCTGAGAATTTACCATTAATTCCTACCTTTTGTTCCCTATATTTCAACCAGTTCTCAAGCCATGAAAGTACCTTCTCTTTTATCCTATGACAGCTTAATTTATGTAACAGCCTTTGGTGAGGAACCTTGTCAAAGGCTTTCTGGAAATCCAAGTATACTATGTCCACTGGATCCCCCTTGTCCACGCATTTGTTGACCCCTTCAAAGAACTCTAATAGATTAGTAAGATATGATTTCCCTTTACAGAAACCATGTTGCTCGACAGTTTATGTTTTTCTATGTGTCTGACAATTTTATTAACTATTGTTTTGATTAATTTGCCCAGTACCGACGTTAGACTTACCGGTCTGTAATTGCTGGGATCACTCTACAGCCCTTTTTAAGTATTGGCCTTATATTAGCTAACTTCCAGTCATTGGGTACCGAAGTCAATTTAAAGGACAGATTACAAATCTTAGTTAATGGTTCCGCAACTTCACGTCTGAGTTCTTTAAGAACTCTTGGGTGAATGCCATCTGGTCCTGGTGACTTGTTAATGTTTAGTTTATCAATTAATTCCAAAACCTCCTCTAGTGACACTTTAATCTGTGACAGTTCCTCAGATTTGTCACCTTCAAAAGCCAGCTCAGTTTCGGGAATCTCTCTAACATCCTCAGCTCTGAAGACTGAAGCAAAGAATCCATTTAGTTTCTCCGCAATGACTATATCATCTTTAAGCGCTCCTTTTGTATCTAGATTATCCAGGGACCCCACTGGTTGTTTAGCAGGCTTCCTGCTGCTGATGTACGTAAAAAACATTTTGTTATTACCATTGGAGTTTTTGGCTAGCCGTTCTTCAAACTCCTCTTTGGCTTTTCTTATTATACTCTTGCACTTAATTTGGCAGTTTTTATGCTCCTTTCTATTTGCCTCACTAGGATTTGAATTCCACTTTTTACAGGAAGTCTTTTTATCTCTCACTGCTTCTTTTACATAGTTGTTAAGCCACGGTTGCTCTTTATTAGTTCTTTTACTGTGTTTCTGAATTTGGGGTATACATTGAAGTTGGGCCTCTTTTATGGTGTCTTTAAAAAGCACCCATGCAGCTTGCAGGGATTTCACTTTAGTCACTGTACCTTTTAACTTCTATTTAACTAACTCCCTCATTTTTGCATAGTTCCCCCTTTTGAAATTAAATGCCACAGTGTTGGGCTGTTGAGATGTTCTTCCCATCACAGGGATGTTGAATGTTATTGTATTATGGTCACTATTTGCAAGCGGTCCTGCTATAGTTATCTCTTGGACCAGCTCCTGGGCTTCACTCAGGATTAAGTCTAGAGTTGCCTCTCCCCTTGTGGGCTTCCGTACCAGTTGCTCCATGAAGCAGTCATTTAAAGTATGGAGAAATTTTATCTCTGCATTTCGTCCTGAAGTGAAATGTTCCCAGTCAATATGGGCATAATTGAAATCCCCCACTATTACTGAGTTCTTAATTTTGTAGGCCTCTCTAATTTCCCTTAGCATTTCATCATCACTATTACTGTCCTAGTCAGGTGGTCGATAATAGATCCCTAATGTTATATTTTTATTAGAGAATGAAATTTCTATCCATAGAGATTCTATGGAACATGTGGATTCGCTTAAGATTTTTACTTCATTTGAATCTATATTTTCTTTCACATATAGTGCCACTCCCCCCCGCATAACCTGTTCTGTCTTTCTGATATATTTTGTACCCCGGAATGATTGTGTCCCATTGATTGCTCTCAGTCTACCAGGTTTCTGTGATGCCTATTATATCAATATCCTGCTTTATCACAAGGCACTCTAGTTCACCCATCTTATTATTCAGACTTCTAGCATTTGTGTACAAGCATTTTAAAAACTTGTCCCTGTTTATTTGTCTGCCCTTTTCTGATATGTCAGATTCTTTTTTATGTGACTGTTTATCATCTGATCTGGCCCTTACATTATCCTCTTCCATCCACTGCTCCTGACTAGAACCTGGAGATTCTCTATCAGAAGACGCTTGGAAAGGAATATAAACGTCTATGCTTCATGGTATAAGCCATCCTCTATGTTTTAAGGTTAGAAGAAAATTTTTCCTGAGCACAGCTTATTCCGTGTTTACTAACTACAGAGTTTCTTGCACCTTCCTCTGAAGCAGATACCACTATCACAGACAAAGGATTAATTGGATTAGTGCTCCAGTCCACTATGGCAATTCCTGTGATTTTATACTAGGAATCTCAGAGTGCAACTCTCAATATTTAAGAAAATTATAAACTGTTCTAAATAAATGTTAATTTAGAGTATAAATACAGTAGCAGGTCATACATCTTTGCAGATTTTTCTCTTTAAAAATAATAGTATGTGTTAGTGGCATGAGGTTTTGGAAATTTGCTTTGGTGCAAATTGTGACAAACGCTATTTATGTTGGTCCCAGCATATTACAGAGACAAGGTGGGTGAGATATTTTTTACTGGACCAGCTTCTGTTGCTGGAAAAGACAAGATTTTGGGCTTATGCAGAGATTTTCTTCAGATCTAGGAAAGACACTAAGTGTACCTCTTTCACCAGCAGAAGGTGATCCGATAAAACACATTACTCACCCACCTTGTCTCTGTAATATCCTGGGACCAACATGGCTACAACATTGCAATAAACACAATTTAGACAGATTCACAAGTTAGTTACCAGAAGTCACATTGGCATCGGTGGAACTACTTATGCATTTAAATAAATTGTTAAATGGGGCCTGGATGCTGATTTACAACAAGTGTGGGTCTGGTCAATACATTTAGATTCAGAACTGCCAGGAGAAGCAGATAGGTGTTATTCTATTCTACATAGAGAAAATGAGCCAAAAAATGTTGTCAATGGTAAAGCTAGAACTGAATAGTCATCTCCTTAATTCCAGTCTCTTGCTTTGACCACAATACTGTACTTTCTCCCTAAAACCAAAATGTAATGTAGATTTTTGCAAATAAACAAAATGATCTTAGCAATTGTTCTCTTATAAGTCTAACAACTTCTTTATATTTCTTCTAATAAAACAATACAGCCACTATTAAGGAAGAAAAAATACTAAAGATTTAAGGCCAAATGAAGTAAATGGAATTACATCACATATGAATTTGGTGCAAGAATGGTAGTGGAACCATGAAGAACAAGCAACATGTGTTTATGAAGACCATGTCATACCAGAAGAAAATGGTTTTGTTTGTATGGAATTAGATAATTAGGAGATAAAGAAAATACAATGGATGTGATACATTTGGTTTAAATAGAGAATTTGATAAAGTGTCTCATGAAATATTGCATAATTAATTCAAATTGAATTGGATATGAACAGTCATTGAATCAAACTGGCTGAGGGACTGCAAACAAAGTATAATGTTGAACAACAACGTATCAAGTTAAGGGGAAGTGTCATGTATTGCCACAGAGATCGGTGTTAGGTCTGGTCTTATTTAACAACTTCATTAAACATCTGAAAGTGCAAATAAACAGTGCATTAATGAAATTTGCAATTGGAAGGTACAATGGGCACCTGTAAGAACTGAGTCACACTACAAATGAAACTAAAGTGCATAGGAATACAGAGTGGGTTTTATTGTTTTTTGTTTGTTTGTTTTTTTAAAGAGAATTTTAACTTGAAAATACTGGAGTTTCATCCAGAGAAAAGCAATCCAAAACAGATAGTCTGTCAGAGGGAACCACCTGGAAAACAGTAAAGTTGAAAAGTGCAACAACAATTAAATATGCCTTTGAAAAGTAACAGGGCTATTCAAGACCTTTTCAATTAAACTCATTTGTAACTGGAAAATGAGAGTTCATAAAAATCAAAACAGTTCATAGGAGACGGTCAGTTTTAATGAAGTTCTTATTTTGAAATTTTGATGGAAAAAAGTTTTGAAATTGGTGAAATGTCCCACTCTTTTTCAATATGAAAAATTGCATTTTTACTGTTTAGAATTAAATTTTGCTTAGAAAATTAAGCTAATTATAGTAAAGAAAATTAAATGTCAAAATAAAAAAAAATGTTTTGATTGACACAAGCCAAAAATTCTTTCAGGCTCTGGCTTTACAATTTTGTTTGAAATTGGTCTAGTTATTTGGTGCTGCAAGTAGTACTTATCCACTTGATTTCATAACTGGCAGCATTCATCTTCTTGCAATGTAATGCTTTAAGATTTTTCTCCCTTTCCTCCTCCAGTTTAGTTCACTTATGATCTCAAACTCCCTTCTTAACTATCCAGGCTTTCCATTACCCTAACTTTATCAAATACATATCTATTGTGTCCTTGACCTTGTTTTTCTATGGTTAGCTGGATTTTAATTTTATAAATACTACAACTGGTTTCAACTGATAATTCTGGCCTTCATTCTGCAAGTTGTTCTGCACTGAGGGTCTCTTACACCCAGGCAGAGCATCTGATTTCTGCACAGGAGTAGTAGTCTGGTCTTGTGGAACAACTTGCAAGATCAGGTTCTAAAACTTCACTACCACATTTTAGCCCTCTATGTATTTCCTATTCCTTCTACTTTTCTTTTTTTTTTATGAAAAAAGTATGCGTATCATGATCTGTAAGCCCATATACAAAATGAAATGTATGTTATTTAATACCAAGTGAGAATAATAATTGACATTTAGATGCAATGTTAGCACTGCTATAGTTGAAGTTCAGTTGTCTATTATTTTATAAATATGTATATTGTGATTAATATCTTGGCTATTTCTAATCTGAGTTGGAGGAAACTTGGAATGAAAGTTGAAAATGCATCTGTAAATCTAATTAAAGTAAAAATATTATTCATTTATCAACATTTCTAAAATCTGTCCAGACAGAGAAACCCTCATCCAAGTCCTTATCTTTCTGCCATTTTACTTTCAACTCTTGGAACACTCTTGACATCCACTTTGTCCTGCAATGTGCATCTGTCTTGCTCCTGTCTCAAGTTAGACATACAACAATAGCCTCACTCAAAATTATAAGTCACTTTTGAAAATGTGGGTCTTAACTTTCCTGTTTCCCTAGAGAAAAAAGGGGAGATAATCATGCATTTTGACGTAAATCACAGGAGTGTTATGAGAGTTAATTCATGTTTGTAAAATGCTAGGAAGAAGCATATAGCCTATATGCATGTGTGGCTTTTATGGAGAGGTCATCTGTTCATAGGAAACTGACTGATACCATTGCACAATCAAATAACCATATGTTAATAAAATGGTGAAATTCCTCCTCTCCTCATTTGAGTCTATGTGGCTGACTTCAGAGAAGGGATATGAGCTAGTAGATTCTTAGTTTAACCATGAAGGACTAACAGGCAAAGCATTTTTTTCAAGAAAGGCACTCTACTTTAGAACTTGAGTCTTCTCTTGGTCTGACAAAAGCTGAATCTGTTGACCTTTTGTCAAGCTGCAAAGCCCAAGGCTAGTTGAGAAGAGTGTTATTTAAGGGAGTATAGGTTGTTGAAGGAGAATAATATTTATTACTCTAATATTATTGGGGTGAGGATAGTTCATGATTTACTACTGGTTTATTTATAAGATTTGTTTTAATATATTATCACTTGGAGCATTGGATAAGCAGTTTAAAAATCTTAGTAAAATAAATTAGGACCAAAATAAGAGGGATTTGAAATGGCAACCAAGATATAGAGGGCTATCTCTGTATCAAGTTATGAAATGTATAAGAACTCTTTAATAAGAACACAGATCCCCATTTCACTTAAATAGAATTGTTTTTAAATCACAATAATCTCATGCAGATGAGGATGTTATTGAGCAGTCGAGACAAATGGAAAAGAAATCACTGAAGGTGATTCAAGGGTGTGAAAATGAAACTGTGGCAGCGAGCATGAGGAGATGATCTGATATTAGTTTGCAGTGATATTTTTAGAACTTTCAGTATTGGAAAGGGGAGAAAATAAGGGTAGGGAAGTAATCATATAAACCATAATTGTCTTATAGATGCTGAAAACAGAAGCTTACAACAATCTTTTTCAATACTACCCTCTCCCTTTCCAGCTCCTCAAGCCTTTGAAGAGTCTGAGGTCTGACTTCTTCAAGATACATAATTCCCTTATTAATTCAATTTCCCCTGTATAGGAGGAAATGCAGACACAAATCTGAGATTTTGTGCTTCTATAAGTACCTAATTAAAGGTTCAGATTTGAAAGGTAGAAACACAGATACTTCAATTTCCTTCCATAGTTCATTGGGTGGGCACAAAAGTACAGGTACTATTTTTGAGGGTCCAGCTAAATCTCATCATGTATGTCAAACGGAAGAATAATTTCAGTTTCCAGGATCTGAGCTTGCAGTGGAGATAAACCAAATTCCACAATGGAAAAAAGTTAGGGTTTTTTTTTTGTTTTCTTTGCAAAAAAGGATTTAAACAAATATTCTATGTAAACATATGTTTCAGCACAATCCTCTCCCTTTCTAGATTCTTTAAATCATCTTTAAATGCAAAGCATAGAAAAACAAATTCTTCATAAAACAAAGTGTTTGCTATGATGCAGGGGAGGGGTTAGTCTGAACCTACCAGAGAGAGGCATCAGGGAGCTTGGGGAAGCTGGCAGATGTGACTAATAGCTTTTCAGCAGCCCTTCCTTCTGCAACTACAGGGGTGTTGGCACTGCTAGAGGAAGGAGGGTTGCAGCAGCAGCTGGGGGCTATAGAGTCAGTGCCCCCTCTCATGCCCTGGACAGCCTCAGGCAGGCTGCATTAAGAATGGCCAACTCTGAGATGGGCAGGGGTTCCTTTATACAGCTTTGCCAAGCCACTGTGGGCCTTGGAGTGTTGCACCATGGGGAGAGAGAGTCTCAGTTTCAACAGAACTTTGGAGCAGATGAAGACCATCTGATGTTAGCCACCTTTGGAGTGCAAAACCCCCATCATTAGTCAGAGTGACCAGGGAAATTAGAGAAGATTTTGAGGCATTGGAAACATTTATTGAGTGATTTAATGGGATTGAATAAGATTTAATTTGGTGATCACAGTGGATGCTGCAGAGAAAGTTTCAAGTGCAATCCAATGCATCAGGGTGAGTAGGTCTTTGCATGTACTATCAAGGAGAGCGGTTTGCTTAGAGGTAGCCAAGGGACTGGGTGGCTCAGGGTGTTATAAGGGATATTACATTGATTTTTTTTCCAGTATTGGTGGCAGTCACTATGTGGGAAGAGACATTCAGGACTAGGAAGGTTGGTTTCTGGTTTGACAACAAGGCTATTGTTCATATTGTGATTAAACAGCTGGCTAAGCCTGTTCAGGTAATGAGGCGGGAGAGGACTTTAATTCTTTTCTGTGCAGAGTGTGTTGCAGCCATAGGCAATGGAATGGCCAACTTTCTGTCTTGATTTCAGGACGACTGATCCAGGAGCTTGCCCCATTTGCCAGCCACAGGTGATTCCCCTCCTAGCTGGGGAACCCTGGCTTCTGACAGCCATATAACTAGTCAAGAACACAATTGTCTTAAGGATGTACAAACTATAGGGTCTGCCGTACTGAATTCATGGAAATTGTGAAGGGATCCAGCATCTGTGGCCCATTTGGAGGTTAGAAAAATGGTGCCAGAGGTGCACTATGTGTTATTTCCCTTCACTATATCAGGTTGACTAGCTGGCCAGTCTTTTGGCATAAGCTAGCAAGTTTTGCAGATCTGGAAGGGAGTTCATAGCGCAGAACCCCTTGGCGGAATGGTCAAGAGGTGATGAGAACAGGATGGATGACAGGTACCCCATAACCATAGAAATTCTTACAAGATCCTTGAATGTTCTGCCCAGGATATGCAGTTTGGGCATGGAGGCCATTTTATTTAAGGCAGCATTCAGGATGGCCTTCTTTGGTGCTTTCAAGATAAGTGTGCTCATTCCTCAGGCAACTACTGACATGTTCAGGCAGACACTGGAATTAACAGGTGCACAGTTGTCACTCAGGACAATATTGCTGCATTTAAGGAATCTAAAATTGTTATATAGTAGGAGACTTGTGACCTCTAAATAGGAGCCACTGAAACTGCTTGGTAAATGAGAGTGTGGGTGACAGGGTGGGTAGCACCCCTCCACTGTTGCGGCCTGCACTTAAAATCCATTTCTCTGTCTGCCTTCATGGCCGTCATGTTCGGATCAATGCTTATTTTTTCAATGACTGCAACTTGTTTCCTATTCTAACCCATCTTAAAACTGAAATAGATAAATCAGTGAAGAGGTAATGATATTTATATACAGTATTTTGCTAACAAAAGTCCAATGAAACATTAGAGCAAGCTCTGCTTTAAAGGACAGAATATAAGATAATTCTGACAGCATTTTACTGGTGATTAATGGGGCTCTGTCTCCACTGGTTACTCAAAATGTCAATTAGTGATAACAGTTGTAAGGAGCCTTTCATTTGTGCTCTGAGTAAGCATTAAGAGTAGCTATTTCTCTTTCACATATTAACAGGTATATCTTTGAGAGAAAGTAATCCCTGCAAAGGTCTTTGTCTGGACTGGTGGGGAAAAAAAGGGTGCTCAGACACTGGGAGAGTGAGTAGTCGGGAGAGGGGCAAGGCATCTGCTGAGCAAGTGAGAGGACCAGTGGTGCTCAGGTAAGCCACTGATCACTCTGCACCTGGGAGAAAGTATATAAACTCTGTCCCTTCTGCCTGATTCACCTCACATCTGGATTAGAAGCAGAGTATTGGTAATTATCCACCAAAAGTATCATATTTGGTATCCAAGGAGCATAGATAATTTTTGGCCAATACTAGGGTGGGAATTGTTAACTGTCTGGGAACCAGGCTGGGGATGTGGAGAAGGTGGGCAAAGTTAAACACTGGCACTTCCTTGGGGCAGGTGTCCAGTGCAGGTACTCATTCCATAGTGAGTCCAATTCTCTATAAACCATAATTGAAAGTGGATTTAAGAACACAGAACTGGAAGGAATCTCCTGTGTCACTAAATCCAGTACCCTGCTATTACAGGGAACCTTGGCATTCATAAATGTATCAAGCTCCCTCTGGAAACCGATTTTTTTTTTGCCCCAACTACTCTATTGGAATAGGGGAAGGCATCCTCTAAAGAAGTTGGAAAATGGTATTGGGGCTTCTAATATCTGGTTCAACGAGGTGATAACCCCTTTTCTTCAGCCCCTTAATCCTTTTACAAGAGGAGGGCTGAGGGAGGCAGCAATGGTCTGAAATTAGCTGTGGGGGGGTGAGGGGAATGATGGCAGCCCTCAAACAGGTAGAAATGATTAAAGAAGGAATCATGACCTGAACTGTACAAAATGTTGATTAGTTCCCGTATGAATTAAGTTAATTAAGTTTCATACTATTTAACCACACCCCTTACATCTTGTGTGTCTCACTACATGTCCAAGACAAAGGAACCAAGATTCAAACATTATGTGTGACATTCTTGTTGTTTTGGATGGTCAGAAAAGTTTAGGATAAACATTCTGGACAAAAGTCTTGAAGAGAATGTATTTGCTTTTACTATATTAAATAAACAGATGAATCAACCAACAGTTCATCTCAACACAGGAGGAAAAATAACATTGAACATCCTATTTAAATTTAAGTCTGATAAAAGATTGATTTAGATCTACAATGGGCTGCTTCTTCCAAAAAAAAAATTGAAATATACATTCATAGAAAATTACAGCTTGCAAGTAATTAAAAAAAAAACAAAACAACTTGGCAGAACTTGGTGGCTGTTGTATGTCAGTACCAGTCTTTAAGAGAATTGTAGGAGGAGTCCTGGAAGCTAAATTTAAATTATTAGGTAAAAGATTTAAAGGTAGGTCTTCTAGGATGCTTACCAGGGAAATGTAAAGTCTTCTAAGCTCAAGGCTAACTGGACAAGGGAAACAAATGACCCGTATGCTAGTGTAAGTAGATAATTAATACAGAAGTGGCATAGAGCAGGCCTGAGGCCCACTCGAAAATCCTAGCCTGACTCATAATCATTGACCCTAGTTCACTGAATGAGGGAGGGGTCCTGTATTAATACTAGCATGTGGTTATGTGATTAATAACTGTATCATAATTCATAGGCACAAGAGGGAAAAATTAAGTTTTTATGGACAACCTTAATTCTGGCATTTTCTAACATTTGATTGATTGACTTTGCCTGCTTTAATGTTCTTTTAGAGTAATTGGATATTTTTGGTTTGATTTTTGGGGGATATTACATATTCTATATACATTTTGGATAGGTGAGGACATTAAAAGTAGTAACACAAGAAGAGATCCAAGTACACCTCTACCTTGATATAACACAAATTTGGATATAACGCCGTAAAGCAGTGCTCCAAGGGGGTGGAGCTGCGCACACCAGTGGATCAAAGCAAGTTCAATATAATGCGGTTTCACCTATAACATGGTAAGATTTTTTGGCTCCCAAGGACAGCGTTATATCAAGGTAGAGGTGTATTCTTGTCATCTCACTGAACAGACTTGAAGTTTGGTGCAAGACAAATTCATCAATATTGGAGTTCAGTGCACTGAAACTAACTTGCTTCTGGTGAACAGCTATATTGAGGTGGCTAAAATGGATCTTTGAAGAATCACATCAAATTAGAATGAATTTGACAAATGCTCAGGGCCACCCAGAGGATTCCGAGGGCCTGGGGCCATCGGCGGCAGGCAGCTCTGGTGGACCTCCTGCAGGCGTGCCTGCAGAGGGTCCGCTGGGCCCACGGCTCCAGTGGAGCATCCGCAGGCACGCCTGTGGGAGGTCCACTGGAGCCGCGGGACCAGCGGACCCTCCGCAGCCATGCCTGCAGGAGGTCCACCGGAGCTGTGGGACCGGCAAGCGGCAGGGGGCCCCCCGCGCGGCAAAATGTCTAGAGCCGGCCCTGTTCGGTGGCGGGGGGCCCTTCCGTTCTGGGATCCGTTGCTGAAGTGACCCGAAGACCCACAGCGGGGGCCCCCCGCCGGCGAATTACCGCCGAAGCGGGACCCACCGCCGAAGTGCAGCCCGCTCTTCAGCAGTAATTCGGTGGCGGGGGGCCCCCGGCCGCGGGTCTTCGGAGCACTTCGGTGGCAGGTCCCTGAACAGAAGGGTCCCCCGCCACCAAATTGCCGACGAAGACCGGGTTGCACTTTGGCTGCAGGTCCCGCTTCGGCGGTAATGAGATGGCGGGGGATCCTTCCCCCCGGAGCAGAAGGACTCCCCCGCCAGTGAAGACCGGGAGCAGAAGAAGCTCCGGGGCCCAGCCCCACAAGAGTTTTCTGGGGCCCCCGAGCGAGTGAAGGACCCCACTCCAAGGGCCCCGAAAAACTCTCGTGAGGGCCCCTGCAGAGCCTGGGGCCTGGGGCAAATTGCCCCTCTTGCCCCCCCCAGGCGGCCCTGCAAATGCTTGGGAACAGCAAAACAAATGGAAACTGTGGCCCACTGCTTTCACCCTACCATCATCAGCAGCCACACCATCTCTCTCTGTACAGAAATATTATGGATGTTCACTGTTTCTTCTATTATGGAGGCTTTAATCATTTGGCTAAATGACGCATTTGGTGCTTACAGTAAAATTGCTCCCAGTTTAATATTTTGTTGTCTATGCATTTCAGTTATACAACTGCTGTGACCTTGACAATCAGTTAGCCACTCATAGCTATATTTCCTGATGCAACCATTTTGTTTGTTTGTTTCCACAGAGAGTTGTGACAAAAAGAGAAAAGTTTATATTGTCTTCAAAAGTCTTCAGGCTTTCAAAAAAACAAAAATACTGGCTGAAAACTTTCAGTGGAAAAGTTATTTTTTATATTTTAGTGGCTTTGTTTTTGTAACTGAAAACATTTTTCACTGAAAGTTTTTCACACAAAAATTTTGAACCAACTCTACTTTTCAAATTCAAGCATTCTGTAGACTCCTTGGCTACCCCTAACTATTATTTACTTTTAGAGCCATGCTTTGCAAGAGACTGGCAGCCCAGCTTAGTGTCCCTTTCCTTCTATTGCTTTTGGGAACTGAAAAGTTCCATGGGATTCCTATCCTCTTCTCCAACTCCTTATCTGCATAGACTTTTGGAAAATGCTGTTGTAATAATTGGGTTAACAAATTTACCTTAACTGTGAGCTCAACCCCAAAAAGATATGTGGAAGATCATAAGATGTCAAAAAATCCTATAGCAATAAATGTTGATGGGAAAAGGTACGAAAGGGAGATAAAGAGTGAATTACTCCAAACATAAATGCTACTGACATAACTCAAGGACTGTTAAGATCATGCTTGATAAATAGAAGGGTGGAACCAGAAATCAGTGAATCAAAATTGGCGTGTCAGAAATGAGGCCTAACTGGTGGACAGAATAATGAGGGGAATGGGATATCCCAATCCCCATTCCCTTTTGGGATTCTTAAAGAAAAACTTTAAGGAGAAAAATTGGCTACTGCAGTGAAACTTGAACATAATGGCTACCTGCACCCTACCTCCCACCCACATCTCCTGGGCCTCCCCAGCCATCTTGATCATGATCCTGAGAGATGTCCTGCCCAGGCAGGCCAGAGAGAGGGACCCAATGACATCACTATCTCTGACTTTCACAACAGCAGCTCCAGCCCATCTGAGCTAACTTCTTCTTTTCCCCAATGAACAGTTATCACCATCTTAAATGTCATCTAAGAGACTGTAAACATTGGGGGGGTGCCTTCTAAAAACTCTCTCCAGCTAAAGGGAAAGGAAATGAGAGATAGTGTTCAAACGAAAGCCATATTTAATACTTCACTTTTCAAAAGCTTTAACTGTTTTCCCTTTTTACTTTATTTTTAATCAAGGTTAAAAGTATTTTAATGGTGCAAAATAGGCTGACGTCTCTCTATAACAAACTCCAAACCTCGTTTAACACTGTTTAATGTTGGACAGTTATTGGGTTATGTTAACACCGTTAGCTCATATATTTAATCTAAATTAATACAACAGTACATGTGGGGCTATGCAGATACTTAAAAGTTGCATCACTCACCAAAATAATATTTAATAAACAAGTGGTTTTAAATATTTTTTTAAATAACCTGTTTCAGTAGATCTAATTGTTAGTAAAATTTGATATATTAAAATTTAAGTAATTTTTTCAATTGAGAGAGGGTACCTCTTGAGAAGTAGGATACCAAGCCAAATTTAATTAATGTCATTTTAAAGCATTCATAATGGTTCAATTATTTAATAAACTAAATTTACATTCAGTGTACACTAAAATTTTATTTTATTTAGTAAAGTTAATAATCACAAATATTTAAAAGTAGCTACAAGTACTTTTTTTTCCATACAAAGTTGTAGGAAGTGTGAAGATAAGGCTTATATTGGAATATCATTTGATAGTTAAACTACAATATAGCTCCTTCAAGCTGCTTTGTGGTCAGGATAATTTCAATGGCCTGTACTCAGCAAGCATTTGACCTGTGTTCTTCAAACTGAAAAAGAAAGAAGAATAGCAAAACCAGATGAGTAAATCTGCACAGTTGGATTAGAATGTGATCTCGCAGCTTCAAAATGTTACCAGTGAGTTTAAAGGAAGATCTTTGTTAGTTGTTTCCAATGAAAGGCCCTTTTCTTCTCTGTAGGTAAAACCAACTGCGTGCATAAAAAAGTAAGAACTGTCATACTGTGTGAGACCAATGTTCCATCTGCCCCAATACCAGATCTTCAGGTAGAGTGTACAGAAGAAGGCAGATAGAGTGATGCACCCCATCTTCTGCTCCTGGATTCTGGAAGCCAGAGGTTTAGGATTGCCCTGAACATGGGGTTGCATATCTGACCACACTGGCTATTAGCCATTGATGGGCCTATCTTCCATGAACTTATCTATTTCTTTTTTGAACCCAGTTATACCTTTGGCCATCACAGCTTCCCATAGCAATGAGTTCCATGGTTAATCGTCTTGTGTGAAAAAGCACTTTCCTTATTTGTATTAAATCTGCTGCCTATTAATTTCATTGAATGACATCTGGATTTTTTGTTATGGGAAAGGGAAAATAAAGCTACTCTATTATTTTTTTCTACAGTATACATTATTTTATAGACCGCTCTCATATCCCCTCTTATTTGTCTCTATTTTAAGCTGAAATCCCCTACTACTTTTAGTCTTTCTGCATATGGAAGCTGTTCCAGATTTTTGATTATCTTTGTTGCCCTTCTTTGAACCTTTAACAGTTCCACTCTATCCTTTCTGAGATGCGTCAAGGCGAACCGGACACAGTACCACAGGTATGGGAGAACCATGGATTTATACCATGGCATTATATTTTCTAACTTATTTTCTCTCTCTTTCCTAATAGTTCCTAACTTTCCACTGGCTTTTTTGACCTTCTTGGGTGGTAATTAGGATCTATCATTGCATATGTATACTTGGGATTTTTTTTTCCAATACACATTACTTTGCACTTATCAATGTTGAATTTCATCTGCTATTTTGTTGCTTGGTACCACAGTTTTGTAAGATTCTCCCTCTATCTCTTCTCATCAGCTTTGGATTTAACTATTTTGAATAATTTTGTATCATCTGCAAACTTTGCCAGTTCATTCGCCTTTCCTTATCATTTAATATGTTGCAAAGCTCAAGTCCCAATACAGATCCTTGGTCCCTACTGTTTACCTCTCTCTATTATAAAAACTACTTACTCCTACCCTTTGTTTCCTGTTTTTTAACCAGTTACGAATCCATTGAGAGGACCTCCCCTCTTATCTCATGGCTACTTAGTTTCATTAAGAGTTTCTGGTGAGGGATTTTATCAAAGGTTTTCTGAAAATACAAGTACACTGTTTCAGCCAGATCACTGTGATTAAACTGTGATTTATGAAAAGTTTAACACCTTTATTCACAATTCGAATTCTTTCAACATTGTGAAATATCTGCGAGATTTCATATGGAATTGGTCAGTAGCAGATTCCACCCATGACTGAGATTCTTATATAAGTGTATTTATTAGGGATGCAGTTTTCCAATTCCACTGGCTTAGTGGGAGTTTGGTCTGAATAAGGACAGCAGAATTAGACCACATTCCAGTGAATTTATCTGCAGGATTTATGTACATGTAAGAATTTGTAGATGTACTTCTCAAATTAAAGTATATTGATCGTTATGTCAAGATTAAGAAATATTTTAAGTCTTTTGCAGAAGGTAATCCCATACCAGTTTCTAACTCAGTGCTCTCCACATGCTCTTAATGAACACATTGGTTCTCTATGA
This sequence comes from Gopherus flavomarginatus, assembly GCF_025201925.1. Classification (NCBI taxonomy): domain Eukaryota; kingdom Metazoa; phylum Chordata; order Testudines; family Testudinidae; genus Gopherus; species Gopherus flavomarginatus. The sequence continues at coordinate 164,026,301 of NC_066620.1, read as the reverse complement.
AGTGCAGTTGTAGCCCTGTCAGTACCATAGTATTATTTTGGAACTGGGTCAGATTTCAGGGGAACAGGTTTCAAAATCCATTTGAAATCCCAAATACTAGGAAATGAAGTTTCTGGTGAGTGCTCCACCCTCCTCATGAGGCCCTACCCTGTGTTCCCATGTACTTAAATACATTTTGTGACAAAGTTCCTCCTCTACCTTGGTGGGTCCTGCGCTTATTGGTGGATTTGCTCACCTCAGTGATTACTCCGGGTTCCAGCCCAGGGCCCTGTGGATTGCAGCTGTCTATATTGTCTCCTGTAACAGCTGCATGACAGGTACAACTCGCTGGGCTACTTCCCTATGGCCTCCTCCAAACACCTTCTTTATCCTCACCACAGGACCTTCCTCCTGCTGTCTGATAAGGCTTGTCCTCCTCAATCCTCCAGCAGTATACTCTCTCACTCTCAGCTCCTTGCCCTCTTGCTCCCAGCTCCTCACACACACTCCTTCTCCTCTGACTCCTCCCTGCCTGACTGGAGTGAGCTCCTTTTTAAAGCCAGGTGCCCTGATTAGCCTGCCTTGACTGGCTGCAGGTGTTCTAATTAAAGTAGCTATCTTCACTGCCTTCTAGAAAGATCTTAATTGGCCCCAGGTGCCTTGATTAACCTGGAGCAACTGCCATTTGGTTACCAGGGTCCTATTGGCATCCAGCGGGGGTGGGCGGGCGAAGCCCGCCCACTTCTAAAGGGCCTCCCCCCAGCCTAAGGGGAGGACCCACAGGTCTGGGACACCAAATAATTACGAGGGACAACTAATGAAAAAAAACAGGATCGGGAGTGAGGTCATAGGGCTAAACGAAGGGAACCCAATGTGGACACCGAGCAGAGAACCCCGTTTTTTTTCCTAGGGATTTGTTTAGCCTGGGGCTAACATACCTGTTTCTCAGTACTTTACTGTAGCCATCTGGCCTTGCCCCATCACAATTTGTACATTAAGTATACACTTAAGTATTTTGAAGCACTCTACATGACTTGTACTTTAAATATTCTGCACTTAGTATGTGTGCATAAGTACATTTTTAAAGTACTTCAAGCAGAAGTAACTTTGTTTATCTGCAAGTTCTCTTCCAAAATGTTTTTTTTTAACAATCACATCCCTTCCAACTGTCCCGAATTCTAGTTGGTCCTCACTATCCACTATCACAGCTTAGGAACTTCAGGCCATGAGTTCCTGCTGCCAGGCTTCTTTTTTTTTTCTGTTGGCCCTGCTGTTGCACTGGCAAGATGTGGTGGCCCCACACTACTCGCTGCAACCAGCCTTAGAGAGACTCACTCTCCAGCTCAGCAGCAGTGAGGAAAGTCACTGTGTGGCCAGATCCAGCCCAGGGGAAGGGTGTCAGTGCAGGAGGATGGAAGCAGAGGAAACAGACATACCTCTTGTCAAGGTTCCTTCCCCACTCTGAACTTTAGGATACAGATGTGGGGGACCTGCGTGAGAAGCTCTAAGCTCAATTACCAGCTTAGATCTGGTCTGGCTGCCACCATTCACAAGCATTGCCTTCCTTGGGTAGCCTTGAGAAACTTCACCAATTTCTTGGTGAACACAGATCCAAACCCTTGGATCTTAAAACAAGGAAAAATTAACCATCCCCCTTCCTTTCTCCCACCAACTCCTGGTGGATCCAGATCCAACCCACTTGGATCTAAAAACAAGGAAAAATCAGTCAGGTATTAAGAAAAAAGGCTTTTAATTAAAGAAAAGAAAGGTAAAAGAAAACCCTCTGGGAGAGATTAGCATACCAGCTACTCTCACAGACAACAGATTCAAAATACAGAGGATGTTCCCCTGGGCAAAAACTTAGTACACCAATGAAAATACCTAAATATCCAATTTGATTCTACCTCTAATTGTACAAGACAGGTTACAAAGAAATAAACATAAACCTATTTATTCCTTTCTAAAACTTACTACTCTGATAAAAGGCTGGTTCCTTGATCTTTTATCACTAAAACTGAAAACTAACAAAGGAAAAAACCTTCCTTCCTTTTGAAACATCTTGTTCCCCCATTGGTTCCTCTGGTCAGGTGTCAGCTAGGCTAGACGAACTTCTTAACCCTTTACAGGTAAAAGAGGCATTAATCTTTAACTGTCTGTTTATGACACCTCTTCATGTCCCACATGAAGAGAACAAACCCAGTAGCTTCATCCCCTGCAAGGTGGAGTAGGAAACTCCAACCAGCCATTAGTATATAGCGGAAATGAAATTTATAAATGTATTCACTTTTGTAAGATATTTTTTCATTGTTATTCCATTCTTATTTGTGTATATAGAAAAAAACATTGTTGTTTTTTTTTCCCTTTCTCTTCCATTAGGTACTTTATTGTGTATTTAATTTAATTTATTTATTTATTCTATATTGACCAGGCAATTGTAGAAAATACAGGAATTGAAAGTACTTGTACTTGTATATGTAAATACTATTCCTGCAGTATTCTTACATTTGTACTTATACGTACTTCTGTAATGTTATACTTGGCACTAATACTTAAGAAATTTTTATCAGTATTTACAGCAAGACTGGCCTTGCCCTCTCCCTTATCTTCCAATCAGCCTTCCAACATATTCAATTACACACTCCTTTCCCTCCTCAACAGTGATTCCACAATGTCTTCTATTCCTGTTCTTCCATGTGCTTGAGACCCTTTCTTAACCCAGCCTGTTTCCAACTACTGAATACTCAACCTTGCTCCCAGATCACAGCCCTCCCAACACCCTTGCTCTCAACACTTATATTCAACTAGACCCAGATTCACAGTAGCCCAGCTGCTGTTGCCTCATCCTCAAGACACCCTGGCCCAGCATCCATATGGTCCTAAGTCTCTTGCTTCCTCATGATCCCAAATCTCTGCTTCTTCAGGGAACTCTTTTTACAGAAATAAAACCCTGGCCCCATGATATCTCCCAATTCTCCACTTCCCAGCTCTTTTAGACCTTAGCCCACTCAAATCGCCAGAGATGAATCAAGAAATTTCCTCATCCCTGCCTTCCATTTGCATTTGCACCTTCTTCCAATGGAATGGAATCTACAGGTGAGAGGTCTCTATTTTCTGCCTCTACTGGTGATTGAAACAGATTTTAGCTTATTTTATCTATTTATTTAAACTAAACACACAAAAAATAATCCAATACTGATTCTGCTGTAATCTAGTCTGGTTGTACTCTCTCTCTCTCTCTCTCTCTCTCTCTCTCATTCTCTACTACTGCTTCTTGTCTCTGTGCGAGCCAACAGGAAGGGTGCACCACAAAGATGTACAGGATGCATATCAACTTTAAACTTCCTACCTAACTTTAAATCTTTATGGCACAATGAGCTCCCTCTCTCTTTCCTGTGACTGGGAGATGGAGATCTCTGGATCTGGATCTCTTCACTCTTTCTGAACCACCCTCCACCTGCACAGAACTCTAGAGCCTAGCATGTGAGTAGTCCCACTGAACTGAACGGGAGTACTCATGTGCCTAAAATTACTCAGGTGTGTACACATTTGCGGGATCAGGGTTTTAACATGTACAGTTATTTGTTGGGAACTTATTTCTATAACTCTTTCCTTTAAAAATTACCCTTATCAGAAAAGAGGCAAGTCTATCACAATTGAAATGCTGTACTTCCATTTGCACAGGCTAGATAACAATCTTACAGTAACGGTTTCTCTTGCAGGCCTTATGCACAGCAATTTAATCTTGGCAGGGTCTTCCATGGTTCACAAACTTATTAGGAGCAATCAGTAGTTCTTTTTATAAAGCCTCTCCTGAAGCACCTGTAGCTCCCACAGAAAATTCAGGTAGCAGTTCTCTTATTAATGATAATTCCAGTCTCAGATGACAGGATCTTGGCTTGCATGCAAAATACTTTTCATTGAAGTGTTAGTTATAAGCAAAATTCTTCTATTTTGAAGATGAAAAAGCAATTAAGACAATGGTATAGGACCTCTGGATGCTAAAAGGGTTGCAAAATCCATACTGTATAGGATTGTTCTTTGTACTTTTTCTAGGTCTGTGTTTGTTTATAATTTGTATTATCATAGCACTTAGAATTCCTGATCATGGGCCAGGATACAACTGTGGTAGGCACTGTACAAACACAGAACAAAAAGTCAGTCCCTTCCCCACGGAGCTTACAAATAAGGCAAGATACAGAAGATTAATACAAACAGATGGAATATAAAGAAACCATGAAACAATATCAGTCAGCATGAAGGCTTTGGTTTCAGCACACTAGAGCCAGGCTATGTATCCTCTTGGAATTTCTTGTAAATATAGTCCGTGTTTAAACCCTCCCTATCTCTTTACATGCTTTTGGGCTTACTACGTTCTGGCTGTTCATTCCAAAATGTTCTTCAATGGACAAATACATACCATAACTACACCGCTACCAACACAGGGCTGTGCAATGTAAGTACTTTCATTAGTCGTTAACTTCAAGGTGTATCTACTTCATCATTCCTCTGAGATTATTAGTAAATCGCTGTGGCAGTTGGGCAATTTTCTTGTGTTTACACTAAAGTTTCCCTACAAAATTTAACAATGTCAGGTAAATAATAATAGTTAGATCTTATACAGTGTTCCATCAGTAGATCTCAAACCATTTTACAAAGGATACCAGTCTCATTTTCCCCATTTTAGAAATGGGTAAACTGAGCCACAGATAGATGAAGTGATTTTCCTAAGGTCACCCAATATGCCTTTGCAGATCCAGGAACAGAATTTCCTGAGTATTAGCCCAGTTCTCTAGCTACTAGGCAACACTGTGTATCTAATTGTTCTGAAAGGCCATATACCAGCATTTATTCCACAGATAAGAAAACAGATGAGGCCAGGTTGTCAGACACTTTTACCCACTGACGTATGCAGAATGCTTTTTTTGAATGTTCGGGATGCTTTATAGTAATCAGAAAAGAGGAAGTCCCTTATTTCTTATGGTTTGTTTGAAAATATGCTATAAATTCATCCTTTTCCCTACCCATTCCTTCAGCAATATGATTCATAGGAGATACACTATTCCAATCATATTTCAGAGGGGTAGCCATGTTAGTCTGGATCTGTAAAAGCAGCAAAGAATCCTGTGGCACCTTACAGACTAACAGACGTTTTGGAGCATGAGCTTTCGTGGGTGAATACCCACTTCTTCAGATGCATGTGGTGGAAATATCCAGGGGCAGGTATATATATGCTAGCAAGCAAGCTAGAGATAACGAGGTCAGTTCAATCAGGGAGGATGAGGCCCTGTTCTAGTAGTTGAGGTGTGAAAACCAAGAGAGGAGAAACTGGTTCTGTAGTTGGCAAGCCATTCACAGTCTTTGTTCAATCCTGAGCTGATGGTGTCAAATTTGCAGATGAACTGAAGCTCAGCAGTTTCTCTTTGAAGTCTGGTCCTGATGAAGTTTTTTTGCTGCAGGATGGCCACCTTAAGGTCTGCTATAGTGTGGCCAGGGAGGTTGAAGTGCTTTCCTACAGGTTTTTGTATATTGCCATTCCTAATGTCTGATTTGTGTTCGTTTATCCTTTTCCGTAGCGACTGTCCAGTTTGGCCGATGTACATAGCAGAGGGGCATTCCTGGCATATGATGGCATATATTACATTGATGGACGTGCAGGTGAATGAATCGGTGATGGTATGGCTGATCGGGTTAGGTCCTGTGATGGTGTTGCTGGTTTAGATATGTGGGCAGAGTTGGCATCGAGGTTTGTTGCATGGATTGGTTCCTGAGCTAGAGTTGTAGATCCCTGATGATGCATTGGAGGGGTTTTAGCTGGGGACTGTATGTGATGGCCAGTGGAGTCCTGTTGGTTTCTTTCTTGGGTTTGTCTTGCAGTAGGAGGCTTCTGGGTACACGTCTGGCTCTGTTGATCTGTTTCCTTATTTCCTCGTGCGGGTATTGTAGTTTTGAGAATGCTTGGTGGAGATTTTGTAGGTGTTGGTCTCTGTCTGAGGGGTTAGAGCAGATGTGGTTGTACCTCAGTGCTTGGCTGTAGACAATGGATCGTGTGATGTGTCCGGGATGGAAGCTGGAGGCATGAAGGTAGGCATAGCGGTCGGTAGGTTTTCGATATATGGTGGTGTTAATGTGACCATCACTTATTTGCACCGTGGTGTCAAGAAAGTGGACCTCCCGTGTAGATTGGTCCAGGCTGAGGTTGATGGTGGGGTGGAAGCTGTTGAAATCATGGTGGAATTTTTCCAGAGTCTCCTTCCCATGGGTCCAGATGATGAAGATGTCATCAATGTAGCGTAGGTAGAGAAGGGGCATGAGTGGACGAGAGCTGAGGAAGCGTTGTTCCAGGTCGGCCATAAAGATATTGGCATATTGTGGGGCCATGCGGGTGCCCATAGCAGTGCCACTGATCTGGAGATATATATTGTCATCAAATTTGAAATAGTTGTGTGTAAGTATAAAGGCACAGAGCTCAGCAGCCAGTTGTGCTGTGGCATCATCAGGGATAGTGTTCCTGACAGCTTGTATTCCATCTGTGTGTGGGATGTTTGTGTAGACAGCCTCTACATCCATGGTGGCTAGGATGGTGTTTTCTGGGAGGTGAACAATGCATTGTAGTTTCCTCAGGAAATCAGTGGTGTCACGGAGATAGCTGGGAGTGCTGGTGGCATAGGGTCTGAGTAGAGATTCCATATATCCAGACAGTCCTTCAGTGAGAGTGCCAATGCCCGAGATGATGGGGCGTCCAGGATTTCCGGGTTTGTGGATCTTGGGTAGTAGATAGAATAACCCTGGTCGGGGCTCTAGGGGTATGTTGATTTCTTCTGGTGTTAGTGTAGGGAGTGTCCTGAGTAGATGCTGTAGTTTCTTAGTGTATTTCTCAGTGGGATCTGAGGGAAGTGGCCTGTAGAATTTGGTATTGGAGAGTTGTCTGGCGGCCTCCTTTTGGTAGTCAGACCTGTTCATGCAACTACAATGCATTGTTCACCTCCCAGAAAACACCATCCTAGCCACCATGGATGTAGAGGCTCTCTACACAAACATCCCACACACAGATGGAATACAAGCTGTCAGGAACACTATCCCTGATGATGCCACAGCACAACTGGCTGCTGAGCTCTGTGCCTTTATACTTACACACAACTATTTCAAATTTGATGACAATATATATCTCCAGATCAGTGGCACTGCTATGGGCACCCGCATGGCCCCACAATATGCCAATATCTTTATGGCTGACCTGGAACAACGCTTCCTCAGCTCTCGTCCATTCACGCCCCTTCTCTACCTACGCTACATTGATGACATCTTCATCATCTGGACCCATGGGAAGGAGACTCTGGAAAAATTCCACCATGATTTCAACAGCTTCCACCCCACCATCAATCTCAGCCTGGACCAATCTACACGGGAGGTCCACTTTCTTGACACCACGGTGCAAATAAGTGATGGTCACATTAACACCACCATATATCGAAAACTTACCGACCGCTATGCCTACCTTCATGCCTCCAGCTTCCATCCCCGACACATCACACGATCCATTGTCTACAGCCAAGCACTGAGGTACAACCGCATCTGCTCTAACCCCTCAGACAGAGACCAACACCTACAAAATCTCCACCAAGCATTCTCAAAACTACAATACCCGCACGAGGAAATAAGGAAACAGATCAACAGAGCCAGACGTGTACCCAGAAGCCACCTACTGCAAGACAAACCGAAGAAAGAAACCAACAGGACTCCACTGGCCATCACATACAGCCCCCAGCTAAAACTCCTCCAACGCATCATCAAGGATCTACAACCCATCCTGGAAAATGATCCCACACTTTCACAGGCCTTGGGTGGCAGGCCAGTCCTTGCCCACAGACAACCTGCCAACCTGAAACATATTCTCACCAGTAACTGCACACCGCACCATAATAACTCTAGCTCAGGAACCAATCCATGCAACAAACCTCGATGCCAACTCTGCCCACATATCTACACCAGCGACACCATCACAGGACCTAACCAGATCAGCCACACCATCACTGGTTCATTCACCTGCACATCCACCAATGTAATATACGCCATCATATGCCAGCAATGCCCCTCTGCTATGTACATTGGCCAAACTGGACAGTCGCTACGGAAAAGGATAAATGGACACAAATCAGACATTAGGAATGGCAATATACAAAAACCTGTAGGAGAGCACTTCAACCTCCCTGGCCACACTATAGCAGACCTTAAGGTGGCCATCCTGCAGCAAAAAAACTTCATCAGGACCAGACTTCAAAGAGAAACTGCTGAGCTTCAGTTCATCTGCAAATTTGACACCATCAGCTCAGGATTGAACAAAGACTGTGAATGGCTTGCCAACTACAGAACCAGTTTCTCCTCTCTTGGTTTTCACACCTCAACTACTAGAACAGGGCCTCATCCTCCCTGATTGAACTGACCTCGTTATCTCTAGCTTGCTTGCTAGCATATATATACCTGCCCCTGGATATTTCCACCACATGCATCTGAAGAAGTGGGTATTCACCCACAAAAGCTCATGCTCCAAAACGTCTGTTAGTCTATAAGGTGCCACAGGATTCTTTGCTGCTATTCCAATCATAATACTATAGCTCATGTGAGGTGTGTGAGACCTCAGCCAATGCTAGAACATTACAGTGATTATAAACTCTTTCTTGTGGCTGCCATCACCTCCTCTTAGGGTTCACTAGAGCTAGAAGATGTAATTTCCAGTTTGAGCAGACATACCCATCCCAGCTCTGATGGAGCCAGTGTACTAAAAATAGCAAAGTAAGCCTCCCAGTTAAGTACATACATAGCAGCTTGGACAGATTTGTACTCAGGGAAACTAGCCAGTCCCATTGCTTATGTCACCATGGCTAATTGGTGAGGAGCTAGAGAGGATATGTGTATTGGAGCTGGAAATTACACCTTCTAGCTTCAGTGAAGTCATACCTTTAGTCTTAAACAGCAGACTAATCTTTCTCCAGCCTAGATATGCTAGTTCTGCAGCCATTATGTTCAGCCTGGAAGACTGCATAGAGTCATACTATTTTTTCAGCAGATAATTATTCACCTAGTTCACAGAGACTCAGACAAGTTTCTAGCACAAACGGAGCACCTAGTTCTTCATGTTCAGCTCAATAACTTCTTGTATTGTCATTTATGCTAACAGGCTGTTGCATATGATAAAAAGCATGTGTGAAAATATTAGATTACATGGTTGCAAGTCTATTTAAAGAAAGCCTGTATCCCATAACAAGCCAACTTTTATCTAGGCTTGCCCTATAGGCCACATCACAACTGGACCTGAGCCTCTTGTAAACTTTAATTTAATCTTACAATATCCCTGTATTATTCCAATAGGGAAACTGAGTAACAAAAATAAAATGATTTGTCCAAGGTCAAAGTCTGTGGAAGAGCCAAGACTTAAACAAGATCTCCTGAGACCCACTGCAGTGTCTTAACCATGAGGCTTGTTCTCATTGAATTAGTAAAGTAGACCATTCCCAAATGAATACAGCAAACATCAGAGCGAGGGGTGATGGTAGGAATGTCTGTAATGGGAATAATGATGTGGCACAACACTTTATTAAAACTATGTTGCATTAGGTGAGTATAATAGTTGTAGCATCTAAAAACATGCACATGGCATGGGATGGTGTGGCTCTAGGAGTCCTGAGCACTCCAACACTACACTTCATACTCCAAAAGTGAGCAGCATGTATCTCCAATCTGCCAACTGCAACATGCAATTAGGAGGCTGGTGGTTTGTCAGCCAGCTGGCAGGCATAAACCACACACATTTAGGGGTATGTAGAACTAGCAGATGTGTTAGTCAAGCCCAATCACTTTTCAGAGTAGACTTCCATGTTTTTTGTGGACTTCTACGTTTATTTTCATCATTTTACAGGTAAAAGATGGAGGAAGGCATTTTCGAGCTGCCAGCCCTACAGATTCAATCTGTCCTCCAAGAATCGAGCTGAGTTCTTTCCATCTCACAGTTCTTTCCACCAGTACCAAAGGTTCAGTAGGCCATATTATTTCCACAGTGATCCCTATGTAGTTGTCTTTAATGGGATTGCACAGGTGAAACTGTGTGAAATGTAGTAAGTGATCTGTTGATGAGGTATGCAATGGAATAGGCTCTAGAAAGCTCAGTCTTAGCTGTGTTGGCTCTTCAGCAATAAGAGGATGAAGAGCAGTAAAACTTATGTGTTGCTCTGAATTAATACAAGGAACAGATTCACTGAGTAAAATTATATTTCTCCAGCAGTTTTAGAGTGCTGTCCTACTCCCCAGTGAGTGGACTAAGGAGAATCCATCTCAGTCTCCGTGGAACGTAGAACAGGATTTTCCCTAATTCATTAATTCTCACAGAACTCACACTGGAGATGTTGGTTAAATTCCACTTTTAGCAAAATTTCACAAACAAAATGGAAACAAACCCTCTCCCAAATTTCATACTTGTTGAGGCAAAAGATTCAGAAAACTGAAAATTATATGCAAACAGCTAAGTGTTACCTTATTTATGCAAATGGCCTAATGCCCAGAACTTGAGCCTGACAAGGCTAAAGCATGGAATTAGAACCACAGGAATTGATGTGTCTCTGGTTGGCCCTGGTCTCTTCTTGGGTTAGGCTCTGCCTTTAGAAGCACATAGCCCTGGACTGGATGAAGGGCTGTGGCTGTAGCTTCCCTGAGCTGGGAAGGGGATCTGGTTGCTTTCTGATAGCGAGTCTCTGGTGGGACTGCTTGACCCTAGTTGTATAACAAAAAATGGGAGGCAACAGTATTCAAGAAACTTGCACATCATTTTTTAACACAGCGAACAATAGTAACCAGGCATAATTCTTCAGTGTTTATAATTTGCTTTTAGATCAGAGGATACAAGGCAAGTTTTAGAATATATATTTTTGTGGTTTATCTATTAAATATGATCTACACATCATATATTTACATTTTATAAATGATGTGTTTGAACTAGACAAGCGTTCTTTCATTCTAAATTGCAAGAAGGAAAGGTCCCTTAATGCCATCTTTTTATTCCTTAGATCTTGGACTGACTGACACCAATTAGGTTCCTGGCATAATGTACAGGAGTCAGAGGGCTGGTCTAAGTTAAGTTGGTTACAAAAGTACCATAGAGACCACTATACTGTTCAAGATCAGGTGGAGGACCATGCACTCCACTCCAACTCCTCCTGCTGCCTACATGTGTAGGAGAGCCAGTCATATAGAGCCACTTATGCTGTCTCTACACCACCTGAAGGTTTCTCTGTGTCTGAGAGAATGCTCATCTGCCTCTGGAGGGCAGCTTTCCATGCGTTTTGTGCTGCTTTTGTAACCGAATGTGACTGGACAAGGGCTACAAATTTGGCCCCAAATTTTCAGTGTAATATATTTTTATTTACAAGCCTGTGTGAAACTTGATCCTGCTATTACTATTCTGTTTTAAGGATACAATTGTGTCAGTGAGAGTTGTTCCCCAAAATGGTACACATTCAAATGACTAATTCTGAGAGTGGGCCACAAAATGACCCATAATCACAATTAAAATAATTAATTCCAGCTTTCAGATGAGTATGATTTTGCTCTCCCTGCACAGTAAATAGTGAATATGGAAATATTGAATCAGAAAACTTTAACAAAAATGCAATTTTATTAATTTACATGGAATGGAAATGCCCAAAGAGGTTAATATAACCCTGTTACTGTCCAATATTAAACAGTGTTAACAAGGTTTTGTATTCATCAGCCTGCTTAATACCACATCAAACACACCGTTAAAATCCCTTAAACCTTTTATTAAAGACAAAGAAAAGAAGAAGAAAAAAACAGTTAAAGCATTTGAAATGCAAAGTATTATATAAAGCTTTCATTTTAACAACATCCCTTGTTCTCTTTTCCTTTAGCTGGAGAGGAACCCCCCCACTCTTTTTTGACAGTCTTGGGTGGTATCAAAGAAGGTAACAACTGTCCTTTGGGGACAAAAGAAGAAGTGAGTTGAGATGTGTTGGAACTGTTGTTGATACTGTTGTTGTTAAAGTCCAATCCCATTTCATCTCAGGTAGTGATTGGGAGGTTAGAGGCCTACTTTGCTGAGGACCGATTAAGACGAAGAAGATTCAGGCAGTCAGGGTGGAAGCCATCATGATTAATCTCACTCCAGCAACCTTTCTGTTCTTTCATATTTTCCATCTGAGGTCTCTTTCTTTAGGGACCCAGAAAGGTAGGTGGAAGAGCCCATCCCATCATTATTTTGTTCCACAATTAATTGCATTCCCATAAAGCCAAACTTGGCATAGGTAACTTTGTTCCCATATATTCTTATTTATTAAGTCTGACCTCTACACAGTCCTTGAGCTATATCAATATGTCTTTTTATTTGAATTAATTCAGTCTCTCTGTCTGGTTCTCTTGCACCTGTTTATAACATTCATTTTTGAAAACATCTTGACCTACTTTCCATAGTTAAATTCCAAGCAAGCAAAAATTACAGGCCCAATGGTCACAACGTGCTTTTTTACTCTGCCCCTTTTAAGAAGTGGATGCTGGGCTAAGAATGTTGTTTTCCATTTTAAGAAAATCTCTGTTATCTAGTGAAGCAGAAAACAACAACCTATTCTGAAACTTAAATTGCAATAATGTATTATTTTCTTTTCTCAAAATTATCAGAACTTTCGAGGATGAATTATTACTAATTTATATTACAATAGCATCTTGAGGTCCCAAATAGGAACATTATGCTAGGCAATCTGAAGAAACAACTATCCCTGATGAAAGAATATGAAATATGAATAGGTAAGATAGAAAAATGGTGGGAGAAAAAAGGTATCATTCTCCCCATTTACAGAACTAAAACACAGAGAGAGCAAGGCCCATATTCTCACAGGTGTTTAGCTTCCTAACTTCCAATGGAAATTAGGGGTTGTGACAAAGTTCCTCCTCTACCTTGGTGGGTCCTGCGCTTATTGGCAGATTTTCTCACCTCAGTGAACTTCCACACAGTCTGTGTCAACTTCTCCTGTGTCTGATCAGGAGTTGGGAGGTTTGGGGAGAACCCGGGCCTGTTCTCTACTCCGGGTTCCAGCCCAGGGCCCTGTGGAATGAAGCTGTCTATAGTGCCTCTTGTAACAGTTGCATGACAACTACAACTTCCTGGGCTATTTCCCCATGACCTCCTCCAAACACCTTCTTTTTCCTCACCACACAACCTTCCTCCTGGTGTCTGATAACACTTGCACTCCGTAGTCCTCCAGTAGCACACCCTCTCACTCTCAGCTCCTGGTGCCTCCTGCTCCCAGCTCCTCACACACACTTCCTTTCCCCTAGTTCCTCCCCACCTGACTGGAGTGAGCTCCTTTTTAAACCCAGGTGCCCTGATTAGCCTGCCTTGATTGGCTGCAAGTGTTCTAATCAGCCTGCCTGCCTTAACTGGTTCTAGTAAGTTCCTGATTACCCTAGTGCAGCCCCTGCTCTGGTCACTCAGGGAACATAAAACTACTCACCCAGTGACCAGTATATTTCCCCTCTATCAGAATCCTGTACTCCACTGGTTTGGGTCTGTCACAGGGTCTAAATACTTTTCCAGAGTATGTGCCTATATGACTTGCTTAAGGTCATAGAGAGAGCACAATGTAAAGCATGGAATTGAACTCACAATCATCCTTTCCAGCTAACCTTCTTAGAAAATTTAGCTGTTTTTCAAGATTTGTAAGGGGAGAAAGAGATCATGCACTACAAAGAGCTTTTTGTTTTCAGTCCTGTATTATTCACACAGTATTTAATTTTCTGATGATGCTCCCCACATTTTTTATACCACATGCTAAATGATCGAGGGAATTTTCCTCCATTTCACACTACCCTTCATCAGAGCCAAAAGATAGATGAGAGCAATTCTTCCACACCACTTTCTTTTGAGGTCTTTGTTTTTATGAGAGACTGACAATTTACCTTCACCTTTCACATGACTGAGTTATAATGGTTTTCCTAGCATAATATTAGGTTTAACACTAGATAGTTAGGTTGTATTTAAACATTAGAAAAGGCATTATTTGAGTGAATAATGGTCAAATTATACAATTTAACCTTTATGTAAGGCTATTTATAAGAGTCTAGCTATTTTCTAGAGAAACATGAGCCAGACGTGATTTTCACAATATGCCTTACAAAGTGGGGTTTATATTCTGATTCAGACATAAAATGCCAAAGCTATATATCACAGTTTGATTTGTGAATGACTAAAGGGATCACCTAATAGCAATGGTAAGCTAGAGATGCTATTGTATTTAAATTGAAGAACAATAAAATAAGACTAAAAAACAACAACAAAAGCAGAATACATGATAAAAAAGGAATGATTTTCCCTGAAATAGTACAAAGTAAATATATAGTTATGTTTAAACATGCATTCATTTAAGATGTAGTTCTTTTTTCTAAAATCTTAATGCTAATAAACTCTTGGACATACATTTTCAGACTTTGAAACAAGTATCCTTTCAATTGGAAAAGTTCATCCTCAGAACTAAATTCTGTAACGTTTTAATTATCCTAGTGTATGCAGATGGGTTCAGTATTAACATGGAGGTACAATTCCATCCCTTTTAGCTAATGCAGATGTGATAGAAATAACACCAGGTGCTCTAATTCTCTTTTTGTATTAATCAGTCATATGCCAATTTTGAGACAGCAAGATAATAGAGTCTTTTCCTCACCAGAAAACATCCTGTAAAGATTAATTGCTAGTCTCTGCCTACTACAGTGTACCTGGCTAGTATATGCTCTGACAACATTTAAAATTCATCAAATTCATCTCAGAGGAGTGGCAGACATTCTTCTTGAAAATGAGGTAGGATCAGATGCTAAAATAGAGAAAGAACAAGTTAAAACTTACTTAGACAAGTTAGATATTTTCAAGTCACTAGGTCCTGATGAAATACATGCTATAATACTCAAGGAGCTGACTGAGGAGATGTGAACCATTAGCGATTATATTTGAAAAGACATGGAAGACTGGAGAGATTCCAGAGCATTGGAAAAGGGCAAATATGGTGCCCATCCATAAAAAGGGAAATAAGGAAAACACATGGAACTACAGACTAGTGTGCTTAACTTCAGTATCTGGAAAGATAATAGAGCAAATAATTATGCAATCAATTTGCAGACACCTAGAAGATAATAAAGTGATTAGTAACAGTCAGCATGGATTTGTCAAGAACAAATTGTGCCAAACCAGCATAATAGCTTTCTTTGACAGAGTAATAAACCTTGTGTATGGTAGGGGAAATGATAGATGTGGTATATCTTAACTTTAGTAAGGCTTTTAATACTACCTGTCATGATCTTCTCATAAACAAACGAGGGAAATACAACTTAGATGGAGCTACTATAAGGTGGCTGCATAATTAGTTGTAAAACTGTTCCAGAGAGTAGTTATCAGTGGTTCACAGTCAAGCTGGAAGGGCATATCAAGTGGGGTCTCACAGGGATCAGTTCTGGGTCTGGTTATATTCAATATCTTCAGCAATGATTTAGATAATGGCAGACAGTACACTCATAATGTTTGAGAGGGGTTGCAAGTGATTTGGAGATTGAATTTTAATGCTAAATGATCTGGAAAACTGGCTAAATGGTCTGAAGTAAAAAGGATGCAAATAATCCAGAAGTACATTTTCACCATGAAATAGCAATCATGTATTAAAGGCATGTAGTGGTCTCATCACATTAAAAATGAGGATATTGGGCGTTGGACTAACCAGCTTCCAGTGTCTTCCCAGATGATTCAACATCAGCTCAGAGGGTTTGACTACCTGCTCCATATGCCAGAATCCAAACCAGCCTGCAAGTTTTATATGTTCAATCCAACAAAAGCTGGATGGAGAAGACGTTGCAGATAGTCTTACATTCACTGGAGGGATGTTATGGCTACCAGCCTTGCTTCAATGAACCACGTCTGAACATTGGTAGGAGATGGGGCTGTTTGGAAGTGAGTGATCTGAAGTGTTCCACAAGCAGGCGAATGAATGAATGTTTAATAGAGATTCAAAGATGATTATATTTGGGGGAAAGGGGGCAATTGCACTTATTAGATGCAAAATATGTCTTCACTAAAAAATGTGAAATCTCTACCATAGTTGCAGTTTATTTTCTTCTTCAGCAGTGAGCTGGGCTGGGTTTGTCCAATAAACACTTCAGTAGATGTGGCATAGTGTGAGTAGGTAAAAAAGTGAAGTATAGTAAGTATTTTGGCTGAGATTTTCAAAGTAGATGCCAAAAGTCAATGGGAGCTGCAGGGTACTCAATACTTTTGAATTATCAGACTACTTAATCATTGGCTTAGGAGCTTAACTTTCAGCACTCATTTTTTAAAGTTTTGGCCATTGATTAGATATGTGATTCCTACAAGTTATGGACTGCAGATGGCATTTATAATCATAAATGCTGATCTACTGTATTAGGAAAGTAGGACAGTCGTAATAAGAGGTGAATTGAAGACCTGCTTTAATTCTTCTATAAATAAATGAATGTGATTTACACATACATTATATGCCTTTCAATAATTGTAATATCAGTACAATGTATTAGAATTAGAACATCTAAATAATGTACTGTACTACAAAACACACACAGGAAACAGTAATATTTGCATTCATTGATGCTACAGTGCCAGAAGCGATATTGCTTTCAAGGTAACTGTGACTTTTATGTAATAGACTTGATTACAATCTGTTAAACCTGTCAGGCAAACCTACCTACCCAACTAACAGAGATATCAGAGTGTCTTCTCTGACCACTGTTTCTGCCAACTTATTTTTTAAAAATGACAAGAACCTTCAATTGGGCTTTGTATGCATTTTTCAACAGAGCTGATGCAGTTCCAGATTTGCTATTCTGTTAAATGTCACTCTTTAGTTATGAGTCCAGCTCCAGTATGTCATTGACAGCATAGGCCAATATAGGGTAATTTACTGAATTCCAATTTGCACAGTAAGTTTCTATTAATTAACAACAGAAGGAAAAGTAGCCATACAATTAAAGCTAAGAAGCACAGTAGACACTTGCTTTTACCTTTCAGTTGGGCCCGCTATTTGTATTTAAGCATGGATAGTCACTGTCCAGCTGATGAGAGATATCTGATTTGAAAGCAATATATCACATCATGGCATATTACAACCTCTGCCTAACTAAGAGAATATAACATGGTATAATAATGTATGTCAGGCTCTTTACATAAAACATTTTGAATACCTTCTATGGCAATAGATTGCCAACATCAGATCCAAATGTTTTGGCAGGTGAATAGTGTGGATAGTGTGAATTACTCATGAATAATTTTAATTCATGGATCATTTATTATCTGTTCTATACAATTTAACAAGAAGTTGTAATTTATTTTTCAGAGCAAGGGTCAAATGACATCTCTCCTTTAAAAATTAAGGTTTTTCATTTGTGTCTAAACAAACCAGAATTGCAAGGCCACAATAAGAAAGCTATTGTATCTGCAACCTACAATGACAGTGTTACAGTTTTCAAGTATTATTATACAGCTTCCAATTTCTGTCCTTAATGGATCATGAGATTTTGGACTTTATAATGATCCAGAGTTAAATATTGTCCATCTTCCACTTAAGATCAGTTAAATTATGGAAGGAAATGTCATAGCTGAGAGAAAAAAAATACTCTGGTTGCTGTTTTGTGTGTTTTTAATTAATTAATTAATTAATACTACTATTTTATTTTAATTATAACTATTTGAAGGTTCTGTGATTTGGAATGTTAGTCCAGTGAGAGAGAGATTAGTGCGCAGAGTGGTCGTATGGCAATTAAAAGTTCATTGTAAACACAATTTATATCATAGATACAAAATGTTACAAATGAGCATCACCTTCAAGTGAGGTATATATAGCTATAGATATTATAGTGTATATAACAGTGTGATGGGGCATGACTCACCGCTGTGGCACCTGCTGCTGGCTATCCTGGGAATTAGCTTAGTTCACCAGGGTGCTCTCATTTGGTGACATCTCGCCACCATCACATCTGCTCCTGGAAGCCTGTTGTCCCCAAAGAACACAGTGTCCTCTTCAGGACACAGCCCTCTGGTTGTGTCACAGTCTGTTCTTCCCCCTTCCAGAAGAACCGTAGTCCACTGTCCAGCCACTTCCTCGGTGGCAAGTGGGGGCCAGGGGAGGGGACACAGGACAGCCCATTACTGCGGGTTCTGGCCCAGGACTCTGTAGATGGCAGCCACATGCTGCGTCCCCTCCAACCCCAGTGTACTTCCCTGGGCCACTTCCCCATAGCCCCAGCACCTTCTCTATCTTTGTCTTAGGGCCTCAGCAGTCAGCCGAGAGCTCACCCTCACTCCCCTGATCCTGCCCAGCACTTCTCTATCCAAGGTACTAGCTGCCCTCTGCCTGACAGGCAGCCAGTCCTCCTCCCTTCCTGAGCTCCAGGGAGTGACTGACCTGGTATGTCTTGTGGCTCTTCTTATATGAGCCTGCCCGGCCCTGATTGCCTCATCCTCATAGCCCTTTCCAGTTGACTATCTCCTGTACAGCCTCCTTGGGGTCTTCTCCAATTGGCTGCCTATTACACAGCCTCCCTATGGTTCTATTAACCCTTTTGGGGATAGTGTGGGGCAGACGCCCCGTCACAAGCAGTATTCTAAAGTGATTCTGCAGTGCTGATATTCCACAATTATTTCCTATCCTTATGGGCCTGATCCTGCTTTCATTTAAGTCAATACATTAAAACTAACATTGTCTTCAATGGAGAAGAATTACAATACACCTTTAAAAGATACTTCACATTCTGGCCCCAATCCAGAAAATCACTTAAGCACATACTTAGTTTTAAGGACATGAGGTCTGAGCCTGTCTTCATTGAAATCAATAGCAAAATGCCAAATGAGTTAAATGGTTTTAGGATTGAACCCAGGAATCACCTCCACTGCTCAAGTGATTAAGTCAAACGTGGTTCACTAGATCAGAACCAGAATGCTCAGAACCTTGCAAGATTGAACCCTAAATTAGGAAAAGCTGTGGTACCTCAAATACAAATATGTGTGGTTGACTTTAATGTCAGCCAATCTATAGCAACATAGAAATTTGTACAATTGCCCCAATTAAAAGGTTCCCAATTGCCTCTGAATTTGATAACTGTATTAAACGTTACCTGAGTATTGCAGTATTCCCTGTAGTAACTATAGAGATCAAAAAGGCAATACCTCCAAACTGTGAGGTAACTATTTTTGGGGAAGGAAATATTAGCAATTTTTTAAATATGACCCCTGTATATAGCCACTATGTTGTGATAATGTATTGGCAAAAGGACTTATTTCTTCACACAATGCACAGTCAACCTGTGAAACTCCTTGCTAGAGTATGCTGTGAAGGCCAACACTATAACAGGGCTCAGAAAATAAGTAGGTAAATTCATGGAGGATAGGTCCATCAATGGCTATTATCCACGATGGGCAGGGATGGTGTTCCTAGCTTCAGTTTGCCAGAAGCTGGAAAAGGGCAACATGGGATGGATCACTCAATGATTCTCTGTTCTATTCATTCCCTCTGGGGTACCTGGCATTGACCACCGTCGGAAGATAGAGCTATATGGACCTTTGATCTGACCTAGTATGGTGGTTCTTATGTTCTTATGGCAAGAAGTGAACCTAACTTTCTTTAGAAAGCTGAAGTGGCATCTGGGAGTTTCACAGGAATCTGTGGTAGGTTTTCAGACAGCAAGGACCCAATCCTTACTCACAGAAGTCTTTCACATTGCATTAAATGAGAAAAATTGTACAACTTTGCAGGATCAGACTTAAAGGAACTGGAAAAAAGACCTAATTTCAAAGAAGATGGATGTTTCAGACAGTGACTTGTGGGAGAAAAAATGTGCAGATTTCCTTCATGGTTTCTGATTACATTTAAATTCAAAAATATTAAAGGAACTCTGAAGTGTAATATAACATATATTTTAAACTCTACATTTAATTACAAAGATCTGATAAAATTAGTGTAAGGATAATAAAAAAACAATTAACAATCAACTAAGTAGCTATAATCCTGGCAGTCTGATGAGACAAAGTACTTTCCATCATCAGAAATGGGGCTTCTTTTAGAAAGGAGAATACTGTGTTAGTAGAATTATTTCTTCATCTCAAAAACCATTTTACACCAATGCAAAAATTTCTAAAAGCTCTTTCAAAATTCACTTTTGAAGATACTGTATTCCTATTTAGATTTATTCTAGAAGTTTCTAGATAAATTAGAGCAGGAGTTGTACTATGGTTATCTATAGTCATCATTATCATCATCGCTCTCACAATGGCATTGGTCTTTGGGGCACCATCATTGATAAGCAATCAATCATCTCCACCCTGACTATTGTGTGTCAATGTGAAGTCCATTCCTGTCCACTCTTTTATGTTGTCAATCTATCTCTTCTGTCTACCTCTTTTTCTCTTCCCCTGTACTGTCCCTTGGAGGATGATCTTGGATAGGCCAGACGATCTTGTTACATGGCCATACCACTTCAGCTTTTGCTTCTTCATGGTAGTCAGGAGGGCTTCATATGACCCAGTGTGTAGGGTGATGATGTTGCAGACCTCTTCATTGTGACATGGTCAAGGTAGGAGATGCCCAGGATTTTACGGAAGTATCTCATCTCTACTACCTATATTTTCCATTCAAGTTCTGCCGTAAGGGTCCATGTCTCGCATGCACATAGAAAAATGGAAATGACCAGTGCGTGCAGCAGTTTCAGTTTGGATTCCAGTGAGATGTTCGTCTTCCTCCAAATGGGTTTTAGTTTTCCCACTGTTGCTATTATTTGCACAGTTCATGCCACAACTTCTGCCTTTGACCCTTCATCAGTGATGATTGCCCCTGAATACTTGAACTGTTTCATTGTCTAACAGCTCTTATCCACTGACAGCCATATGTAAGCTGATCCCATTATGTTTGTTTGTCACCACTTGGTTTTCTCTGCACTGATTTCTATACTGTATTTTGTGGAGGTTTCATCCAATCGTTTCACAGATTTGTCAAGTTCATCTTTGCTACCTGCCAGGCCATCAATGTCATCAGCAAACTAAAGATTTGAGATTGTTTTCCCCTCAATGCTGACTGTGCATATGTGATATTCTAGGGCATCCATCATTATGCGCTCCAAGTAGATATTGAACAGTGTGGGTGAAAGAAAGCAGCCTTACAGGACTCCACGGGTGGTACGAAATCACTCATCTATTGTGCCATTGATGAGAACTGCATTGCTCGCCTTGGCATACAGTTATTTAATGGTCAGAATAAGCTTACGACCAACATTGTACTTCTTTATGGTTGCCCAGCAAGCTTCGTGCCATACTCTATCATACGCCATCTTGAAGTAAACAAAGACATGGTAGATGTCCTGCTGGTGTTGAAAGTACTTCTCACATAGAAAACCAAGATTGAAAATCTGTTCTGTGCTATTTCTTCCAGCATGAAAGCCAACCTGTTCCTCAGTGATGATATTCTCTACTTGTGGCTTCAATGTGTTCAATAGGACTTTCAATACCACTTTGCTGGGATGGCTAATTAAGGTTATGGTCCAGAAATTTTGACACAATTGTAGGTTGCCTTTCTTTGGAAGAGTGAAGATTAGTGACTGTGTCCACCTGGAGGGTCACTCACTGGTCTGCCAGATCTTGTTGCAAAGCTTGGTGAGTACATCTATTACTATTTCTCCTCTGAATTTCATCAGTTCTAGTGGGATGTTGTCAATACTTGTAGCCTTTCCATTCTTGAGAGATTTCACAGCTGTCTCCACTTCTTCAGGCAGTATTGGAAAGTCATCCTCCTCTATTGAATCTGGGCTGTTTAGGACACTAGGATCTCCATTTGTCTGGTGACTGTACAAATCAGAGCAGTAATTTGTCCACTTATTGATGATGTCCTTCTCTTCTTTGTCTTGAATTGCATTAGTTTTGCATTGCATTTCCTTTGTCAGATCTTTTACAATCTGGAAGGCTCATTTGGTATTTTTATTATTGATACACTCTTCAATTTCAGAGCATTGTTTTTTGATCCACATCTCCTTGACCACCTTTATTCCTTTCTTGATCTTTCTGCCAATCTGTCTGTATTCATCAGCTCCCTCAGGGCTATTCTTGTCTCTCTTGAGTTCTCTTCTAATGTCACACATTTGTAATTTCATTTGTGACCCATGATTTTGTCTTCTTATGGTGTTTCCCAAGAATGTCCATTGCTGTCTCATTCATTACAGCATTGAAATTGTTGGTCATTGTTTCTATGTCTTCCTCTAGGGCAAGCAGAGGAGCAAGTTTTCCACCGATAATTGCTTGGAATGACTGCAATGCTTCAGTCTCTAAGTCTTTCTAAGTAAAACTTGATTCTGGTGAACTTTGGCATAATGATTTTCCTTAGCTGCTGCCAGGAGCTTAGCATCACAAGGTCATGATCACTTCCAATATCAGCACCACGGAAGCTCCTTGTTTTACTGCTGATGATCCCAGAATGAAATCGGTTTTGCACCATGATGTAGTTCATCTGACTGTGATTTAAACCATTAGGTGGATGCCACATTGACCATCTGGATGCTTTATGCACTCTTAATGTGTTTGCAAGAACCAGATTGTTACAGGTGGCAAATTCCAAAAGTCTCAGTCCTCTCTCTTTGGCTACCACATTACAGAAGGGCCACAATAATCTCACCAATCTGCCTGTGCGTCAGTACCCACTTTAGCATTGCAATTTCCTTGTACAATCAGGATATCTTTCTTGTGTATATTATTGATGATGTCTTGGAGCTGATTGTAAAAATTTTCAATTTGCTCAGGGTCATAT
Source organism: Gopherus flavomarginatus (assembly GCF_025201925.1). Lineage (NCBI taxonomy): Eukaryota > Metazoa > Chordata > Testudines > Testudinidae > Gopherus > Gopherus flavomarginatus. The sequence continues at coordinate 164,003,472 of NC_066620.1, read as the reverse complement.
TCTGTTGTAGAGGTGTAGACTTGTACCACTGTGATATTGAATGGTACTGCCTTTACATGGATGGAAACAGGGCCGGCACTAGCATTTAGGCAGCCTAGGCAATCGCCTAGGGTGCCAGGATTATTGAGGGGGCAGCATTTTGCCCAGGGGGAGGCGGCAGGCAGCTCCGATAGACCTGCTGCAGGCACGCCTGTGGAGGGTCCATTGGTCCACGGCTCTGGTGGAGCTGCCGCAGTCATGCCTGCAGACGGTCGGCTGCTCGCACGGCTCCGGTGGACCTCCCACAGGCACGCCTGCGGCAGCTCCACCAGAGCCACAGACCAACGGACCCTTCACAGGAATGCCTGCGGCAGCTCCACCGGAGCAGTGGGATCAGCGCGGGGGGTGGCGAAACGGCTGTGCGCCTAGGGCACGAGAAACCCTGGCGCCGGTCCTGGATGGAAATAGGCCTGCTGGCTATTGGATGGCATCCTAATACTGAATTTTTTATATCTTTATGCACAAGAAATCCTACGCCATTGAGATGTTTGTCCTCTGCACTGTAATAGAGTACATGGCCTTCTTCCATTACTGCCTCTCCAAACTTCTTCTATCTGACTTCAAGTATCAGAGGGGAAGCCGTGTTAGTCTGTATCCACAAATATACGGAGGAGTCCGGTGGCACCTTAAAGACTAACAAATTTATTTGGGCATAAGCTTCCATGGATAAACAACCTACTTCTTCAGATGCATGGAGTGAAAATTACAAGCATAAATATATATTGGCACCTGAAGAGACGGGAGTTACCTTACAAGTGGAGAATCAATGTTGAAGGCCAATTTAGTCAGGGTACCTACAAGATCTCTATCAAGCATTCTTAAAACTACCACCTGAGAAAGTGAGGAAACAGTTTGACAGAGCGAGATGGGTACCCAGAAATCACCTACTACAGGACAGGGCCAACAAGGGAAATAACAGAACATCACTGGCCATCACATACAGCCTCCAGCTAAAACCTCTCCAATGCATCATCAATGATCTACAACCTATCCTGAAAATGATCCCCACTCTTACAAGCCTTGGGAGTCAAGCCAATCCTTGCTTACAGACAGCCCCCCAACCTGAAGCAAATACTCACCAGGAACTACACACCACACCACAGAAACACTAACCCAGGAACCAGTCCCTGTAACAAACCCTGTTGCCTTCTCTGTCCCCATATCTACTCTAGCGACACCATCATAGAACCCAACCACACCAGCCACACCATCAGAGGCTCATTTACTTGAACATCTACTAATGTGGTATACGCCATCATGTGCCAGCAATGCCCCTCTGCCATGTACATTCGCCAAACTGGATAGTCTGTATGTAAAAGGATAAATGGACACAAATCAGACATCAGGAATGGTAACATACAAAAGCCAGTAGGAGAACACTTCAATCTCTCTGGACACTCAATAACAGATTTTAAAGTAGCAATTCTTCAATTAAAAAAAAACTTCATAAACAGACTTCAAAGACAAACTGCTGAGCTACAATTCATTTGCAAACTTACCACCATCAGTTTGGGCTTGAATGGGGACTGGAAGTTGTTGGCTCACTTCAAAAGCAATTTTCCCTCTCTTGGTATTGACACCTCCTCACCAATTATTGAGTGTGGATAATATCCATGCTGACTAAATTGGCCTTCAACATTGGTTCTCCACTTGTAAGGTAACTCTCTTCTCTTCATGTGCAGATATATATTTATGCCTGTATCTGTAATTTTCACTCTAAGCATCTGAAGAAGTAGGTTTTTTTACCCACAAAAGCTTATGCCCAAGTAAATCTGTTAGTCTTTAAGGTGCCACTGGACTCCTCGTTGTTTTTTATCTGACCTCAGAGATTCCTAGGAGGTCCCAGTTGTATTGTTCTATTTCGTATGTGAGTTCTTTCAACCTCCCTATTTGTCTCAATGTCCTTACATTTCATGTGGCAATGGTGATGTTATCTCTTCCATGGATCTTCTTTGTTGGGGTTACAGTAGTAGTATACTTGTTGCTTCTGCCCTAGTGGGAGACAGTTGGTGTGGTTATTATTAACTCGGGCTGCAACCAATCCGGTATAGGTACCATTTACTTGCTCATCATATGGTGTGTCTTGGGCAAATTTCTAACCTAGAGGAAAATTATCTATAGTACTTAAAACCAAATCTCATGAGAAACTTTGGAAACTCTCAAACATTGTAATTTAGGTTTTATTAAATATTAGAGAAGGTATTATTTGAATGCAGTTCCAAATATGAAAACATATTTTGCACTGAAATTAACTCTATTTGTAACCACCGCATCAGTGGGAAAATATTACCTGGATGCTAGATTATGCTTTTAGACACAGGTCTAACCAAAGCGATGGTTAGACTCAACTCCAGAAGTAGCTCTGGGAAGCACTATTCCTCAAGCATTCCTCTGAGGAAAAATTCCTTCCCTGTTTTCCTCTTGCTTAGTGAAGGGTAGTAAGTTTCCTGTTAACCTACACCATCTAGTGTGTATATTAGCCCCTGGACCAGGCTGTGCTCATTTCCCTTCACTAAATACACATTCAATTGTTTTCTCATTCATGCCTAGACCCAAGATCCAGATATTTAGTCAAGGGGTATAAAGTTTTAACTCCCCTTATTCCTCTATACAATTATGAAGTCCAAGTTATAATTTAGTTCTTACATGTCAGAAAAGGTAATGTGCAGTAAGGGACTTATTCTACCAGCCTTACTTCTTTGTAGTATCTTACTACTGTTATTATATTAGTATTTAACATGTATTTTGTGATAGTGCCTAAAGGCCACAACTACATAAGGCCCTATTATTCTAAGCACTGTATAAACAAGATAGCTCCACTGCAACCAGCGCGGCTACCCACAGAGTAAAATAATTATCAAAATTCAGAAAAGTTGCAGAATCTGGTCTTAAATGACTTACTTTGTGCCAGACTCCCATTCCTGATCATCCTTTAACTTGCATACATTTTTTTAAAGTTTCAGCATTTTTCTAACTTTAACACATATGAAATGTGTTTAGCCCATGGAAATGTAAACTAGTGGTTAAACTAGATATGGAAAACTGTGACCCTAGATTCCCATAAATGGTCAGGCCAAAATTTTCAGATTTGGTTTCCTAGCATTAGAAATCTAGATCCATATTTATGCAGCAAAATGTGGATTTGGGCACCTAACTTTAGACACCAACATTTTTTGGCTTCAGTTTATAAAGATGATACTTTTTTTCCATTAAGAAATGAATCACCTCTTGTTTAAGTGCAGTGACATCATCATTGACTTGTGTCATTTATGGACAGTGTGTTTGTATTTATTCACTGTTTGAATACCATTGCCTGCAATTTCAAAGGTGAAGAAAAGACATTGGATAAATTCTACTTTTAGCTAGTGCAAATACTGAATTATTCCATTGATTATAGTGAAATTATTCTGAATTTACCCAGCGTAACTGAGTTCAGAATCTAGATCATTCTGTATATTATGAAATAAATGACTGTATCTCATCATCCTGAAAGATTATTTTCCCAGATTCTTTATTTCATTTATGAACATACTTTATTTGCTGTAAAAGGAATCCTAAACTGTATTTCTAATTATCAATTTAAGTCACTTACTTTTCAAGCAGTTATCATATCCCAGTGTAACATTTATAATTTCCCAATATAAACCGGACTAAGGAATGCAGGGAGCAGATGGAAGAAAAGATGGCAGGTGTTCAGTTCCCCGAGATATTACTCTCCCTTATTTTAGAATGGTTGCCTAAAGTATTTGTTCATCTAAATCAGCACAATTGACAGGGTAGTATGAAGGTTCATGAAGATGGAAACTAGAGAGGAGCTAGAAGGAGAACAGTGTTTTTTTTTTAATTGTAATGTGATCGATTGGCTATAGATGAAATAGAAATGACTGATCTTAAATTGTCTTTTATTGTCTGTGCTCTCCCTGAAATAAAACCTTGAGTCCACAACTGTTTGCCATATATAAGAATGTACTGAACTTGTTAGAACTCTTATTTTCTTCTGAATTTTCCAGGAACTCTGCCAGCCTTCTTTAGAACATCTAGTCCCCTCTGCCTACTTTCATCACTACCACTGATATGGGAAGCAGTCAGTAACCCAAACCGTCCTTCTGCTCTTTACAATGTATTTATTGCACTACATGCAGTTTTGTTCAAATACACCCTCTCATCTTAATGCCAGCACCATAAAAATCATACCTACCAATTTTTGTCCCTTTAAAAGTTGATACACTTCTCTTGTCTACAGGGGTCTCTCTTGGAATTATCTATACGCTCCTGAAGGGGAAGTGGACCTTCCTATAATTTCATAGCATGGGGGGAAATGTCCAAGACTGTTTAGAAAGATTGTCACTTTTTCATCATTTTCTATGCTTGCTTCCCTTGTGTTAAGTACTAGTTTTGTTAGCTAGCTCAGACATTCTCTGTCTGATTGAGAAATTAGACACAGGGAAGGTAGAGGTGACTTCAGCACTGGTGATTGTCATAAATAAGTGAAAACGCTACACATTTTGCAGTTATTACAGCTGAAGAAATGGCAGAACATGATGGTGTTAAGTCATGACTGGGTTCACAGCTCTAAAAATAAAGTCTGTATAGAAAACTTCAATTGTAAGACTTCTGTCATCTGCTGAGTTAACCTAGACATTGTATTATAAAAAAGTGCATAAGATAATAAAAATAAAGATAAAAAATATTTGATGGATTCACTCATCTTAAAAAACTGCTCAGCATAGTATGAGTATAACCTAAGTTTGCTGATCATTAGTGTATGATATGAAGCTTATCTTTTGATGCAGACACGACGGAAAAAATGAGAATAGACACTGGCATGGAATTAACCAGGAGGCCACAAGTTTTATTAAAATTTAGCAGAGGCGGGGGTTTCTACCCACACATCACCCATACTCTCTTATAGCAGGCATTTAATTGGTTTCAGTTTGGAGGTTACAGGGCTCCTTACCGTAGCACCCATAGCTCAGAGTAGGCTCTCCTCAGCATTGCCCGCACAGGACTAGGCTTTCTCTAAGTCCAAACATATTGCCGACAAATCCCGGTCGGAGAAGAATAGGATCAAACTGGAGACCTCAGTGCATGAGCCTCTACAGCATGAGCTAAAAGACAACTTGCTGTTAGCTAAGGCTGTAGAGCAGACTCATTTTATCTCTCTGTTTAAGTGGTCTCAGTGCCACTAGATGGGCCAGAACACCACACCCAGAAGGTGCGTGGGTTACACCAGCCCCTACACCAACCTGGCGGACAGAGGGTGCAAAAAGGTGGAGAACTCAGCCCATGAGGGCCACAAGATCTGACCTTGTCCTGGGAAGACCACAAGGTCTTACCTTATCCCATGAGCCTCAAACTCATCACCAAATGCCAGGTCTTTCATCCCTGGGGATTGTTTATTTTATCCTTTGAATGCATTGCAAACTGGACACAAATTGTGACAAATTAACAATTCAACACAAGTCTCAGGCACTACGCATATTTCTACTTAATCCACCATGGCTTGAAGGTGTTGCAAGGAAGGTGAAAAAACTCCCTGATCACCTGCCAATAGGCCCAGGGAAGAAAAACATCCTTTCTGGCCCCCAAACAGGTGATTGTCTAGACCTGCATCATCAGTTACACTGGGTTCCCACTCCTAGTTCGGGTAGGGCTGCTAAAATAGAGACAAAAGAGGCTCTACATGGCCCCCTCTCCAGGTTAAATCCTAGGAGCTGGGGAATGTTGTCCAGTCAGCACTCATCTCCTCCCCACTCCCAGCCAGCAAATGGATGCCTGAAACCCCTGGATGGAGAAGCTAGCTGGTGTCCCTTAATAAGTGTCCCATTCCTCTGTGCTGGGACTGTCCTGCTTCACTGCTGGTCCCCTCAGTTTCCCTACCAGTTGAGGCAAATAGAGAGCATTTCTCCAGGCTTTACAGAAAGGAAGATATGAAAGATTTCAAGGAGACTATGGTGGAAGGGGAAAGGCTTAAGCTGTGTATATTGGTGTCAATCAAGGGCATCCCACTTATATTGCAAGCCTCTAATATAACACCAAATGTAAGACACCAAAGTTTTTTTGTTTTTGTTTATAAAGATATCTTTTTTTCCTAACATACTCCAGGTTGAGAAACTCTGCTTTAGCTCACTCATTGAGCTAGAAATACAATCACTAGCCAGCGTATAAAGATACATATAACATTTATAAAGTTGCTACAATAGCTTTTGAATACTGCATATGTCCAAAGCATTACATCTGTCACAAATACAAATGCTAATCAGTTGCTAACTGAAACTTAACAAGGAAGTCTGTTAACTTAATAAGATAATTGTCTATTTAGAAATTGTCAGGGAAACAGAAAGCCTTGGGATGGCTGATTTTAGTAGTTCAGTATGAAACAAAAGGAATTAAATAAATAGATACCTACTTCTCTTTGTCCAACTACACTGAAAGAAGAACAGGAAACATTTGATATGTGTTTAATCAGGTCACAAATTTATTATTACATGCTACCCAGCAGATAAAAGTGTATAGTGCAGGTAACCCCATGTTTATTCCATAATTACCTGGGGGGGTCCACCAGTTCTCCCTCTTTTTCCATCCAGGTCCCCCCCAGGCCAGTCATTGCTGGGACCTTAATATCCACCCCCCTTGTAGAAAGGTTAGGTGGGCTAAAAGAAAGGGGGGGTGGCTCCCTGCAGTACCAAGTATAGGAGTCCCCAATTCCCCCACCCCATTCTGTTCCTTTAACGAACACCTTTTTAAGTCCATTTTCAATCCATTTATCTGGTCACGCTATTCTCTATGGAGTACCTGCACTGGATGTCTGCCACAAGGAGGCACCAGCAATTAGTGTGGCTGCCTTTTCCCCAAACCCAGTCAAGTTCCCAGACATGTCTTACTGTCCCCTTTTATATCAGCCAATAGATCGCCACCAAATCCTGACAGAGGAACCTCATCTTTCCCGAATTACTTTGATGTTCCAGAATGTCAAAATTGTCCAGCCTCTTGTGACCCCAAAGAATTCAGCTGCACCCCTGTTCAGATCTGCCTGGCCTTGTCCACTCAGGTGGTGCCCCCTGGCTCCCTGCCAGACCCTGCGTGAATGCATGTCCGACCACAACATTTTTATTTTCTCCTGGAAAATTGAAGGATCTACCTTAATTCCTTATTTGTTCTTGGCAGTAATTCAACTTATTTACACATCCCAAAAAGTGTTTTCCAAGGTGTGCCACATTATGCTGGTGACTGCTGACGGGCCCCTATGGTCACAGAAGTGGCACCAGCTGGTCTAATAACATGCTCCTTCTTTCATGCCAACTGAAGTTCGCCCCATCACAGGACCTTGGTTGCCACTCCTCACGGCCGCTAGGATGCCTGCCCTTGTGTATAAATAACAATCCTGTGCCCACAGATCCACACCACTATGTCCATGGCCGCTCTTCCAATATCTGGACTGAAAACACAACAAATTAATGTTGACTCACCACCTGAGGGTGCACACACATATTGTATGCTTCCAAATGCCAATGCCCAATTTTCAGAATTGACTCTGCTCCCGTACCCACCTGTACTGCTGCTATTGTGGCCCTTATCCTGAATGACTGAGAACCAAATTCCATGGGGCAGAACCAAGCTCACTGCCTTCCCAGAGGATAACAGATTCTCCTCAGCCTCCTTGATCAGTCATTGACCATCACAAGTTTAATATCCCTGCTTGCCCCTGCTAGTGTACATTACACAGTTCCAAGCCCCCACCCATCCAGCAGCACCTCTACAGAACCCAGGCATTAGCTTGGGCTGCCTAGATTCCTGACAATGTGAACTGTGATGGGCCAACATGACTGCTCCATGGGGCAACTGAAATATAACTACCCCACCAGAAACCTTTGAGTTAAAACTGCCCGGTGGACATGGATAACCGTTTAGCCTACTGACAAATGTAACCACCAGGAGGTGATTCCAAGATTGTTGAGGAAGCGAGTTGACAGGTTGCCAGTGACACCATATACCACAGCACCTGGTCCTTCGTAATGGATCATTTGGTGACCGGCCTTCCCACTGCTACAATACTCAGTCCTATGTAATGAGCCATTTGGTGACCAGCTTTCCCACTCCTGTAATTGCATAAATTCATTCATATGAATGGAGGCAGTGGCTCTCCATACTACATTGATAACTATCCTATCCCAAGGTTCCATGTAGCTGGTGGCATCCAATTAGGTTCTTGGCTGGCTGCTGGTGCCAGTTCTCAACACCTGTTATCTAAAAATGAGACAAGGCATCTTCTATGGCAGCATCAACCCCAGAAAAGGTTGTAATCAATAAAGTAATTGATACTATCCTGGAGCCTATTTGAGGACCAAGCCTAAGGGAGAAAAACCTGAAAATTCTGTCCAGGCCATTGGATGAAGAGCTCTCCTACCCTACCTCAATTCATTCCTATGGAATCCTATTTTTTCCCCTTAAACTACATAGCCCATACACAACCATAACTTCTAATGTGCATGTTTGACAACACATTACATAGCCCATCCATGCCCACGACTTGGACATAGAGCGCCTTGGGATGGCTGATTTTAGTAGTCCAATATGAATCAAAAGGAATTAACTACATAGCCACCCATCTCTCTTTCTCTTAGAAAAGCAAAATATCATATCCTTTTAAGGGCTTCAACCAAAGCTTGTTGTAAAATGTCAATTCTTCTACAAGATTTTTAAAAACTCATATTCCCCCAAAAAAATTTCCTGGAAATTTTGTTTCAGATAGTCAATAGAAAAACAAAACTGAAAACAAACAAATAAATAATCAGTTTTGAAAACCATTTTCAGGGGAAAAAATAGGTTTTTGTAAAAATTATCAAAAAAAGATATTTACAGAAAGTTTTTTGGTTTCTGAAAACTAGAAAATTGTGACCAAAATGAAGAAGGCAGTGAAAAATGTCACAATTTTTTAAAGAGTTGTATTAACGATTGTATGTGATTCTAACACTCATTAACTACAGTTTCCTCATTCAAAATTTGTATAGACATTATAAAAGAGGGTAATATTTCTCATGGGTCAGGAAGAAAATATTCCAGAGGGACAAGGATTTTTCTTTTTTTAATAATTGATCTTATAATAGCTGAAATACTTCAAACACTATATAACTATCCATTTTACCAAATAGATTCCCAGGTTATCATCAAGATTCTCGACAAGAAAATCAGAGGCATTTGGACAGTATTGTCAAACCCTTGTTCTTTGCATTAGATGAGTTCTAATTAAATGAAGCCCTTTCCTTAAAAACTCCTTTTCTGACATAACATAAAAGCCTCATGCAGGCAGGCAGCAAATTCTTGCCTCTTCATGTAAGAGAGCCTTTAAAGAACTTTTCATCCTTTAAGAGGCTGTTCTCTACTCCAGATATGCAGAGATTATAGTTGTGCCTTTCTTGAATATTTTATAGCGATGAAAGGATTCTACATTTAAACACTTTCATATTCAGGGAACCGGATTTTTTTCTCCATTGTTTAGGAACATAAACTAAATTCTCTGTTGCTGTAGACTCCATGAGATCCCTCTAGACAATGTGATTCCATTATTATGCAGATATCATAGTATTTATCATAAGTAATTTGTATTTGAATAAACAAGGATTGTTTTTGTCAGTGGTATTTTATTCACAGGATATAAAATACTCTTGCTTTTTTGTATTGATTTCATTCAAAGGATAATAACTAAGCATGTGGGGCAAAAATTGTACAACAGCTATGTCTATAGTTGGACCTGGGTGTAGGATTTCCAGATTACATATATATATGCATGCTAGTTCTCACTGAGCTTGTGTGCTAGAATAGTACTTTAACCATGGTAGTATGGGCAGCAGTAAGTGGTAGCATAGGCTAGCTGTGCCGAGTACGTATCCATGGGATTTAGACAGGTTTATACTGGGCACAGATAGTCTGTTTTACTGCTCGCTGCTGCCAGTGCTACTGCAGCTACACTACTATTTTTAATATGCTAATTCAATGTCACCTAGTGCAAGTATGTCTGTGCAAGCTAGGAATCACTCCTCTAATTCATAGTGTAGATGTAGCTATAGTTGGGGTGGGGAAACTTTTTGGCCCGAGGGCCACATCTGGGAATAGTGACAAAGAGTCCTGTGGCACCTTATAGACAAAGAGTCCTGTGGCACCTTATAGACTAACAGACATATTGGAGCATAAGCTTTCATGGGTGAATACCCACTTTGTCAGATGCATTTGGGAATACAAATCGTATGGCAGGCCATGAATGCTCACAAAACTGGGGTTGGGAATGTGGGCTCTCATGTGGGGCCAGAAATGAGGAGTTCAGGGTGTGGGAGGGGGCTCTGGGCTGTGGCATAGGGAGTGGGATTCAGGGGGGTGGGATGAGAAGTGGGATGCAATCGATGAAGCAGGAATTGATTTAGCTAAAGACCCACTACATTGATGGCAGAGCATTTTCAGGTCGACCCCAGTACTCCAGCTTTCCAAAAAGAGTAAGGGAAGTCAACCAGAGAGCATTTCCTGTCATTCACATAGCTGGAGTAGCATAATTCACATTACTCACATAGCTGGAGTAGCATAACTTAGCTTGACTTACCCTGATAGTGAAAACAATCCCTGAGTGACTCAACAGCTTAAGGCTCAATGAAAGTCCATGAAACTTATGCTTCTAATGAACTAAGTCACTTCTGAACATGAGACTTAGGTGCTTTTGACAGTTTTATGCACACAGTGACAAATATCTTTCTGAAAAAAATTACTCATATTCATATTTTTTTGGAATATTTTTAACTTCCAACTTCCTTCTCCTATCTACAAATGCTGTGTTTTTGCTGTGCTCACTCAGATTTAGAATATACTTGAACCTAAACTGCGTAGCAAAGGAAGAAGAAATAAGAAATGGAAAACACTAGACATGCAATGGACCATTACTAAGGACCTGATCTAATGTCCACTGAAGCCAATGGCAAGGTTATAACTGACTTCAGTGGGGGTTAGATTTGGCCCTAACCCCGATTGAACTACTTAATAGTATTATTAGTTTAATAGTTGTGTCTGTCACAATAGCCAACATTTTAAAATGTTTGAGCCAAATGGAACAACTTCTATAAGTAAAGTGAATGGGATTTGATTTTTATCAACATTTTTCCATGGATTGTCATCAGTAATGTAAAAAATGAGACCAAACATAATTATATTTGCCTATGAAAAATATGTATATTCATGCAAATATGCATGCAAAGAAATACTAAAATGGACTGATTAAACATTTATCTCCTGTAATACAGATGTTAGAGGAACGTATAAATTTTTTATAACAAATAATTGTAGCTCTGATGCAGCAAACCACTTAAGCAAATGTTTAACTTTAAGCATGCGGGTCAAATCACATGCTTTAGTGCTTTGCTGAATCAGGGCCTGTGATTGCATTTATGACAGTGATGACCAATAAAATCAATTTTCAATTAAAGAGGATATAGTGAAAAATATAGATTTGGTAATATATTTATTCAGGATAATGTGGAAAGATCATGGGAGGAACATTTTTTTAAAGTTGCAGTTAAATAATAAGTAGTTTCCATGCAGTATGAATAGAAAGAAGTCCCAAATTAACCACATTCCTGCGAAAGAAGAGAAAAAGCTCAGAAAAGTCTGCAAAAGCTAGGTTAATAAAACAAGTCTTGTGATTGCCTTATGTTTTAAATAAATTCATTTACAGGCATCTATACAAACCCAATAATGTATGGGAGTTTAAAAAAGATTTTGAGTTTTCAAGTTTATTCAGTCGCATATAGATACCAAGACTACAGTGTAACAGGAAGAGAACCAAGAAGGAAGATAAGACTTGCTTATTATGAGTATGACGATTGACAGCTGAGCCATTTATTTTCAATAGCCTGGGAAATTAAAAACTTACTTGCATTGGAGTTAGTAAATTGCTGAAGTTATTAAATTATTTTTTCCTAAATATAGCATTATAAATATTGGCATCACCATTACTTATGTTTGTTACTATTAAATCACAACAGGATGCATCATGTTCCCCCATCCAAACTCAGGGTCTGTGAAAGACTCAAGGATAATAGGCTGAATGTGTTGAAGTGACAGCTTCTAGACAAACTCAGCAAGAAAATTTTGCAGTTTTATTGATTATCTATCTGTCTCTGCACACACATTCTTTACATCAGGTGTACTCAGCACGGAACAGTTAGAAAGCCATTTCACTGTCAAATGGAGGTGCACAGACCCACGATATAATTTCAGTGCAATGTTTTCACATTGTTCTCCCAAAGTGGTATTATTACAATGTACAATGTCAATATGTTAAGACTCTTCTTTGCCTTGAATCAGACTCCTCACATATAGATGCAACTTCATGATAAATTATCAGAGGATGCCACACCAGGATTAGTGTGTGTCTGTGACTTTATCCAATAGAATTATTACTTCTCTCTCTCCTTTCTCTACCACTTTATTTTCCTCTCTTTTTGGGAGATTATTTTTGTTTCTTAGTTTGATTTTTACCTGGCTTCTGGAGGGAAGAGCAGCCCCAGGTCTCTTTTCCTTGAATCTGTGTGAATGGGTGGAAATCTTTGTTCAGATCACTAATTCCTGTTGGGTCCCATTCAAGCTGCTGTTTAAAGGTGCCTTCATGCACTAATTGAATATTCACTCGTCACAGGTGAAGCAATCCCCAGCAGGTTTAGAGTAGGACAAAGTGATGATAATGGGAGAAAGATATGAAGGGTCAACAAGTCTCCATCTCACACTTCATGGGAAAAGTACTTGGCCCATTGAAATCAATGGCAAAAATCCTGTTGTTATCATTGTATCCAGGATTTCATCCTGTACCTTCAAATTCCCAGAAAAATCCATCACAGCACATAAGAGCATTATGACCCCAGACAGAGGGAATCAATTTTCTAGTGGCTAGTATTATTATTGAAATATGAAGAGTAAGACATTTTGCTACACTCACCTTTTATGGCTGAAAAGGACCACATCACTGGTCTCCCTCATCTCTAAGGTTTTTAGGGGAATCACAGATTATTATTAGGGTTGGAAGGGACCTTAGGAGACCATCTCATCCAACCTCCTGCTCAAAGCAGGACCAATCCCCACTTCCCTAAATGGCCCCCTCAAGGATTGAACTCACAGCCCTGGGTTTAGCAGGCCAAGGCTCAAACCACTGAGCTATCCTGCCCCCTGGTGACAATTATCCCAGTGAAAATTAATCCTCAAACCACTTTTACTGCTCTTGCTGGCCTACCTCAAGAAAAAAGGGCTGCCAGCATCTTTAAAATTTTGCCCTCAATCAGCTAAGAAAAAAAGTGTTCTTTTCTTCAAGAGGCTCACTGGGGCAGTGCCTAGGGAAGGCGGCTTCCTTCTTAGCTGATCCTGCCTTGCTGAAATCAGTGGGAGCTATACCATTGATTACAATGAGTGCAAGATCAAGCCTTAGAACAAGGCACAGAGTAGCCTATGGAGTTTCAGTTATCTCACCTGTTTTTAGCTAGAGCAAGCCCTGGAGTATGAGTTAGCAGGATAACTAAGTAGTGTGGTTCTCTGAACCATGACATAGTAGAAGAAGCAGAGGAGACATAACTGTAGATCAGAAAGGGAAAAGATTGACAGCAAAGTTATTTATTGTTTGTAACTCGGGAAATTAAAAATGTACACACAATCTAACCTGTCAATTAATGATGTCATTTAGCAAATGTCCCTTGAATATGATGTAATGAATATTAGAATCAAAGCTAAATTGAAAGATACAAATAAAAATGTAACTGTGTATTACCATGGATGGGACGTAAATATGTTCAAAAAAGAAAAGATACTGTAATTATGTTTTTAATATAGATGAAATTAATTTAAAACTAATGTCATCCTTTGTCTCTTCTTATCTGAATTTTTAAAATACTTTTCTTTTCTTTTTTTTAAATCAAGATGTAAGAAATCAGAGGAAAATACTGAGGCCTTGATACTGCAATTGGAGACATGTGGGCAGATACTTGTAGCATTGCAGATGCCCATTTAATTCAGCAGTGCTCTGTGTCGGCACTGGAGTCACCCCACACAGATCCAGCCGCAAGATAAATCCCTCTCTCCCACCAAAAAATGATTATATGAACAGAAATTATGTAATTTAATTCAATATTAAGAAACCCTTTAAATGTGAAGTATGATTATTGAGCTTGCAACCCCACTTACTGTCCATTATCCATGTTACACACTCTTTCTGGCATTAAGATTCCAAGAGGAAAGAAAGTACATCCTTCTTGGTTGCCAGACTGTGTTCTGATAGGGGCAAGTTAAGAATAGCAATAAATTACTTTAAACTAATAAATAAGTGATCAGTGGGCCAAAGTTAATTTTGCAATTTAAATGTAAATGCATATAGAAACACAATAATCAACCCTCATCTCATTGTATGAATTTAATTAGATTGTACCATCCATTTGGGGAAAAAAAAAACAATGTACATGCAAAGATCAAGAAAGCCTCTTTCAACATAAGTCGTACTGCACATAGGGCCTGATCCAAAGCCCATTGAGCAAAATGAGATTCTCAGCTTTAGCTCAGGTCCACAGATAGGGTTGGGGCAATGAATTTTCTACCAAATGCACTGTGGGTGTTCAGTCTATCTACCTGATTACCAGATAGTCCCAGTCCCTATGTGTGTAAGTGGTCAGTGATGCATCCTTTGACAGTGTCCTTTTTTCTTTATCTACCTCTCTTCCTGACTGTTCCAGTACCAAATAACCCCAGACTGCACTATACAGTTTTGTTTCATTCTAACTAAACTCTCTTTGCCTTTACTGCTTATCTGCAAATCAGCTTGCTCCATTGAAATACTGCCTAGCACATAATTTCTTCAGATTTCCTCCAGCTTCATTTTCCCTAGTAGAATTTCAAATTTTCAAAAAAATGTTTCCCCAACATTTGGTGGTGGTGTATCCTTGGGCGTAGCAGTTTCAGGAAGAAATCACTTGAGACACAGAGAGCTGCAGACCTTGAAAAGCAGCCGTTTATTGCCACACACTGAACTAACTAACAACCAGCCAAAACTGGCTGGCTATCCCCTAACAATCTAACTCAGTTGCCATAGCAACAACAATATTCTATTACTACGAAAACACAACATATCCCCCCCCATGAAAACATCCCCTAAAAAAACCAAACACTAAACTAGAGAAGGAGGGTATACTGCCTCTGTTCCCAGCTAAACCCCAGGGATTATTTTGTCCCATAACCATTGGCTCGCCCAAGCTAAAGATCCAGACATTGAGGAGGCCTTCTGTCTTTAGGTGGATTATGGTGGACTTCTGGTGTTGGTTTACCCAAAAGTGTCTTGGGCGCAGGCCTGACAATGGGCTCAGTGTTTACAGTGCAAATGGGGGAGGATGTGGTATCAATTTGTTCACGGAAGGAGTGTATCTCCACCTCAGGCAGTAACGGAGAGGGCAAGTTAGGAACAGGTGACTCTTGATTCTGTGTCTCGCCAGAGGCAGTGAAGTCGAGCAACTCAGCTGAAGATGTGTCCTGAAGACTAGTATAATCTGGCAACAGCTGATCTACATGTCGCCGCCAGGTGAGATCCTCAACAGTCCGGACAATGTAGGAAACATCCTGTTTGAGCGATGACATTGGCATGGACCCGTTTAGCTCCAGAAACATAATTCCAGGCCAAAACTGGCTACCCCAGGCTAAAAGTTTGGGCTTTTGCTCTGGGAGAATGCCTGATGACTTGATCTTGCTGCTGACTCTGCGCAATTCATTGGGATTCAGAAGATTTCAGCAGATCAAAGCAAGAGTGCAGCTGTCATCCCATCATTAGAAAGGCCGGGGATGCCTTGGTCGTAGCATGAGGTGTGTTTCTGTAGGATAATAAGAAGGTATCCAGAAACTTTTCAAGGTATAATTGTCCCCTTGCTGATCTCAAAGCTGCACAATTTCAGCTAATACATTAATGGATGGGTGATATGGTGCTGAAGTGATGTGGTGTATCCCATTTGCTTCATAAAATTTCCAAACTCCTGAGAGATGAACTGTGGTCTGTTGTCACTCACAAGTTGTTCTAGCAGACTGAAATGACTAAAGAGTCCCTATAGTTTTTGGATAATACTCTTTTCAGTAGTGGACTGCATTATAGAGACTTCTGACCATTTAGAATGGGCATCTACCACCACCAAGAACATGCTTCCTTCAAGGGGGCCAGTGAAGTCAATGTCAATATGCTGCCACAAGTTTACAGGCCAGCCCCATAGGTGTAGGGGTGCCCACTGGGGTGCATTCTTCACACTCTGACATGACATACAAGCTCTTGCCTTCTCTTCAATAGCACTGTCCAATTCTGGCCACCAAATATAGCTTTGTGCAATTTCCTCCATGCGCACTATTCCACAGTAACCGGAATGTAGCTGTTCTAACATCTGTGATCTCACTGGTGGTGGGATAATGACATGTCTTCCCCAAAACAAACAGCCAGAATTGACCGATAACTCTGTTCTCCTGGACATGTAGGTAACAAGGTGGGGTGAGACTGGAGAGGGTCATCGAGATGTTCCATGCATCACCAGGTCCATAACTTGGTACAATACTGGCTTAATGCAAGTTGCCTTCTTTACCTGAGTAGCAGTGATGGGTGTGTTTTTTACCTGTTCGAAATGAAAGATTTCCTTCTGGGCAATAGCTAGATGTTTGACTGGCAAAGGCAGCCTTGAGAGACCACCTGCATTGCAGTGCAGAGTGGATTTCTGATACTGGATTTCATATGTGTGTGCAGAAAGCAACAACGCCCATCATTGCATATGACTAGCAGCTAATGGGGGAATGTCTGTGTGTGGTCTAAAAATTGAAGTCAGAGGTTGATGATCTGTGAGAAGTGTAAACTTCCATCTGAACAGGGACTGATGAAAACTTCCAAAGTCCGAAAATGATTCCCAATCCCTCACATTTGATTTGGGCATAATTAGTTTCTGTTTTGCTTAGGGTGTGTAAAGCAAAAGCAATAGGTCCCTTTTTTCCCAAAGGCATAATGTGTGACACGACTGCTCCCACTCCATAAGGGAGGCATTGCAGGCCAACTGCAGAGGTAAGAATGGATCAGAGTGCGTCAGAATTCCCAAATTTAGCAGCACACCCTTAGTTTTGTTAAATGCAACATCATAGGCTTCAGTCCACTTCCAGGCCTCATTCTGCCCCAGGAGTCCGTGAAGTGGTTTTAACAGTGTGGCTAACTGTGAAATGAACTTTCCATAATAGTTCAATAGTCCTAGAAATGAGCAAAGCTGACTAATATTTTGAGGAGTTGGAGTCTCCACAGTAGCCTTCACTTTTGCAGGGACATCATGAAGACCCATAGCATCAATGATGTGTCCCAAATATTCAGAAGGCTGTAAGAATTCACACTTGTCTTTGCGAACTCTTATGCCATACTTTTCCAGTCTTTGAAGGGTAGCCTCTACATTCTTTAAAGTGATCATCCTCATTCCTTCCAGTGACCAGGATGTTATCCAGATAGCACTTGACTCCTGGCATGCCACACAATATCTGGTCCATAGCTCTCTGGAACAAGGCAGGAGCAGACATTATTCAGAAGGGTAGGCGATAGTATCAATAAAGTGCTTTATGTGTCACAATAGTCAACAGCTCTTGGGACTTTTCATCAACATGCATCTGTAGATACATTTGACTCAGATCAGTCTTACTGAACTTTTGTCCTCCAGCCAGACCCATGAAGAGGTCATTGATGTGGGGAAGCAGGAATTACTCTTCACACAACACTGGGTTGACAGTGATTTTAAAATCTCCACAAATCCAGAGGGAGACATCTTTCTTCACTATTGGAATGATTGGAGTTTCCCATGGGCTATGGGTAACTTGTATTAGGACTCCATTTGTGACCAGATGCTCCAGGGTCACTTCAACCTTTGGCCTGAGGGCATATGGCACAGTTCTAGCTTTCAGATATTTTGGTTGACTGCCAGGTTTAATGTTCAATGTCATGGTGATTCCTTTCTTACTTCCCAGATCCTCTCCAGAAACAGAAGCATGTTTCCTTATTACAGCCATCAGACCAGTTTAATCTTTAGTCATTCGGTGCACTTCTGCCCAGATCAGCTGAATCTTCCTCAGCCAAGACCTATCCATTAAAGCTGGGTCATTGCCTTTCCCCACAAACAGTGGCAATTTAGCAGCCTGTCCATTGAGCTCCACCTTAACATCAGTAGTGCCCAGCATGGGTACAGCTTCTCCAGTGTATGTCTTCAGAATAGTTTTCATTGCCTTAAGTGGAAGATGCTGTAGCTTTTCTTTATACAGTTTCTGAGACCAGCGAAAAGAATGCACCAATTTTCCTCTCTATGCATACAGGCTTGCTGTCCAACAACGGGGTTACCCAGTATTCATGTGAGCCCCCTGCCAAAGCAAAAACATGGAGTGGCACTTTTTCTGATGAGGTGTCACTTTGAGCGTCCTGGGTCTGCTCTAGGGTATGCAGATTTTCCTTTTTGGTCCATCAACTCACAGGCACACTCAATGTGTCTCTTTTGTTTACAGGCACACTCAATGTGTCCCTTTTTGCCACAAAGTCGGCACCAGCATTCTGATGCATGGTGACCCAGCTTAACACACTGGTAACATTCTTGACAATTTTGTGGGTAGGTTCTTGTGACACCTTACGCACACTAGGGGTGCACTAATGTATTCTCCTTTGTAGCCAGTTCCATGGAGACTGCAATATCAATGGCCTTCTATAAGGTAAGTTGAGCATCTGTCAATAGGTGCTTCCATATAGCGTCATTGTGCAGGCCACACACTAACCTGTCATGTAGGGCATCATTTAACATCTCCTTAAATTTACAGTGTTCTGCAAGCTTTTTCAAAGTTGCTACAAATTGTACAACTGTTTCATCTTCTTTTTGGTCTCTTTTGTGGAACTTATACATTTCAGAAATTACCAGTGGTTTTGGAGAAAAATAGGACCCCAGGATTTCCACAATGTCACTGTAACTTAACAGGGTAAGCTGTGTAGCAGGGAGTAGGTCTTAGCCCTTACAACACTTAAGAATATTGGCACCTTCTTATCTTCTGCAATGCCATTTGCAATAACAAAAAGCTCAAAATGCTTAGTATACACATGCCATTGCACGGTAGTCTTATCAAAAGGTTCCAGCAGCCCCGTAAGTGTAGCCATGGTTTTAGTTTCAGTTTGCACCATCAGTGCAAACAAGCCAGTTCAAACCCCCATCCAACAGCAAAAAAGTTTTATTTAATTAATTAATTTATTTTTAACCTTGACTTCTGTTCCTGGGGCAGCACAGGGATCTCATCCTCATCACCATGTTGTTGTATCCTTGGGCATAGCAGTTTCAGGAAGAAATCACATGAGATGCAGAGAGCTGTAGACCTTGAAAAGTGGCCATTTATTGCCACACACTGAACTAACCAACAACCAGCCAAAACTGGCTGGCTATCCCCTAATAATCTAACTCAGTTGCCATAGCAACAACAAGATTCTATTACTATGACAACCAAATACACAACAGGTGGCAAGTTAATTTATTTTTTGTTTACAGACTCTTTCTGTGAAAATGAATGAAAAAAAGGTGTCTCCAAGTTCAGAGTTCTTCTGCCACTTCCATAATTTAATATGTTTTAAGAACTATCTATAAATTCAAAGAATGCGCGTAGGAATTATCTTTAAAGAGCAAAACCCTTCCCAAAATTCCATACTCAGAAGAATAAGCTGCCAGGTTTATGGTAGAAACCAGAGTAACGGGTGATGCTGGTGGCAGACAGTTTGTGCACGACGGGGGAAAGAATGTCACTGACGCCAAACGCCGAAAGTTAAAAGGTTTGTACACTAATGTGAGGAGCCTAGGTAACAAGATGGAGGAACTGGAGTTACTCGTGCAGGAAGTGAAGCCGGATATTATAGGGATTACCGAAACCTGGTGGAATAGTACTCATGACTGGAGCACGGGTATTGAAGGCTATGTGCTGTTCAGAAAAGACAGGAAGAAAGGCAAAGGTGGGGGAGTAGCCTTGTACATCAATGATGAAATTAAATGTAGCGAAATAAGATGCGATGGAATGGATAAGACGGAGTCCGTCTGGGCAAAAATCACGCTGGGTAAAAAAGCAACTAGAGCTTCCCCTGAGATAGTGCTTGGGGTGTGCTACAGACCGCCGGGATCGGATTGGGATATGGATAGAGACCTCTTTAATGTCTTTAATGAAGTAAACACAAAGGGGAAATGTGTGATTATGGGGGACTTCAACTTCCCGGATATAGACTGGAGGACGAGTACTTGCACGAATAATAGGGGTCATATTTTTCTGGATGTGATAGCGGATGGATTTCTTCATCAAGTAGTTGAAGCACCTACGAGAGGGGATGCCATTTTAGACTTGGTGTTGGTGAGCAGTGAGGACCTCGTAGAAGAAATGGTGGTAGGGGACAACCTTGGTTCGAGTGATCATGAGCTGATTCAGTTCAAACTAGATGGAAGGATAAACAAATGTAGATCTGCGATTAGGGTTTTTGACTTCTCGAGGGCTAATTTTAAAGAGTTAAGGAAATTAGTTAGGGAAGTGGATTGGACGGAGGAATTAGTGGATTTAAATGTGGAGGAGGCCTGGAATTACTTTAAGTCACAGCTGCGGAGACTGTCGGAAGCCTGCATCCCGAGAAAGGGGAAAAGAACCATGGGCAGGAGTTGCAGGCCAAACTGGATGAGCAAGCAACTCAGAGAGGGGATTAGACAAAAGCAGAAAGCTTACAGGGAGTGGAAGGAAGGCAGGATCAGTAAAGAAAGCTACCTTGGTGAGGTCAGAACATGTAGGGATAAAGTGAGGAAGGCTAAAAGCCGCATTGAACTGGAACTTGCAAAGGGAATCAAAACCAATAGTAAAAGGTTCTACAGCCACATAAATAAGAAGAAAACAAAGAAAGAAGAAGTGGGGCCGCTATACACTGAGGATGGAATGGAGGTTAAGGATAACCTAGGCATGGCCCAACATCTAAACAAGTACTTTGCCTCGGTTTTTAATAAGACTAGTGAGGAACCTTGCGATGATGGAGGGATGATAAACGGGAATGTGGATATGGAAGTGGATATTACTGCAACTGAGGTAGAGGCCGTACTTGAACAGCTCGATGGGTCGAAGTCGGAGGGCCCGGACAATCTCCACCCGAGGATATTAAAGGAACTGGCACGTGAAATTGTGAGCCCGTTAGCGAGAATTTTTAAGCAATCGATAATCTCGGGCGTTGTGCCGTATGACTGGAGGATTGCTAATGTAGTTCCTATTTTTAAGAAAGGGAAAAAGAGTGATCCGGGTAATTATAGGCCTGTTAGCTTGACGTCTGTAGTATGTAAGGTCTTGGAAAAAATTTTAAGGGAGAAAGTAGTTAAGGACATAGAGGTCAATGGTAATTGGGACGAATTGCAACACGGATTTACTAAAGGTAGATCGTGCCAAACCAATCTGATCTCCTTCTTTGAGAAGGTGACGGATTACTTAGATAAAGGAAATGCGGTAGATATAATTTACCTAGATTTCAGTAAGGCGTTCGACACGGTTCCGCACGGGGAGCTGTTAGTTAAATTGGAAAAGCTGGGAGTGAATATGAAAGTTGTAAGGTGGATAAGGAACTGGTTAAAGGGGAGACTCCAGAGGGTCGTATTGAAAGGTGAACTGTCGGACTGGAAGGAGGTCACCAGTGGAGTCCCTCAAGGATCGGTTTTGGGACCGATCTTATTTAACCTTTTTATTACTGACCTTGGCACAAAGAGCGGGAATGTGCTAATAAAGTTTGCGGATGACACGAAGCTGGGGGGTATTGCTAACATGGAGAAGGACAGGGATACTATTCAGGAAGATCTGAACCACCTTGTAAACTGGAGTAATAGAAATAGGATGAAATACAATAGTGAAAAGTGCAAGGTCATGCATTTAGGAATTAATAATAAGAATTTTGGATATACGTTGGGGGCGCATCAGTTGGAAGCGACGGAGGAAGAGAAGGACCTTGGGGTACTGGTTGATAGCAGGATGACTATGAGTCGCCAATGTGATACGGCTGTTAAAAAAGCAAATGCGATTTTGGGATGCATCAGGCGGGGTATTTCCTGCAAGGATAAGGAGGTGTTAGTACCGTTGTATACGGCGTTGGTGAGACCCCATCTGGAATACTGTGTGCAGTTCTGGTGTCCCATGTTCAAGAAGGATGAATTCAAACTGGAACGGGTTCAGAGACGGGCTACGAGGATGATCCGAGGAATGGAAAAACTGCCTTATGAAAGGAGACTCAAAGAGCTTGGCTTGTTTAGCCTGGCCAAAAGAAGGCTGAGGGGGGATATGCTCGCCCTATATAAATATATCAAGGGGGTTAACGTTAGGGAGGGAGAGGAATTATTTAAGTTTAGTACTAATGTAGCCACGAGGACGAATGGGTATAAACTGGATATTAGGAAGTTTAGACTTGAAATTAGACGAAGGTTTCTGACCATTAGGGGAGTGAAGTTCTGGAATAGCCTTCCGAGGGAAGTAGTAGGGGCAAAAGACTTTCCTGGCTTTAAGACAAAGCTTGATAAGTATATGGAGGGGATGTTATGATAGGATCGTTAATTTGGGCAATTGATCTTGAATTACCACCAGACAGGTCTGCTCAATGGTCTGCGGGGAGATGTTGCATGCGATGGGTACTGAGTTGCTGCGGAGAACTCCTTCTTGGGTGCTGGCTGGTGACTTGCCCACATGCTCAGGGTTTAGCTGATCGCCATATTTGGGGTCGGGAAGGAATTTTCCTCCAGGGCGGATTGGCAGGTGCCCTGGAGGTTTTTCGCCTTCCCCTGCAGCGTGGGGCACGGGTCGCTTGCTGGTGGTGTCTCTGCAGCTTGAGGTCTTCAAACCATTTTTGAGGATTTCAATAACTCGGTCCTGGGATAGGGGTTGTATAAAATTGGATGGGTGGGGTTCTGTGGCCTGCCTTGTGCAGGAGGTCAGACTAGATGATCAGATTGGTCCCTTCTGACCTATGAGTCTATGAGTCTATGAGTATGCTAGTGCTTCAGCAGAGAATCTGTATGGCTAGTGTTATACAGGAAGTCAGACTAGATTATCACACTGGTCCCTTCTGGCTTTATAATCTATGAATCTGGATGAAGACAGAGCAGCCAGAAAGTAGTCTCTACCTCGCCTCAAGCACTGACTGGCAGAGCTCCCATGGAACAATTAGAGGAGACTGACTTTATGTGCTGTGAGTCGTGTCAGGTCTAAATCTCTCTCTCTCAGTGTAACTTCACAAAGAACAAAGTGTGGACATAGTTCATAGGAAACCTTTTCTTTATCTGCCTTTTTTTACAATAGAAATTTTAAAACTTCCCAAAAAATTACATCATGTCCTAAACCATGTAGACAAGACAGCAGAGGATACTTATAAGCAAATCATATATTTTTAATTTAATTATATTTCATGTTTTACTGCAGGGTAAGTCAGAGACATGTGATCTCATTCCTGTGGTGATGCAGTGACTAAAAGAATGTGTGCTTAAATATTTTATTAACAAGATATAGAAATCAGAATTCATAAAAGATGAGCTCTTCAAAATGTAACATATAGATACAAAAGACCTACACAGAATGCTAGCCAAGTGCACATATCCCTATCTATGTTCAATAAATTATTAAATGCATTCATAATGGCTTAAGATGTAATATATAATAGGATTCATCATTCAGGCTTTTCATTGTTTTAACCATTCTAGAGCGTCTCTTTTTTTAAAGGGCCCAATCTTGTTCCCATTTAATACAATCAGGTGCACATTTTCAAAAAGTTTCCATGCAGAGGTTGCTATCAGATTATTAAATGTACATGCCAATAAGGTGAGAGTGTGAATTTATGAAGGTGTGGTTAAATCCCTGATTTGCATGTACTCATTGGGTGTTTTTCATGTACATTTTTAAAGCTTTGATCCCCAAAGCAAACCCAAAATAAATAGATCACCAAACATAGATGATGCTTAAACTCTCATTCCTTCAAAATTTATTTTGGGATAAAAAAACCATGTATGATTTCTGAAAGGTAGCTCAGTGCTTTTAAAATTATTATATCAAGCAGTGATATTTTTAGTTTTTTAAAAAGCATTTCCTCTTCACATCTCTACCGACAAGCCATCCTCTTCACTCACTTACAATCTGTAGATCACAGACCAGAATCTGGGAATGTGATTGAAGATCAATGGACTGCAAATCACGGGTTGGAGTTGATAGGGTAAACCCACTTTTGCACTCTGATTCTGCTACAGCCCCTGTACAGGGACAGTCTCCCTATGCCATGTTAGAGCAGTCTGATGGCTTAATTGTCCCAGCTAGCTGAAACAAAAGTAGAGGATCAACGTGGTGTAAGGGCATCCTTGCCATATCCATTTCCTCCATCCATTTTACCTGCTACTCCAATAGCAAGGAAGGCAAATGGTACATTAGCCCTTGTGCTGACTCTATATCCCTGAAGGTTCTCTTTGCATTCAGGTTCTTCAGATCAATTAAGTTAGCTAAAAAGGCAGATTCGGTGGGTACTTGCAGTGTAAATCAGCCACACCATGCTAGAAGTTCTACCTCCATATCATTTAGTTGAATGGGGGTAGATATAATCATGTTCCATACAAAAATAAATCTGATTAATCCTTTAAAAATATCTCTATACTAATCATGCATGCAACTGTATTCTGGGAGAAATGTGTAATGGCTAGTTATGGGGAAGCAAGGCTGAAGTATAAAAGACAAAAGATATCTGAATATAAAGCTGGGGAGGTACCAGCACTCCAGTGAATTCTACTCTGGAACCCTACTCCATAAGAAAACATTGGAGAGGATCCCTCTTTGACATATGGCAGAAATGAACATGAACTGAGAAAAATATGCACTGGACCAGGGATTCTCAAAGTTTTCACAGTGCGATTCACATTGTGAGAGTTTTGCGACCTTAGAAACATGAAAACTTCAGAGACTATGGTACCTAAATGTGCCAGATGCCATGGGCACATTGCATATTCATGGCTATTGTATCAATAAATATATGTATATTTGTGTTCCTGGTTCACTGAGTGGGTTTTATGTGGAAGCTGCAATGGCTGGGGATGGGGCAGTAATTAATGTGAATTCCCAGTGTAGGACATGCGGATAACCAGCCCTTTGAAGCTTCATCCCATTGGGTAATGGAGTCTTAACTTGTTTTACTTGTTTCAGGAGACTAAGACCCCAAACTCTACATAGGGTCACTCAGAGCTGACTCAGGGGAGACTCAGTGTGGAACAAAGAACTGACTAGTCTGTGTGCACACTTATCAGGATCCCATGTTGATTATGGGTAACACCTGCTAAGCTTAGCAAGTATGTAGACTATTTACTGCTTTATGATACATTTACCTTGTAAACACTTTCGTCCTAAATAAATTCATTGTGCTTTGTGAAAGCTGGCTGTTAACTGGTAAACCTTGTTATTGTCTCTGACAGACGAGGGGATCACAAGTCCTGAAGCAACCTTACATTTACTAAATTGATCACAGGAGGAATTGCAATCAAATCTCCAGCCCAGAGGGAGAGGGATGTGAGTTCCTAACCCCAGAGAGGTGATGAGTAGAAGCCTGAGATCTGAGAAAGGGAGCTCTCAAGGAGAGAATGAAGAGGTCAGAGGTGCAGTTAGCTTGGAAACTGTGACATGTATTTCTACAGAGAGATGGCCTGATGAGTGGCACCTTATGTTCACAGTCCTGTAGCCCTGTCTCTTCCGATTTTTGATCATATCACGTTCTTTTGACAACTACAGCAATTGATTGCATGGAAAAGTAATGGGCATAGATTTTGCTTCCTTTAATGTAATTTATCTGCTGGAAATAAAGAGGAGAGCCAGCACCACAGGATCAGTCAGCTCTTTGTAGACCACCTGAGATTCACAGTCAAGAGCTGGAGAGATGTTCAGCTAAGTCAGGGGCTTCAAACCAGGGTCCATATTTCCCAAGGAGCTGTAAGAACTTCCCAGGAGTTTCCCTGCACCTTCTCTATGGTCCTTTTGTTTGAGAAAGAGAAGGGGAGATTTCATTTTCTCCTTTCCTGCACAGTTTGACATTGGTGTCTAACCATTTCTAAACAGTAATTTAAAATATTATCTATTTATTTATTTACTTACTTATTTTTTTCTGCCTTTGGAATGAACCATGTTGGACGAAATAGCAGTATTTATTTAAAAAGCATAAGGAAAGATGTCTCTGTAACCTCATAAACTGGTCAAAAGACCAGGCCACTTTGCAGATGCCCAAAATGAACCCAAAATCACTGCTGTAGCTGAGCCTTTATATCTGCACCAGTAAGACTGGAAAAAGGGGTGCGGGGCTATAATTTTGATGGCTAATAATTAAAGTGGGAAACCATGAAAAGGTAAAAGTTCCCAATGCTTGGAAAGTTTTTGAAGCACCTAGTCAATTTACTTCAACTGTAAATTCTCTGGTTTTGAGAATTTGTGGTGTTCCTTCTGTGTTTCCTGTTCTTCTAATGAAAAAATGGTAATAATGTTATTTGGATATATGAAGAGTTTATGCAAATCTAAACTCTACAGTACAAACAAATTTGATCCTAATGGTATAATTCTTATGATGTTTCTGAGGGATAATTGTTAATATTGAATCTCACTGTAGGGCTCAGTGGGGTAGATTAAAGGGAAAGCATATGGGTTGTCTTACTTGGAACTTCATTGTTTGAAAGTTTACTGTTTAGAACTGTTACAAATTGTGTTACAGTTACAATCAATGGTGTATTAACACACTAGTAGAAGGCAGCGTTATGAGGTCTTAAAGAGTCCAGACACTATTGTTACAAGAGAAATTATGCATGCTTGATGATAGTCTACAGCTGTTGATTTGGCAAATAGCTAATTAAAATGTTTTAAAACCATTATGCTTTTTAAGGCACATTTTGTGATTTCATAAAATGTCATTTATTTAGTAAGAATCATGCTTGTTTGGAAATGAAGTATCAAGAATTCAGTTTCTGCATACAGATGAATCTCACCGGGGGCTCAAACTATTCTGACCTAATAGTGGACAACTGAGAGAAAATGATTTATCTTAGCTAATATAGAATACATCCATGTGAAAAGACAGACTCCCATAATGCGTTCAATGTGCCTTTAAAAAAACAAAACTGAGCATTTGTTTGTATTTACATGGGAGCCTTTATTTTCCAGCTGATGGAAAATTCAGTTATTGTGTGAAGATTTTATATGGCCAGGAAAAGGAAAAAAACAAACACACCAAACTGAATCAAGTTAAAAAATTTCATGTCCATTAAACAAAACACAGCTTCCACTCTCAGTAAGAATAGTTATGTAATAGTTATCCTTTACCTAGCACTTTGCCTTTTCAAAGCACTCATCTAACGGTGATTAATCAATCTTCTCAATACCCTTGACAATTGGAAATTAATTACCCCATTTTACAGGCTCGGGAAAAGACAGAATGCAGAGGAACATGGTTAGCCTGTGAGTATGTGGGTGAATTTGCTGGAAATATGCTAGTTTACACCAAGGCTGAATTTAGTCCAGAAAATTTAAAGTGACTTGACCAAAAGACAGCAAGCAAGTCAGTGGTAGTGCTGGGACTGGAACTTCTATGCCTCAGTTTCAGCTGATTGAGTTCAATAAAGCAATATCACTTTACAGAAGCAGAGGGTCCGGTCCTGCCATGCTTCATCTCGTAGATCAGGGTGCCTGTCTGTAAGGACTCAAATTTAACTTTAAGTCAGAGCATCAAGCGGTTGGTCTGCTAGGACTTGAAAACTGGGTTGTTTCAATTAGGAAATATAATCAGTGCACAGTGCATATGAAATTAATTGATTATCCTAATCTACTTTTATTTACAAATATATCATTCTTGCTTACAGAATTTGAACAGAGAGGATGAAAAGAATACCAAAATTCATGTTTGCATATTCATTGAAATACAGCAAAAATTTCCCTTCCAAATTAAGCTTGGATAAACTCAGTGGTCTCTTTCCAACACAAAGCAGTCATTTTCCCCTCATCTGTTTGTGCCGTCTTTTCTTCTATTTGCTAAATTCTTCTGTTAAGGCTAAACAAGCTACCACCACCCATAATATAGGACTTGATTTTGTAAACATTTGGGTGACATCTACAATTGTGAGCATCTATGGGTAGTCATTCATATACTGATAGCACACTTAACACAAAGCCATGCCAAGTGACTACATATACTGTGCTGGGCACGTGTGCAAACTACATGCATGCATATACCCATGTCTACACGGCTTCTAGTTGGTAAGTGATGTTAGTGTTACTATTTCAGGGGCAATATATCAGACTTCTATGAGTCACAGGAGACACTCTAGAAACCACCTTGCCGCATGTCACTGGAACTATCTGCCGCCTTCACACATTTGGTGTTGATAACTCCAACTCACCTTTCTCTTCCGGCAGAAGACGTGGATCCAGTGCTGGATGATGCGATTCTCCTTCTGCTATTTGTCATGGGAAAAATATTCATGAGGTGCAGTACTTGATCCACAAGATACGTGATGGAATCATGTCAAAACTTTGACATACCTCAGATGGCTGACCAAAAGGGTGAGTGATAATACACTGTGGTCCCATGGAGCCAACATTGTCACTGATAAAATGCCAAATGGTGTGCCGATAGATAAATCACTGCTTCCGGTCCTGGAGAACTGGCATGGTGTGGTGTGATCACATCATTTGGGAAATATGTCAGTTGCAAAGCAGTTTGGGATCAGGAAATTCAATTCATAGTCAGCGTCAGCATGATGGTTGTACCAGTTTGCCAAGCTATCAGTACTCATTAACCTACGGGTGATTGCTATAACACAAGTACCAGAAAGAATAGCTCAATTACAGTGAATGTGGTTTCCAAAGTGTGTAGGGGCTATGGATGGCATGAATAACACCACACTTTGCCCATCTAAATAAAATATGTGAACCAAAAAAGGTTCTAGTCACTCATCCTGCAAGGCTTAGCGGACCACAGGTGTCAGTGCAGAAACATCAATGTTGGACACCCACAAAAATTCCATATGACATCAGGGTGCTCAGAAGATCAGTATTGTAGCTGAGGGGGAAAGAAGGGACTTTAATCCCCAGAAAAAAACATGGTTATGTACAGTGTGCCAGTCATTTGGGGGCACCAGAATACCTACTCCTAATTTGACTTATGAAGCCATACCCTGGCATCAATGACCAGCCAAAACGGAATTCAACTACAGCATAGCTGCAGAATGGTTGTTGAGTGTGCTTTTGGGTGTGCTGAAAGCTTGCTGGTGATGCCTGAGCACCAATGTGGCCAAAGTGGTTTGGATAATTGTGGTGCACTGTGCCCATCGTAATATATGTGAAGGAAAAGGGGAATAATTCTGAATGGAATGGGCACATGACCAAATGGGTTTGCAGAGCTTGTACTGAGAACCAGATTCCACCTACATGCACAATGATCCTGCTTCCTGGCAGGCAGGGGAAATCTGCAAAACTATATGCTCAGCAGGGAGCAAGAAGGTAACTTCTATGAGTGTGCTGAGGGACATGTCACCCTATGCTGCTGTGGGGAAAGTGGAAGATTACATAGGCACATTGTGTGCCCATATACCTTTGTATTTTGAGCCTCTGCAACTGATGTTTACATATATTCACTGCAGACAATTGTGTGAGGATGCCTCCATAAGAGTATTAGCTTTGGTTATGGGTTTGGGCTTTGGCTGGTTTTGACACAGCTCCATAGCTGTGCTGCCAAAGGTCACAATATTAATAATTTTTTTAGCATTTCAGGAATGCAGCTGTTACACTGTCCTTCATTCTCAGACAATTTTTGCAGCCTACAAGGAAGGAGCAGAGAGTAATAATGATAAGATAATTATAGTATTTTTTTAATGACAATGCTTGCACTATATCAAGACCGTGGCTGGAGTGGGATTCAGTTATTTCCAAAAGTTACATTTCCAGTTATGATTTCTTCTTTAAAGGCTGGCCATATTTGGAGAACATGGCAGTTTTCATGGTACCAGAATGGAAAAGAGAGATAGTTTTCCGGCCCTGTGGCAGAGATACGGCAATCTATGTCAGAGACATGTTTTTGTTAATGGTCCCAACCTCTACACAAAACTGAATGGGGGGGTTGGTCACCTATGAAGTTGGACCAAGCACATTTGAACTGCCATTTAAGCTGAAGAACCAGCATGAATTTATGTTACATCAAAAAATTGCTGAAATATGATTACAGGACTGGGAGGCAATTAGAATAAAATAATGATATTCTGAACTAGTAAACAAAGTTTCTATGGACAAGGAAAAGCAAACCACTAAGAACACCCCACCCCCACCAACCCTCTAACCTCCCCCTACATTACCAGAAAATCCAGCCCCTTTGCCCAGAGAACAATGGTAAAAGGGATAGGAAAAAGTTACACCACAATTGTATTGTGTTCCCTGAACTTTCCAATGAATACTGCAAGCCACTTGTCTCTTCACTGCAAAGGGAAACAGTATTGTGTTTCTACAGTCTGGCTCTGAGAGTGGAGCACACAGGCACCAGGCACTGGGAACCATATAACACACACATTCCTATTATCCACTGGTAGAAAAGACTGTTGTGACATTCATTGGACAACAAAAGGTTTCCTTTTACCTTCCCTGACCTAAGTAGGCTCACACCTAACCCACTCAGCCCCCCTCCACCCCACCCCTACAACTTCCACACAGCTCCTGCTCATAAGGAACAGTAAGACAGAGATAAGGGGAGATGGTTTTTTTGAACAACCACAAGTTTTCTACAACTGTCCTACAATCAGAGCTTTTACAAACCGATCTCCTCCCTCCCTTTTCCTTGGCTTGCACAGCCCTAGGACCATTGCTACCTGCATGGAGGCCAAGAAATGCACAGACACAGTGGAGAAATGACTGTTCATCAATAATCTTTGTTATAGTTTCCACTAAATGCATAGGAGTGGCTCCTGGGATTTCTATAAAATCATTGATTTATAGCAAAGTCTTGCTCGGGAATCATTTGCAGTCAGATAGAGGGTGGCTGCACTTCAGGAATGTAGCACTAGAGCAAGAACTGATATTGGCAGGGAGAGTGGGGCTCTACTGTAAAACTTACCAGCCTCAGATTCTAGTTCCTGCAGTGTCTCAGGGTTCTCCCTGGGCTCCAGGAGAGAGGGGAAGGGCTGCTCAATCAGCTCCACCAGGTAGAGATGTAGAATCACATGCTCCTCTTCCTCCAGGTTTCCCAGGACTTCCGCTGAGATCCTCTCTGCCTTCTCACCCTGGCCCTCATCGGTATCCCATTGTAAAATGAGGCTGATGGGGTTATGGAGAAGGTCATATGCCACTTCAGGCTCTGTACTGGGAGTCCTAGACAGTACCTGGTTCAGCTCATTGTATCATGGGCATATAAGAAGATCCCTCCTGGAGTCCTTCATCTTCAGGTACCGGAGCATCAGGTTCTTCATGAGTTCCTGGAACTGGTATGGAGTTCAGCGAATGCCTGTCTCTTCCAGCCTCTGTGAAATCTTATGGTACATGAGAATATTCCTGATGCACTGAGCAAAGTTTTGCAGGATAGTGTACTCCAGTCACACACTGATGAGCAATTGGGTGTGTTCGGTGAACCAGGCAGCAGCTCTGGGAACATGATCCATATTAACTGTACTAACCAGAGTATAGCAGAAAATTGTTCTGAAGTAATCAGTGCAGCTTGTTACTGCCACTGACTACTAAAGGACTTCCCCCTAGCCTAAAGGGAGGATTCACAGGACCTGGAAGTCAAGTGATTCCAGGGGACAATTAATGAAATAACAGGAACAGGAGTCCGGTTAAAGGGTCAGTATCCATGCTATACTGCAGCAGGGACACAGGACCATACCACAGTGGAAGCTTGTACATATGTACATATCTACACTCCTCATGAATGCTAGCTTTCTTGTCACACACTCTCCTTCAAACTGAAGCTTCAGGGTTCAGATATGGACAATAGAAGGCTTGTGGCACAATAATGCACGTCAGCATGTATAGTCACTACTGTAGACATAGCTTTACACACATAGGTTGCTTTAATCATGTTAGTACTCATATTGACTTAATTGGGAGTTCTATTATTCATGTGTGGGTGTTTGTAGGATTGGCTGCATACAGATTTTCAAAAGTCTTGATGAGTGAAGTAAGACAAACATCATTCTACCCCATAAACGTATCCTCCATTTGAAACAACTGCCTACAGTTTCAAAAAGAAGGGACCATTTAAGACCTTGATAGTTCATTGTACTGTAATTGACCTCCTCCTCATATGATGAAAAGAGGATTTACATGTTTGTTATCGGCCAAATATTCAAAACTTGTTTTTGAATGTACTGTTACTATAGGGAGGATGTCACCTGGTCTGTCAGTTTTCCATGTGCTTACTATCTTAACATAAGAAAGGCCATACTGGGTCAAACCAATGGTCCATCTAGCCCAGTATCCTGTCTACCGACAGTGGCCAATGCCAGGTGCCCCAGAGGGAATGAGCAAAACACATAATCATCAAGTGATCCATGCCCTGTGACCCATTCCCAGTTTCTAGCAAAAATCTTATATAAATCTTTATTTGTAAAATAAGTCTGCTACCAATTTTTGGTCATATAGGTATAATAAAGCAGAGCAAAAAATCAAGAATTCATCTGGCTTTCCAGTAAAATGTATCAATTACTAATTTATTTTAATCCATACAATTATTCTAATCTTCCCAAACACTGTAAAAGAATCAGATAAATAAGAATGTAGCCAAAGACACACAAAGTAGGGGTGTTAACATTGAAATATATTTTCAATCTATTTTATTTCCTATAAACTCTGTCATGAAGTTTCCTCTCCTTCCCACAAAGAGAAAAAAACCCAAACTATGTGTGATGGTAGAAAAGTCTTATATCTGAGTGCAGATATGGTCCAATATGCATTTATAGGCTGATACAACAGAGTCCTGATTTTTCTATATCCAGCAGAGCTTAAAACATATTAGTACTAATGAGAATGAAAGTAATTACTTGTAGTAACGGAACAGCTTTTTGTTGTTGTTGTTGTTGCTTTAAAAAAAACAAAAAACAAAAATCAGAATTTGAGTGGTGTGCCTGCCATTAGAACAATTGGTGCACTGCTGGATGGTGTACATGCAACTGAAACCTCCTTGAACTGATAGCTATAGCAGGTGATTCTCACTCATTTTTTTTCTCTGTCCTTGCTCACACATTTTATGTCTGTTCAAGCATTGACTTAATTTACTTAATTAACTGAAACGTTTTAAAGGCCTCAATAGTTTCTGTATAATGGACTTACATGACAATACATTTGATCTGTTATTCTTACATTCATTCTAATTAAAATGTACTTATTTCTTTTAAAAGAGGTTCTTCACACAAGCTCTAATAGAACTATTTATTCATGCCACATTGGCAGAAGTTTTAATAACTTACAATTTGAAAGAGCTATTCAAGCGTGCTTTCAATGTGATTAGATGTGTCATGAGTGTCAGATTGCCCACTGAGTATCAGAACAAAATAATAGTCTCAAACGGACTTGTATTTTTGAATTAGGTTTTCATGTTGTTTTTTCCTATGTGTGTGGGTTACAAGGTGAGATGTGGTATTACAAACCTTAATGACATGTTCAATCTTGGGGAGATCTTTTCAAATTGATAATACATGTATTGTAACATCAGAGCTCAATCACAAATTTCTGTAAATTGTTGAGTTTTGTAGTAAAATTATTTTTTCCATTGAGAGAGGTTAGTGCATTATCTAATAAAAGCTTCCTAAAGTCTTACATTGTTCACAACATTCTGAGCTGACACAAAGAGATTTGACAAAATTATATCTATTCAAATTGAACACATGAGATTCTGATGGAACACATGAGATTTAGAATTTGGAATACCTTGATTAGACATCTATGGTTATCTTTTGTTGTGTATTTGAGTTAAGGACAGCTCAAGATTGTCAAATAACAGGCTGAACTGGAATTATTTAATCAAAGATTATCAGAGATTAGTACAGCACTATACACAATAGACAAAACAGATACCGTACCCCCCGAGGTTTTAAGATAAAAAGCTGCCTGTGTCTCTTCTTCACTGTATCTAGTAGGACTCGGTAATTCATTCCTCAACTAAGTTGTCACACCAGTGTCATTATATAGGGTTTTTAAACAAATGTGTTCTGGTGTCATTTCTATAGGTTCTCAATTGAACAGGACTACCTATCGCTCAAGGACCAGTGTTCTGGGCCTTAGAATTCAAAATACACTGTTAATATCACAAAGATTCTAAAGAATATTTAATATGTTAATAAATAAAATATAAAGACAAAAAACAGAACTAAAGGATTAATATTTACTGAAAGGTACTAACACTTTGATGCAGTAACTTGAATCACCAAATCATTTTCCTCCTTTCCTAGAAGTCTCAGTTATATTATGCCTATGGACCGGATCTTGGAAGGTGCTGAGTGCTTCCTGTAAGATGGTGAGCATGTTTAGTTCCCAATGACTTCAGTGGAAGTTGCAGGTGCTAGGCTCCCAGCAGCTGAAATCATCAGGCTCTGACTGAGTAGAATGTCGGAGTGTTAGATAATGATTCTCAGTAGGATTGGTGGAAAAAATTCTGGTGAAATTGTTTTGACAAAAAATTGATTTTTCAACAAAACACTTTTTTCCAGTATCTGCTTAGCACAGAAAATCTCAATTTTTCAAAAAAAAAATTGAAAAGTTTTCAGATGAATACAGAAAACTTTTGGGGTTTGATTTTCCAATGAAAAATTAAAGTTTTCCAAGTGAGGGGAGGAGGAGAGAGAAAAACATTTTTCTGAATAGCACTGCTTATTGCCTGAGGTCTGGATTTCATTTCAGTTCAGAGCCTCTGTTTGAGAAACATACATATATATTAAAAAGGAGCCCCCAATGGGGTGCAACTGCCCTCATGTAGGACATGTGAGTGTCTATACCAGTTCCTGTCTTATACTTCAGATATAAAGAAACAAGTGATTTGAAAGTTCGTCCTCTATTAGGGCAGACGGTAGACTAGAAATTAAATATTATGGTCGTGACCCTTGCTTGTGGCAGAAGAGAATAATATGCAACTCAGGAGGATGGGTATAAAGGTGGCTTTCAGCCACCTTATAATTTAACTCTAGGCCAGGTATGCAATTTCCAACTCCACTACTATAGATACAACATCCTGAAATCTGTTTTTAGTGGTGCCCATTGCCATGACTCCTTTAGGCTTTTATGCCATCTGGGGGATCACCAGGGCACAGGCACAAGAAGCCATATCAACCAGAGATTGGGGTTTGCTTATAAGCAATTATGCTATCATCCTGGGGTGATCTTCCTTTGGCAGCGTTCTCAAGCTTCTGGGTTAATTTGCACCGGTGATGCAGCATAAAAATTATGTCTTTACTATAGGGTTAACCCCAGTTCTTTCTCAAATGTTGCCCCTAACCCTCCTCCCATACACACACACAATCCTCTCACCCAATTTT
The DNA here is from genome assembly GCF_025201925.1 of Gopherus flavomarginatus. NCBI lineage: Eukaryota > Metazoa > Chordata > Testudines > Testudinidae > Gopherus > Gopherus flavomarginatus. The sequence goes on along the minus strand of NC_066620.1, from coordinate 163,967,848 downwards.
CAACCTGGACAGAGGGTACCAAGTACCCAGAGAGACAGACAAGTTCTCCCACATTCCACTGGGAAAGAATCAGAACAGCTCAGCTTACTGCCGCATGAAACACTGTGGAATATGCCCCCAGATGCCCTAACATTTAACTGGAGTTCAGCACTGGTAAGGACAAATACCACTGCTTATCATGCTGACTGATATGACCTCATTGTTTATTTTTTCTTCTTTTCTATAGCCATGCAATTGTCTTTGAAAAGTTATGGGAGATGTGATTCCCCCTCGCCCCCTATTTGTTCTCTTGTTTTATAGATGGATGTAAGCCCCTTGGAGCAGGCACTGTCTTTTGTTCTGTGTCTGTACAGTGCCTAGCACAACGGAGTCCTGGTATGACTAGGGCCCCCAGATGTTAGTGTAATACAAATACATAAATAATAATTAACTCAGGCGTGGCTTTGTAGTGTGGCTGCTCACACTCAGGCTATACTAATCCAGGAGCTCAGACTTCGGTGGGTGCCAACCACCAGAGTGAACTCTTTAGAGAAGACATATACAAATAGGTTACAGTACAGCCAAAAGTTAGGTTGGGATCACTATATCAACACTAACTGTTGTCTTCAAACAGCGAGACCAGTTTTTTTACTCCAGTGAAATCAGTTCACCACGTGATTTGATTAAGGTTATAATGGAATGTTTAGGGTCTTAAATCTTAAAAATAGTCTTGAAAAAATCAGATTCACAATAAATCTCATAATGGGGGGGAGAATTCTTCTGATAATCTGAAAACAGGCTGACAAGTTATCAGACTGATCCACAATGATCAGTAAATAATGGTTACCAAGTTCTGATTGAGGAAAAGCTCTGTACATCAATCAACAACTATATAAAGCCATGTTTACGCTAGGAAATTGAACTACCGCTGAAAATGTTTTCAACACCACCCTACTGCACTGATACTGAAAATGGTTTGAATCACTTAAAGAGACATGACAAAACTATTTCAGTCATAATTCAGAAAGAAGGTAGAGTCAAAGGTCCTTGAGGTTTCTGTTTTGATCCTTTCCCTACAGAACATTTACTGTCATTCCTGAAGCATTTTGTCAATATCTAGCTAACATTGTACCCAACAAGTTTTTCAAGCTTTTGTTACTGATAACATGATCAAGAGTTTAAGTGACAGGTGAGTGTAAAACCTCTGTCTTGAAGTTGTCAGGCAGCGTAGGTTTATATAAATGTTCATCCACAGCTGAAATATTTCCAATTATAATGTTTTTGTTAGAATACTTTAGCAGTGGCTTTGAGACAGCAGTATTCCAAACAAACTTCACTTCTTTGGACTTTTCTATCTGACTGATGTGATAACTGAAATATTCTAGTATCAGAGGGGTAGCCGTGTTAGTCTGGATCTGTAAAAAGTGACAAAGAGTCCTGTGGCACCTTACAGAATAACAGAAGTATTGGAGCATAAGATTTCCTGGGTGAATACCCACTTTGTCAGCTTATGCTCCAATACTTCTGTTAGTCTATAAGGTGCCACAGGACTCTTTGTAGCTGAAATATTCTATTTAAACTTCCACCACAGAATGTTGTGTAAAGGCATATTGTCCAGTTCAGAAATGAAGATAGGCTCCTTTATAAAAAAAGAAAGGTTACTACAGTTTTATGCTGTTAATGGTCCAAAACATGCCACTAAAATAATGCTACTGTAGGGACTGGAATGATTGCTGTAGATAAATTGATGAAAGGCCCTTGCTCTCTTGTTTCGTGAAGGGCCAACGTCAAGTCTCAAAATGAGCTTCTTTGAATAAGTTTTCAGTATTCCCATGAGTTCAGCTGGGACACTGATAAGTGTGAATATAATACTGTTTTAGGTTTAGTACCCATCAAGCTATTTGTTCTTTGTGATTATACAATTTCTAAAGACACTAAGATTGCATGACCAGTTTGAATAATTAACTTTCTTCTATAGAGGTATTAATAGAAGATTTCTATCACTTAATGATGGACAATATCATTCTCGTACTTTGAAAAGAGAGATTCCATCTAAAATAAGAGAACATTTTCATTGTACCATATTTCTACAACAGCTGCACTCTCATCTCTACAGTACTTAGCTGGAATCAGTGCAGGCAGACAGATTTCCAGATACCTCTCATATGTACAATGATTATTTTAACGAGTGGCATATAAAAGCTGAGACTGACAACGTCACGTGTCTTAACTTATCAATGATTTCTCTTTCAGAGCTTCAATCTGTGCTAGCAACAACCTCCTTCAGCCCACATTGTAAATACCAAAAAGTTGCTCCCATCAGTTGAGAGTCTTAGTATAGTTCTCTGTGGACAACACACAGTGAAACACATCTCTACTATTAGCACTAACAAGTGACCTAGTTATCATGAATCATTCCTGTCGTCTCCATTTTCCTGGAGTCAGAGTGGATTATTTAATGATCCCTTCTGGACAATTTGCAGCAGTTGTAATAGGAGCTGGATTTCTGAGCATGAACCCAAGAATGAAGTAGAGTTTAGTGCAGTGTTCTGCAAGAGCTACAACCATAAAAACCAGACAGAGCTGGGAGCTGTAGTCCTCAGTGTTTTGTATGATGCCATCTTTTCTTGCAGGTAAACACCAGTTCTTACCTTGATCATAGGAGTTAAAGAAAGAAAGAAATGGATTTTAAAAAAAAAAGTCTAGTTATAACATTTAAGTATACATAGGCAATGTTAACAATTAAGATTCATTAAAAGGTTTCTTTTAAGGCCAGTTTAGTTCATATGCAAATAAAACCACCAGCTTTTTTTAAATGACAGTATTTTAGGAGTATTTTTAAAATTAACTGCCTGAGTGTGTCAAATGCTAATCAGAATATGATGGTTCTTCCTTAAATATCTTAACTTTTACTCAAGTGATATTAAGGTAGATGAAGCATAATATCTATGTAATGATGTCCGGAATATTGTTTAATAACCTCACAGAAAGTCACAAGGGACATTACATAGTCCAAAGGGCATTACAGAAAGCTCCCTTGTTTGGCACTCCTTTGAGACAGATGCACTAGGCCCGAACAACGCAGGCAGCTACTAGCAAAGATTCTTCAAGCAGTTTCAGGATTCTCTCATCCAACCACTATAGTTCCTGGAGCTGGGCTATTGGAGCATGTAGGAGCTGGGGGGGCCATGCCAGACGCTGCTCCCCAGTTGGAGCTTGAGGGCCAGCTTAAAGTGGCTGGTGAGCCAGATGCGGCCTGTGGGCCATAGTTTTCCCACTCTTGGATTACACTATAGATGAAACCTCATAAACTAAGTTCACAGGCATTTGAGCTTCCTGTCTTTCACAGCCTCCTTCATTCCACTCAGTCATTCTGGATGATCACACTAGATCTGCTGCTTTTCCAGCACTACATATCAATAGAGGTGCAAGTTCTTCTCCATAACATTATAGTTCCCTCTAACTAATGAAATACATATTAACTCACAAAGCCTTATCAACGTTTCCTATATAAAAATGTTTGTTCATATACACAATTATGAAAGAATCAAAGAACAGATAACATGTAAAGATTTATTAGTCTCATTTGTATACGACACTAACATCAACAAAGCTAACACAAAACAAAAACTAAAATAAGATGAAGTGGGGGAAGCCTTAGAAAGTATTAGTTTTGCTAAAACATAGAGTTAATGCTATTACTTTTCACAAATGTGCTAATTTAATTAATCTCAGACTATACAAAGAACTGTAACAAAGAAACTAAGAGCAATAGATCTGAATTAATACATTCAAACAGGTAAATTTCATCAATTAATCAGGTCTTCTGGGGAGTTTATCATATGTAATATATTATATACAACTAATTGCACCTGTTCAGCCTCATTTGCCTCTTGGAACCTGCAAGGGATTCTATTAATTTTCACTTTCTTTCTGGCTTTGGCATTTAATCTTTTTTAAAGCCTGATCACAACTTGAATCAAACTGAAGTTCAGAAAGACTTTTTCATTGAATCTATTATTTATTCTTTGCATTACTGGCAAGGAACCCTAGTCATGGACCAGGACCCTATTGTACTGTCTGTGGCGGTGTGTTTTCTGACAGTTCATGTAATGCCATATTTTTCCTAATATTATATCTGCTGTCATTTAAAAAAAGAAACAAATTGTTAGGGGTGTGGTTGATACATACCCTAGTAAAGTATCTGATACAAATAGTGAAAAAATGCATTATGGAAATTAAATGAAAATCTCCATAAAATGGTTAAATGTAAGGGGAATAACTTAACGTCTGAATGGATTGGGCATAATAATTCAAGCTGAACTGTTGAAACCATTGAACATTGTGTCAAAAAGCAAAAGCTTCTTTCAAGTATAATAAGTTGTAATAGTTTTCTTTTACTAGGCCAGGCTGCCTGGCACCAGGCTGAGGTCATGTTTTGAGTGACAGGCCAAGTGCCCGTTTAATGTATTTGGGACAGGGCTAAAATGGAAAGTGACAAAGCAGAGCAAGAAGGAACTTTGTGCAAGTAGTGAAGCAGTTTTTCTGGAGATTTTGAACAAGTCTGTCAGTGTATTTCACTCTCATCAAGAATTAACCAACTTTAGCAGTGTAGGTCTTTCAGTTTGGAACAGTAATATATTTGTGACATGATGAGACTAAATCTGCTTTGCAGTTCAAGAGTGAAATCCTGCCCCCCCCGAAGTCAATAACAAAATTCCCATTAACTTAAACAGAGTCAGGATTTCACCACAAACTATGATCAAATAGAACCATATTGTAGTTTCCTAAAATCTCAGTGGAAAAAGGATTAATAATAACACTTATTTCTTAAAAAGTGTTTTTCATCAGTTGATATTCTGGTGTGCACTAAAGGTTCCCCAGAGCACTTTAATGTAGTATTGTTTCAAACAGCGCTATGCCAAAGCACACCAGCATAGTTTATGTGGACCAATTAATGTGCATAACAGTGTGCTTTAGAAATCCATTCCCATAGAGCACATTATTTCACCATGAAGACAAGTCTGAAAAGGATTCAAACCAAAACAAAAAAAAGATGAGGTACACTAACAACTTTTAAGCGTCTGTTATGTGATCAAATTATCCAACCAATTATATGATTTGGTTGAGATTTTCAGAATAAAGAACTAGTCACTTTAAGTAATGGTGGCAGAATCTGCCCAAATACTATTTGTGTACTATCAGCTATCACTTTACAGAGTTTCAGGGAAACAAGTCGCCGCCCTGGAGATCTCAAATAAAAGGTATTTACAGAAAAGACAGCTTCTTTGAAATCCATGCCTAGGAATCACAACATTTTCGTTATAATTTATTTGTATAAGTGCATGTAGTGTTTGCACTGGAGGAAGTGGGGTTTTAAGAGGGACTTAAGTGAGGAAAACGTGGTAGCTCAGTAAATTGGAGTGGCTGGTGGCTGTTTTGCAAAAACCCAGCCAATTGCTTGCCTACATTTATTGTAGCTAACTTTTCATGCAAAAGAGAAGGTAGAAAAAATAGAAAACGGATTTCAACTAATCAATAATTTAAAAAAAATACTCTTCTCTTAAAAATGTGATGAGCTTGGTTGTACTAAAGACAGCCATTTCAAATGGGAGACTTAGCTGTGCAGTTCAGTATGTTCCCCAAGGTTTAGCACACAGAAGATTTAAGAACACTGTTTCAGTGACTTAACAAGCGGAGTGGTTTAATGCAATGGACTTTTGGCTCATCTCAAATCTAGTACAAACTGGTGTCTGATTTCACCTTACCTTAAACAATTTTCAACTTTGTGAAATATGATAGCAGTTGCTAGAGCATCACAAAATGCTAAAGACACAGATGTATGCTGACCCTCATTGTCTGCATGAACATGTGATTATATATGTCTAGTGCAATCCTCAATAGTTACTGTGTTTCAACAAATATTCACATTTGTGCTAAAAAAGTTGCTTATGGTCCTGTATGTGATGCTGAGCTCAAGCACTCAGGATTACAACCACAGCATCGGTGGTGGCTATAATTTATGACGGTAAGCTTTCATATCTCAAAGCACCAGGCAAGGAATTTCTTCTAAGAGCATTACTTCTTGTCATGAAGCACTATTGTGCTATTCACCCAAGAGCTGTTGGGTTTTGGGTTTTTTAAAACTTGGTTAAATACTTGGTTAAAGGCCTCTACAACAAGAAGGAGGCATCACCATTAGCAATGGAGAATGGGTAAGGAAAATTTTAGCTGACCGAAAGCAGCCTTCCCTAATCCTCATTTATGTTTAAATGCATCTGGTCTCAGGACTTTATTTTTTTTCAGAGCATTAAAATCCGTAAACCTGCATTATGGAATTGTTGCTTCTATATACCATTCTTCCAGATTAGAGCTCTGAATTAAGTTGAAATTCACAAATGAAGAACCTGCTTCTCCTTCCACTCCAACTTTACACTGGTACACCACCATTAATTATAACGGAAGTACTCTTGCTTAGAGAATCAGACTATGGAGATGAATAGGACAGATGGGAGAACGAAACAGAAACAGGGATGGATTTTAAAGTTGAAGGCCACTTAGTGTGAGTGGAGGGCTAATGGTCGCTGCCCGTCTTACTTCTGCCAAATACCAGGCATTTATTAAGGTTCTGTCCAATGACTTCAATACCAAAAAAATCAATATTCAGAGTTGGTCCCCTTCAGTCTAACCCTTAGGAATCAGATAATCTCCAAATTTTCGTCATCCTCCCCTCACAAGGAAAAAGGAAGGAATACAAGAAGGGTACCTAAGTCAGTGAAGTCTTAGGTCTCCCCTTCTTCCTCTTGGCTAGCAGGGTCCACCACTCATCTCGCAGAGGTCATGTTTACCTCCAGAACCCAGTCCCTTTTAGCCTATTTTCTGCACTAGACACTAGCCACAAGTTACAATGAAACTACAAACTCATGTACAACTTTTAAATCCTGCCCATATTTCTAATTAACCTAAACCTGGGTCTCTAGGACAGTGTTTCTCAAACTTGGGACACCGCTTGTTTAGGGAAAGCCCCGGTTCGCTGCTCCAGGCCAATGGGAGCTGCTGGAAGCGGCACAGGCAGAAGGTCGTACTGGCCAGGGGGCACGCATTAAGGGGAATGAACATTGCAATATATAATCACTTGTTCCCTTAGCTTTCCTTTTTTTCCCCCCACCCACTCCCAGGGAGAGGCAGAGGATTCTATCCTCCTCCTCCCCTTCCTTTCTCCAGCAGAAGATCCATATACATTCTGTGCAGGTGGTTGGGAGAGGAAGGACGTGGAACAGACCAGCTTCCCACACCTCTCAGTGGAATCAAACATGTCCTGTACTAAGAGGTGGATAGAGAGGTATCATCTATGCAAGTAGACCATGTGGTGGGGCCTGCAGATGCCACACTCACCAGAAAGGGGTTATTGAGAGCCTTTGGGCTCAATCAGCCTCACCCTATATGATGGGCTGCACTCACCTCTTCACTGCCCTCTGCAGACTGCTGCTGCCATTTTCTTCAGAGCCCAGTGCCTCTGCAGGTCTTCCGTGGCTCAGCCCTCTCAGGCAGTGCAAACTCACTTTGGGGTATAATGCACTCAAAATAGAAACACTTCCTTGCGCTTCAGGGCCAATTATAAACAAAATAGTTCATTACCCAGTTGGGCTAAATTCCCTTAATAGCATTGAATCAGCAAAGTCCCTTTAGAACTCTTGACACTGCTTGTGGCTAGCAGTGGGTCCTAGCCCACCCTGGCTCCTTTTGCACTTCTCCTTGTTCCTCTGGCTCCTGCCAGGAATTGCCTTTCTGATAGCAAGCAGTTTATTTTATTTCATGCTGCTGTGTCTTGATTGGCTGTTGCTGATCTCCAGCCCTGCTAGCTGCTGGAGGACCAGATCTCACTGGTTCCCAGGATGGCTGTTATTTTCCTCTCAGAGAGCTATTTCCTGGGGCAGGGTGCAGCAGAGCAGAAGGGCCTCCAGTAGTGGGTCACAAAGGCCTGGTGTATCCCATCATACTCCATTGTACTAGTGAGAGTTTTTAAGCCTGAAGGATGGAATAAAAAACTCAGCTCAGTTATGTCCAACTGGAAGGAGGCCTCTCATGTTTGCCATGGAAAGAAGGCCTGACTAGGGTCCAGTGGACATCCAAAGACTGCCTACTTGTAGACCAAGTGGGAGCCAGGATCTCCCTAGATGTTGTTAGATGCAACAGCCTCATGTAAAGGAGGGGGGACAGGAAGGTAAACCTGAGTGGGACTTCAACAATTTCTAAGAACATAAGAACATAAAAATGGCCATACTGGGTCAGACCAAAGGTCCGTCTAGCCCAGTATTCTGTCTTCCAACAGTGGTCAATGCCAGATGCCCAAGAAGGAATGAACAGATCAGGTAATCATCAAGTGATTCGTCTCCTGTTACCCACTCCCAGCTTCCAACAAACAGAAGCTAGGGACAGAATCCCTGCCCATACTGGCTAATAGTCATTGGTGGACCTATCCTCCATGAACTTACCTAGTTCTGTTTTGAACCCTGTTATAGTCTTGGCCTTCACAGCATCCTCTGGCAAGGAGTTCCACATGTTGACTGTGCGCTGTGTGAAAAAATACTTCCTTTTGTTTGTTTTAAGCTTGCTTCCTATTAATTTAATTTCATGACTCCTAGTTCTTGTCTTATGAGAAGGAGTATATAACACTTTCATGATTGTATAGACCTCTATCATATCCCCCCCGTTAGTCGTCACTTTTCCAAGCTGAAAAGTCACAGTTTTATTAATCTCTCCTCATATGGAAGCCTCTGTGTAACTAAGCTGTTTTCTTTTTTGGCTCTGTGAAGGAGTGAGACTGTGTGAAAGGCTAGAGACAGGCTAAAATAGGAAGTAGCCCTGGGAGGAAGCAGAGAGTCTGAATAGATATATTTTAGCTGCTCATTACAGGGTCCCTGGGCTGGAGCCCCAACTAGAGAGAGGGCCTGGATTTCCCTTCAGGCTCAGCAAGGAGGGAGGCATGAAGATCAGTGTGGAGGTCTACTGGGTCTGTAGCTGGGCCAAAGACGCAGCATGCTGCCACTGTTTTGTTGGAGTCTCTGTTATCATGGATGGCGTAGGACTATACATGACTTGGTCAGTGGGATGAGTTACAAGAAGCAGATTATTGCAGTGCTGGAGCAGCTGTCAGGAAGGGGCACCAGACAAGATGACCTTGTTATGCCACTTCCAACCATGAGGAGATGTGAGAGCCAGTAACTCATACTTCTGCACAGATGTGTCCTTGTAATTTCCGTTTATATACTGAATTTAATACATGGGTATGCATTTCCAGTTATTGACTACATTGCATTGGCAGAAAAGTCCTATTCAGTACCATATGACCTCTTGGCTATAAGCGTTGGTGAGATTTTTATCAAGTCTCCATTCATTAAAAAAAAAAAAAATACAATACTGAATGTCAACTCAAAGCCTGGACAGCAAATGTAACTTTCAGGGCCTGATTCTCTTTTTCTTGTCTTGCACCTAGTTTAACACCTGTTCAGAGCAGATGTAAAACTCTACCATTTTAGCAGTCCCCAGTAACAACCAGACATATATTTGGCTATTCAAATTACAGCCAAATTTCCGAAGACACTGCTGAAATGAAAGAGTGATTTGTGTAAAATTGTAGGCAAGTTAGAGAGTAGAAGATTAAGTGCCACTACACAACACAACACAGTTCATCTTAATATTTGTCTCAGTTACAGAGGCAATATTATTTGCTGTCTCACAAAAACAACATTGTGACAAGTTGCTACATTATGTCTCTTCTCTTTCATATGCTGGGTTTAGGTTGCATTACTGCTAAGAGATCATATATTTATAGATTAATTTAATCAGACTCAATTGGTATTTATTAATTTTTTTATTTGTTAAAATACTCACAGCACAATAGCAAATAGAAAAAGGAAGGCTGTGCATTACCAAACAAATCTGAAAACTAGAGAAGTAACTGCAGCTTTATTCATCCTAACTAAATCCCAGAAACTCTGTTTTTTATATACTTGTTCAAACAAAGAAAAATTTCTTTCCAATAACTGATCTACACGAAAAGTTCCTTTTATGGTATTTTAACTCATCTGAGCTAAAGATATCTGTAATTTATTTGTCTTTATTGTAGAAAACACCCCTGTGGCAACAAGTAATTCCTAATAAGCTAAAAACACCTCTCAAAGGGTCATTATCTTATCAGCCACTGAAGATATTTGTAATAACAACTATCCCCATTAATCATAAATAATCCCTTCCTGGACAGCTGGACACATTCTCCATGGTCAGTGGAGTCAGAGCCAGAGATTATACACATTCCATTCTTCAGTCAAACACTAGACTTGATCCTAAATTCAAAATACTGGAATTATAACTATAAAACGCTTCAGTTCATGCACAAAGAATTATGGGGTTTTATATACAAAGTATTATGGGAATACAAAGAATATAGGGAGTCTGATTTATTTGCTAACACATAGAAGATCATTTTCAAAATATTATTCTGCATTGCAGTGGCTGATACTTAAACAAGGGACAGATTTTCAGGTACTGTAACCATCATAGATTCAAATCCATGGAGCTATCCAGTGGTTATCAAACTTTTGTACTGGTGACCCCTTTCACACGGCAAGTCTCTGAGCGTGACCCCCCCAAGATCTTCAAGTCAGCTAGTGTAAATTGCTATAGTTCAGGGGGCCACAGGGTTATTACGGGGGGGGCTCACGAGCTGTCAGCCTCCACCCTAAACCCGGCTTTGCCCCCAGCATTTAGAATGGTGTTAAATATATAAAAAAAGATCTTGCCCAAAGTGCTGAGCCAAATTGGATGTGTATAAGTCTGGGTTCTTGCAGTAATTTCACATAAAATACCAATTTCACATTCTAATTAGATGGCTTAGGAAAGCTGTTAAAATTCTTGTTATTGGAAAAAAACCTCAGAAGAAACAAATAATGTTTTTTCCAAATATAAAAACATTTGGAAATGAAATATGTTAGACCCTGTAATTGTAATCTGGCAAGTGTAATTGCAGTTGTTTTTAATTCATATAAAATTAAACCTTAAAAAAATCTTAGGTGTTTGCCTAAATAATAACTTGAAATAATATTTAGAGCTGGAATAATTATCCTGAATAATTTTATTATTCCTTTTATTTGTTTTTTAAGAGGAATTATCAATTTGAGTCCTGGTCATTTAAAAAAAAAAGTAGCGTTGTGGTTTTACAGCAATATACTCCTGTTTTGTTTTGTTTTCTCTGTCCCTTGCAGCTATATAAAAAAAGTAAGATAAATAACAGAGATACACACTTATGCCCAGTAAGGTATATCATGGAAAGTGTTATGAAGCACTTATCCCCTTCTTAAGCATATACATCACAAAAAATAAACATCAACAGCAACTGTCTTCCCTCATAGACTGTTGCTTCTTGTTGTCCCATGACTGTGTAGGAGCCCCAGAGGTGTAATATTTTGGTTCCAAGAATGCTTTGTTTGTTTGTTTGTGTGAGTATAACCTGTGGGAGACTGCTCTAACTAAACATGATTCATAGAGAAAGAGACTGGCAGAACAGAATTTACCAGTAATATGCTCATCTTATACGAGGAACTGTATCACAGCTGATGATAAGAATTTCTCCAAGACCTAACTCTGTGTATTCAGATAAAGAGAATTATTGATAATAGCACCCTCTGCTCCATCTCAGGAATGTCACACAATGAGTGGGGGTGGATAGAGGAAATGGAGGCATGGCTAAACCAGCAAACAAGATGATGGCTTAATCCATCTCTCTGCAATAAAGGAGAATAAATTAAAGGTGATTTAAGAAGATAAAAAATACAAACAACCTTTGCCCTAAATATGAAAAGCCACCAATGAAGCTAGCTTTAAAAAGAAGGTTGAAAGAGCTGACAGATTTCAGTCCCAGAGCATAGGCTCTGTGGGAGAAGATCCAGCAACGGAATCCAGTGCCATCAGCCTACAGAATATATTAAAAATGAATCTGCAAACACAGAGATGTTGAATTACACCCTCATTATCCTATAATGAGACAGTGGGTGAATGTAACGAGATTTTTAATAAATAGTAATAATAATAAATAAGAATAAGAATAAGAATAAATTGCACTATTGTGGGTGGAGGAGATAGTGTGGGATTGGCCATTTTGGAAAGGTCAGACAAAGAAAGGAAAAAAGAGGTGACAGACATCTTTAGAGATCTCTGCAGGAGAAAGGAAGCATGCTGGCAGCCATCTTGAGAGACAGGCACAACAAGGAAGGAGGAAAGACAAGATCTAAGATGTCTAGGAAAGGAAATAAAACCTCCAATATAAAGATCTGTCCACCCAATACACAGGGCCACAAAAGAAATTAATTCCCTAATCAGCAAACTACTATAGAGGCAAGTGAAGAAACAGTCACGAAGGCTGACATGGAGGACCTGCTGTTAGAAATTAAAAAGATGTATAAGGATGTAAGGGAAGAATTCAGATTTACATTAAATATATAGATAATTAAAGAGATTTATCAGATGTGAAAAGAGGGTTAAACATACAATCAAATAGCATTCCTAATCTAGGTGAAAGAATCCAAATATGTGAAAAAAAGCAAAAAAATAAATAGAATGAAAGCTGAGGCCACAGAAAATAAAGAATGTAGGAACAGCATAAGAACTAAAGGTTTCCAAAGGAGACTGAATGACTCATTGAACAATATTTTCCATGATGTATTGAAACTAGACAATAAATAACAAATTCATATGGAGAAATTCACACATCTCCTTTCTACAGGCTTCCAACAGGCTCCAGACCAAGAGATGTGATTATCCATCTGCACTTCTATCAAGAAAGGATAAAATACTGAGCACAATTAGAGAGAGTTCTGAACAACTGATGATTCTCAACCAGCCCATACAATTTGTTTTTCCAGATCGAAATTTCAACCCTTGGAAAATGATGAGAATTATACCAGGTGACCATAATCACTATATTATATTGATAATACCTTATAATGATAAAATAGGGAGGAGTTCCTATTTAAATTGTCCTTTAAATAGAAGGACATATATGTCTATCAGAGATCCAAAAGTGGGAAAGTGGGAATATGTGAATCAGCTCAAGAACAATCGGAATGGGATCAAAGGCATTGCGCTCATGGATCACCAAGAAATAAATGGGAATCGATAAGATCAAAAAGAGCCAGAATAGTTAAAAAATAAGCATCTATAATAGGACAGACATGAGAACGGAAGAACCAGTTCAGATGTTGTCATAACTTTCCAAATGAATAAACAGCCTTATCCAAAAAGAATACAATTTAAAACATTCCAGCAACTACACGCATGTAAATACAAAAAAACAATATAAACCTATTGTCTTACTATCCTTGTACTTACAACTTGGAAACGGAAGATTAGAAAGCCTGGAGATAGAGAGATCACTCTCAGAGCCGAGAGGGCCACCAAACCAAGAAAAAGAACAAAGAACTTACACCCAAAAACTTCCCTCCCTGGACATTTGAAAAATCTTGTTTTCTGATTGGTCCTCTGGTCAAGTGTTTGGTTCCCTTTGTTAACCCTTTACAGGTAAAAGAACATTAACCCTTATGTTATGTTATGTTATGTCTGTTTATGACAGATATAGAAGAACATAATTAATATATGGGCTAATCTATTACAATAAATAATGGAAATTATATGAATGTAGTTATAATGATAAAGATATGTTAATTTTAAGTGAATTGTCACAGGCTGGCTGACCTAGCCTGGCCCAGGACCTAGCAGATATCTCTCAGTCTTAGTGAAAGTAGGAATCCAAGTTGGGCATAACAGAGTTAGTGTGACTGACCTCATATGCGGAGAAGTACTTAAACAAAGCTGAACTCAGCTGAGGGAGAAGACCCAGGAGAAAGGATAGAGGGTGTTCCCTCCCGCTCTCTGGAAATAGCCTGGGGTAGGCAGACTGAGGAAGGTTGCAGGGTTAGAACTGATCCCTGTAACAGGCTCTGGAAAGTAGGAAAGATCCAGGAAGAGACTCTATAGGAATCAGGACTCTCCTCTGAAGATAAACCAACAGGGATCAGAATAGGTGCCTATGTGAGGGATCCCTGAGATAGGGTTTGCAAGTAGAAGCAGACACCTTCAGTAGCCTCAGGGGGTAGCAGAATTGTTTGGATTTTCATTTCAACCTTTTGGTTAACCCAGAACTGGTTTGAATATAATGTGGCTTGGCCCTCACAAAAGACCATGTAATAGGCAGAAGGCCTGCAGGAGGTGCTGGAGTGAAGGATACCAGTGACATTACTCACAGATGCATGGCAGCGCTCCAAGGGTGAGTGTGCCCTACTTCTGGGATTGACAATTGAACAAAAAGGGTTTTCTGCTCCATGAAAAAGGATTTTACAAGTATGATATAGTTACAGGAAACTCACTTGAAGAACGTGATAATCAACACCTGAATACATCTATGCTATGTCTCTCCAGGACAATCTAACAGAAGAGAGTTGGCAGTCCTCTTTGCTAAGAGTTTCAGCACAACTCATAGATACAGAGAGCAGATATATTTCAGTTAAGGTAAGCTTCTCACTTTAGCCTATGCATGCTCCCAGTCAAGGCCAAGCTTTTTTGATTGTTTCTCTACCTACATTTTAAACAGATGAACAAATTAATTTCATCTTTTTGTTTTGCTTTTTCATTAGCAGCTAGCCTTTTTATTACACATACTGGAAAAATGAGACCCTTCCTTCTATGAAATTGTGGTCTGGTAGAATATGAGCTATCCTTGTAATGGGAAGACTTTTGCACAAGTACATATACAAGAGAAGTGCCAAAAAGTGTTAGAAATTTGGTCCCTCTTTCCAGCATATTCAGAGGAGCGGGGCTCTCCAGCCAGCAAGGTTAGCCAGGTTCTTTTGAATATTAACTTAATTGTTAATAAATACTTGACAGTTTAGTATGTTAGTGTTTTATTTTAACTTTGTTTTAATAAAACATTTTTTAAAGAAGAAAACATTTTCTCTACCAAATGTTTCAGAACATTGCAGTTTAATTTCACAAAGCAATATTTCAATATTACCTTTATAACAAATAGTTATATATTAAGTTCCTTGGGTGGCTTTACAACATGAGTGTATTATAATCCTTTTTGTTTGTTTCTTTCTGGATTCTGGTGTGATCAGAGGTATTGACAGATTCTTTAACACCTGGGTAGGAAATAAGACTCCATGAACTGTAACTAGAACCAAATGAATTAAAGTCACTTCTGAAATATGAACAAGTGTCTGTGATAACAGCTAAACATTCTCCCATCATCCAACTGGTACCAAATAAAATCTCTACATGTAAGTTGGATTTAACAGTGTTTGGTTGTCACTCGCTATCAGAAGAAAATGTAGGGCCTTCATGACTAAGAGTCTAAGCTCTGTGAAAATTATGTCCATAGGAGTATTATGATTTCACTGTCATTTATAATTTGAGCATCTTTTGTTTGGCTTAAACTAGCAATTACCAGTTAATGTTTCACTGAAATTAAGCACAGAATTTATCTAATACTTCTTCATATACAATATTTTTCAGCTACTATGTTTTGGCTTAATAAACATTCTTATTATGCCAATTAACTAACAATAGTGTGGAACTATGCAATGTATGATCCCAAATAAAAGCTGAAAACGGTCTGAAAAATGGTGCTTTTTAGCCAGAATTATCTTCCTATCCCCCAGTTTATCTGGAAATATACAAAAAAAGGAAGCCCTTAATTCCTAAATAACTTTCTAAAGGGCTGTATGTCCTTTGCAGAAATCTGCACATTTGTTACATAGCCGGCAGCGTTCTTATTGCATCCCTCTTGAACAATCTTTTCTTTTTTTTCAATCAGGAGTAAAATTTATTATTCAGAACTGCAGTAAAATCTTGCACTGTAGTGTATGATACAAATACTGTACTTTTCTTAAGGAAAATAGTAGCAGAATTAACATTACTTTTAGTTTTGCAAATTTAAATTATCAGATTGCAAAGTCTGATGTTGGATTCTGTGACGGGGCGGACCAGCTCCACACTGGGACTGAGAGGGTTAACCCTTCCCTCGTTGTAGAGGAAGCCCCGCCCCTGAGGCTCTGTTGGGCATGCTCAGGTATAAAAGCTGGCAGAGCTGCTTAGTCAGGGCTGACTGCCGAGGAGGAAGGACACCCAGCAGAGGCTCCAGCCCAGTAGCAATTGCAGCCATTACCTGCGAGAACTGAAGAGCCCAAAAACAGGACCAGAGGCCACCGCTGTCAGAATCCCAAGACATGCATGGTGCTGAGGAGCCTGGAGACCCTGATATTACATGGACTGCTGCAGCAGGAGAGCCAGTAGGAAGTGACCCCTGGGGGGTAAGGGAGTGGTACCTCCCACCCCCATGAGGGCAGCATGTTTTGGTGGGATTCCCCGCTAACCCGGGGCGGGCCATGCTACCTGCTGTTAGGGCCCTGGGTTGGGGCCTGGTAGAGTCAAGTGGGCCTGGGCCCTCCTACTGGAGGCTACCACCCTTGTGGAACGACCCCCAGGCTCAGACTTCCAGGCCACTCTACCCTACTGACAAAGGTGGCTGAAGTGACTCTCGTTGCTAGGCCATGCTATTCAACTAGAGGAAGAAACTTGGGGGACCCTGGCCATTAGGTCACACTGCCCTTGAGGCACATGTAATTCATTCTGGCCAGGAAGAGACAGTGGCTAGGCCGTGGTCAGTGTGCCATATCATGCGGTCTACTGGAGGGGGCGTAGAAAACAGACCGAGGCATAGATAGGTGGGGTACCGCCTACCTCCCACCCCGACTCGGGTTGAGGGAGTACAAACCCCACCACAGGTTCATTCATATAATTTCTAACCTAGAGTTATTTTTACTATTACAATGTTTGTCACAGACTTCAAGTTTTATGTTAACGTACATAATAAATAAAATTAATAATAATTTCAAAGGTGTTCATATGCAAGTTATCTGAATGTTTGAAATGATATAATTTAACAAAAAATCCTAGCTGATGTGATTGAAGAAGAAGATGGATCTAGACTGTTCTCAGTGGTAGCAGATGACAGAACAAGGAGTAATGATCTCAAGTTGCAGTGGGAGAGATTTAGGTTGAATATTAGGAAAAACTTTTTCACTAGGAGGGTGGTGAAGCACTGGAATGGGTTACCTAGGTAGGTGGTGGAATCTCCTTCCTGAAAGATTTTTAAGATCAGGCTTGACAAAGCCCTGGCTGGGATGATTTGGTTGGGGATTGGTCCTGCTTTGAGAAGGGGGTTGGACTAGATGACTTCCTGAGATCCTTTCCAACCTTGATATTCTATGATTCTATGAACCTTTCACCATTTAGTTACCAATTTGAACCCACCCAGCTCAGTAGAGAGTGAATGTAAGTGAGTGAATCTGATGCCTGTTCAATGGCATTCTGAAATGAGTTTGGTGGTATTGTCCACAAACCAGAAGAGGCACAAAATAAAATCAGAAACCTATCAATCAAATAAGCAATGTAGTCACATGATTTAGACTTCCAAATACTCTCATTGTCACTTGTAGTTTAACTCTCTTTAAAAGCAAAGAATTAAAGCTTGTCTACACGGTGCATTAGTCCACACTAGAGGGATGCAAATTCTAGTGCGCACTAGTGTGCTGCATACTGTACTAACTAGCCTGTGTGGACCCTTATGGCATGAACTAAAAGTTATTTAGTGTGCATTAATGTAGTCAGATAGTACTATATTAAGGCATGAGGGAACTCTTAGTGCATGCCACTAGTGTCCAGCCTGGCTGGTTAGTATGCAATATATTATTGTGCCCTAGCATGTACCTCTCTCTAGTATGGACTAATGCACCATATAGACAAGCTGTTAGATATTAATTGTGACCTCTTTGTAAGAAAGAAATTGAGCAGTCATGTAGCTAAATCAAGGACATACTAGACTGGAGATTTCCTTTAAATGGTTATATTTCAATGTGACAGTTTCTCAGTCAGTGAGGAGAAGACATTTTATTTGCAATATACAGATTTGATCTACATTCTGATAAGATGCTAATGGTGCAGGAGAAACTGGGAAATATAGCATGGTTTATTTTAGGTAGGAAACCACTGTTCATATATAGTACTTGAGATGTGCGGTTTATGAAATTACTGTTATCTATGCATTAACAGATAACATAATCTCTTTCACAGAGAGGTAAACATCCTTTCTAGGAGTACTATCAAATTGCATACTCACTGTGAAGGATATGCATCTCCTCAGATAAACAGTGATGCCACAGGTTTGAAAGAAACTTTACATTTGGAAAGATTAGAAACTTAATGGAGGGTAGTCATGAAAGGTGGTATTTTCAAAAGTGCTTATGTGAATTATGAGCCCAAGTCAAACTCCTTATCTTTAAGGCTTTAGGGCTCACACAGGGAAAGGTGACACACACACACTCTCCGGTAGTCCTCTCTCCACACAGGTGTGGGGGGGTAACTGACTCACTGACCCTCCCTGCCCGACGCTCTCCACCCTCCATGCTTGGCTGGGCCCCTGGGACAAACCCATATCTTCTGGTACCTGGTGCCGTGTCTTCTTGAGGCAAAGTGTGGAGGGTGCACTGGGAGGTCTGCTGCCAACACTGATAATAAGTAACATAGGGTAGTGGTGGTTGGAGACTCTCTGCTGAGGGGGACGGAGACACCCATCTGTCGCCCTGACCGTTCATCCCGGGAGGTATGCTGCCTGCCAGGGGCCCATATCCGAGATGTTACAGAGGCATTGTCGAGGATTATCCGGCCTTCTGACTACTACCCCATGCTACTCATCCATGTGGGCACAAATGATACTGTGAGGTGTGACAATGAGCAGATCAAGAGTGACTACAGGGCTCTGGGAGTACAGGTTAAGGAGTTTGGAGTGCAGGTGGTATTCTCTTTGATTCTTCCTGTCGAAGGTAGGGGCCCGGGCAGAGACAGATGCATGGTGTCGCCAGGAGGGCTTTGGCTTCCTCGACCACGGGATGCTATTCGAGGAAGGACTGCTAGGCAGAGATGGCGTTCACCTTTCGAGGAGGGGAAAGGCCTTATTTGCGCACAGACTGGCTAACCTAGTAAGGAGGGCTTTAAACTAGGTTCGACGGGGACAGGTGAGCAAACCCAAAGGTAAGTGGGGAACAAGACCTGGGAGATGGGTCAGAAACAGGAGGGAGCATGGCTTATTATGGCAGAGAGAAAGGAGGGTCAGGGCAAAGCTGGGAGGCAAGATCAAACCAGTATCTTAGATGCCTAAATACAAATGCAAGAAGTATGGGTAATAAGCAGGAAGAACTGGAAGTGCTAATAAATAAATACAACTATGACATTGTTGGCATTACTGAAACTTGGTGGGATAATACACACGACTGGAATGTTGGTGTGGATGGGTATAGTTTGCTCAGGAAGGATAGACAGGGGAAAAAGGGAGGAGGTGTTGCCTTATATATTAAAAATGTACACACTTGGAGTGAGGTGGAGATGGACATAGGAGATGGAAGTGTTGAGAGTCTCTGGGTTAGGCTAAAAAGGGTAAAAAACACGGGTGATGTCGTGCTGGGAGTCTACAACAGGCCACCTAATCAGGCGGAAGAGGTGGATGAGGCTTTTTTCAAACAACTAACAAAATCATCCAAAGCCCAAGATTTGGTGGTGATGGGGGACTTCAACTATCCAGATATATGTAGGGAAAATAACACCGCGGAGCACAGACTATCCAATAAGTTCCTGGACTGCATTGCAGACAACTTTTTATTTCAGGAAGTTGAAAAAGCTACTAGGGGAGAAGCTGTTCTTGACTTGATTTTAACAAATAGGAAGGAACTCATTGAGAATTTGAAAGTAGAAGGAAGCTTGGGTGAAAGTGATCATGAAATCATAGAGTTTGCAATTCTAAGGAAGGGTAGAAGGGAGTACAGCAGAATAGAGACAAGGGATTTCAGGAAGGCGGATTTTGGTAAGCTCAGAGAGCTTATAGGTAAGGTCCCATGGCAATCAAGACTGAGGGGAAAAACAACTGAGGAGAGTTGGCAGTTTTTCAAAGGGACACTATTAAGGGCCCAAAAGCAAGCTATTCCGATGGTTAGGAAAGATAGAAAATGTGGCAAAAGACCACCTTGGCTTAACCACGAGATTTTGCGTGACCTACAAAATAAAAAGGCATCATATAAAAAATGGAAACTAGGTCAGATTACAAAGGACGAATATAGGCAAATAACACAGGAATGCAGAGGCAAGATTAGAAAGGCAAAGGCACAAAATGAGCTCAAACTAGCTATGGGAATAAAGGGAAACAAGAAGACTTTTTATCAATACATTAGAAGCAAGAGGAAGACCAAGGACAGGGTAGGCCCACTGCTCAGTGAGGAGGGGGAAACAGTAACGGGAGACTTGGAAATGGCAGAGATGCTTAATGACTTCTTTGTTTCGGTCTTCACTGAGAAGTCTGAAGGAATGTCTAATATAGTGAATGCTTACAGGAAGAGGGTAGGTTTAGAAGATAAAATAAAAAAAGAGCAAGTAAAAAATCACTTAGAAAAGTTAGATGCCTGCAAGTCACCAGGGCCTGATGAAATGCATCCTAGAATACTCAAGGAGTTAATAGAGGAGGTATCTGAGCCTCTAGCTATTATCTTTGGGAAATCATGGGAGACGGGGGAGATTCCAGAAGACTGGAAAAGGGCAAATATAGTGCCCATCTATAAAAAGGGAAATAAAAACAACCCAGGAAACTACAGACCAGTTAGTTTAACTTCTGTACCAGGGAAGATAATGGAGCAGGTAATTAAAGAAATCATCTGCAAACACTTGGAAGGTGGTAAGGTGATAGGGAATAGCCAGCATGGATTTGTAAAGAACAAATCGTGTCAAACTAATCTGATAGCATTCTTTGATAGGATAACGAGCCTTGTGGATAAGGGAGAAGCGGTGGATGTGATATACCTAGACTTTAGTAAGGCATTTGATACGGTCTCGCATGATATTCTTATAGATAAACTAGGAAAGTACAATTTAGATGGGGCTACTATAAGGTGGGTGCATAACTGGCTGGATAACCATACTCAGAGAGTAGTTATTAATGGCTTGCAATCCTGCCGGAAAGGTATAACAAGTGGGGTTCCGCAGGGGTCTGTTTTGGGACCAGCTCTGTTCAATATCTTCATCAACGCTTTAGATGTTGGCACAGAAAGTACGCTTATTAAGTTTGCGGACGATACCAAACTGGGAGGGATTGCAACTGCTTTGGAGGACAGGGTCAAAATTAAAAATGATCTGGACAAATTGGAGAAATGGTCTGAGGTAAACAGGATGAAGTTCAATAAAGATAAATGCAAAGTGTTCCACTTAGGAAGGAACAATCAGTTTCACACATACAGAATGGGAAGAAACTGTCTAGGAAGGAGTATGGCAGAAAGAGATCTAGGGGTCATAGTGGACCACAAGCTTAATATGAGTCAACAGTGTGATACTGTTGCAAAAAAAGCAAACATGATTCTGGGATGCATTAACAGGTGTGTTGTAAACAAGACACGAGAAGTCATTCTTCCACTTTACTCTGCGCTGGTTAGGCCTCAACTGGAGTATTGTGTCCAGTTCTGGGCACCGCATTTCAAGAAAGATGTGGAGAAATTGGAGAGGGTCCAGAGAAGAGGAACAAGAATGATTAAAGGTCTTGAGAACATGACCTATGAAGGAAGGCTGAAACAATTGGGTTTGTTTAGTTTGGAAAAGAGAAGACTGAGAGGGGACATGATAGCAGTTTTCAGGTATCTAAAAGGGTGTCATCAGGAGGAGGGAGAAAACTTGTTCACCTTAGCCTCCAATGATAGAACAAGAAGCAATGGGCTTAAACTGCAGCAAGGGAGATTTAGGTTGGACATTAGGAAAAAGTTCCTAACTGTCAGGGTAGTTAAACACTGGAATAGATTGCCTAGGGAAGTTGTGGAATCTCCATCTCTGGAGATATTTAAGAGTAGGTTAGATAAATGTCTATCAGGGATGGTCTAGACAGTATTTGGTCCTGCCGTGAGGGCAGGGGACTGGACTCGATGACCTCTCGAGGTCCCTTCCAGTCCTAGAGTCTATGAATCTATGAGTCTTAGAGGAATTCATGCTGGTACCCCATCTTTTGGACGCTAAGGTTCAGAGTGGGGAATTGTACCATGACAACCCCCCACTCACCACTGGTGGGCAGGCGGCAGGTGAGCAGGAATTCGGCCAGCAGCAGGACATGCTGGTACTGAAGGGGGGCGGGGGATGCAAAATATAGGGGACAATTTTCCCATTTTTAAGAAAACGTCAGGACACCTACCTGAGGGCTTGGATATGGGACTGCCCCTTAAAAATGGGACATCTGGTCACCCTAATAGTGTGCAAATAATTTAAAATAGCAAATGGGATAACCTGGGTAACTATTGGTTAATTAACCTAAAAAAAAATCCAGGTAAAATTACAGAAAGGCTGATATGTGATGCAATAGAATGGTTGCAAAATTAATATCAATCACTATAGTTTAATGGGAAATAGTTATTGTCAAATAAACTTGATATCACTTTTTGATGAGATTGCAAATTTAGTTGATTAAATCTATGTTGACATATTACACTTAGACTTCTGTAGGCATCAGACTTACTTACACCACATGTAATTTGGATTAAAAAAAACCACACAAAAATAAATTTTGCTCTTATTAAATGGATTAGACTGATAGAACTTAACTGATAGAACTTAAAAAATAATGTAAATGGGAAATCATTGTCCTCTGGGGTTTTTTCTATTCAACTTACCTGCCAGACTTTTACCATACTGCAGCCTCCCCCAACTGCTGCAGCAATTGTGGGCTGTATGAGCCTCAGAGTACATTTAACAAATATGTCTAAATTTGCAGACAGTTTGAAAACATGAACCTTAATTAAATGACCAGCATATGTTGCAACATGCCTGGGGCATCTGCCAGGCTTGCTGCAGAATGAACAGACCACCGTCAGCACTGTGCCCCCATGGTGTCATGCACTCCAACCAAAGTATATGATGTGGTAAGGCCCACTGAATTCCAGTTTGTGTTGCAGTCCTCAGCCTACACTGTTCATCACAATTTAAACCAGGCCATGCCCCCAAATATATGGTTATAATCAGGCAGGCATATAATACCTTTGAATAATGTTGGGCTTCTGTCTGAGTATGCCTCTGCAATAACACCTGCATAGAATGAAAGAGGCAGCAACCCAAATTCCCCACATTCTAGCCTCCCTTGGCTGTTTGGGCGTTTCATTATCTAGCTTATCCTATCCTGGCTTACTCTTCGTCAGTTCCTCGTGTTTAACAGTGATAAAATGTCTAAATATTCACCTTGCAAAATCTTGTCTTTAGTGGTACTGAGAAGGTGATCTCCTGTCAGGTCAGACACCGTGGCATAACCACACTCCCGACTAAGCACCAGGGAAACTTCACTTCCCTGCTGCCCTCAGCTACTTCTGGAGCAGCGATTTTATCCCACCAATTCACATCCTGTTGGTGTGTGATCTGTAGGTTACTCAGCCACCTCCTCCACATTAAGGTCTGCTACCCCATGGCAAGGGTCTTCCCCATCTGACTACTGCCTATGTCCCAAACTCTGGCCATTTCTGGATGTCCATGACTACCCTTTCCAGATTCCTTACTGATAGAAATTCCCAGCTTCTGCAACCACTGGAGGTTAGCCCACAACAGCTGTGTAATGCCATTATCCTCAGTAGAGAATGTGCCTACTCCATTCGTTGCAGATCCAGCTCCTAAGACACCAGTTGCCTCCCTTAACCTAATGGCTAAGTCTGCTGCCCCACTTGTTTTGGTGTCTCCTGCCCTGCAGGGAGGGTTAAACGGCTACTATCCACTTTTCTTCCTACTTCCCCAGTGTGGAGAAGTGGATAAAGTCTGTGAGCCCCACTGACATCCTCTCTACATTCACCAACCGCTGCATTGGAGGTGATGTGACCACTTCACAATCATGTGCCTCTGCAGCCTCAGAGTCATGGATGGCAGGTGAAGCTTCCCCTTGGGGATGCTAATCTCCTGCCCCACCTCTTCTGGTTGAAGCCACGGTGGAAGCTCCGGCCAGGATGGAAGTGGCGGGGGGCGGGGAACTGAGAGCTCAGTCGGGGCCACAGAGGGGATGAGAGGTTCAGCCCCAGCCAGGATCCCGCTGTCAGCCCCAGTCGGGACTGCAGTGCCATTCCATGGCCACCAACCCACCCCTGTCCTCACCTCATTCCACCTCATTCTGCCCCCACTCTGGCTCTTTCCTCCGAGGCTCCACCTCCACTCTCTCCTTTCCACTCCACTCCCCCACTGCTGCCCTGAGACCAGAAAAGCTCCTCCAACCCCGGGGCCATTGTGGGGGGAGATTTTTCCAGTGGCTCCAAATTGGCCAGGGCCCCTGGGCACAGACCCAATGCCACTCCCCCCTCTCCTCCCCTGCCCCTGCAGCACAAGTTTTGGGGAGGCTTAGCCTCCTCCAGCCTCTATTACATACCACCCCATGCCCAGAGCTCTCACTTCGGTGCAAAACCATGCTTCCACCAGGCATTGAAATCTGCTGACCTGCAACCACCCAATGGCATTGATCGCACTCACCCCTGTCAGCGTTGTCTATCACAAATGTTGTCCTCTTCCCCCACCTCTGTCCTGTAGGCAGCTCCTTCAAACCTCCTGGCTGTGTGCAACACACAGCACTCTGAAACCTAGTAATGCTGCTGATAAAACCTCTGAATCAACAGCACACACAACTTGAATTAATTCTTGGCTTCCCTCCTCCCCTGCAATTCCTAGGAGTTAGTTCAGCACTGGAAGGGTATTCCTCCCCAGGACCCATGTTACTCCCTAGTAGACTGGGATCCCCTTGGTGGGAGGACAGACCATCCTGTGACCTCCCAACCCTGGTTCTTGATGCTTCCTCTTGCCCATGCTGAGAGGAGTCGACCCCCGCAGGCTCAACTGGCTACCCAAGCCCCACTCTGTCCTGCACATGCTGGGGTTGGAGATTCCTCCCCTTTTTTTTCCTGCTCTAACTACCCTCCTGTGGCTGGAAGGTGATGTATTCTCTTCCCCCGCCCCTTTCTCACCATTCTTTCGCAGATGCCACGCACAGCCAGGGATGTTGAACTGCTGTTGCTGTCGCTAACCTGATCTGGATTAAAGAGAGCTTTTCTAGAACTGACCTGGGTACCACCTCCTCCTCCTGTCAGCTGGTGGAGGAGGCAGCATTCATATGCCCCCTGCCCATCAACCTGGTCAGGCATATTGTTTCCTGCTTCTTCACTGAACAGGTAATCCTCTGAGAAGGAGGGCCTTAAAGGGGCAACAACCCCCTTCCAATCAGACAAGCCCTCATCCCTGCAGATGAAGGGGGGCAACTCACTTTCTCTGTTCAGAGAGACAAAGGGCCCCACTGCTTAATGCACAATGAGGACATTTCCATAGGAAATTCTGAGTTTGGTGAAATGGTATTTTCCAACAGAAAAATGATTGGTTGGAAATTTTTCAACATGATCTGATTTTCCAGCCTCATTGAGAAGCATGAATGGTGCCTGTAGTAAGATGAGGCCCTGAAACATAAACCCTTGGTATCAGAGACCTGGTATGAGGCCTGAGGCCTCAACTAAAGTAATGGTCAAGACTTTGCTAACATAAAGCAAAGTTAAACTGTGAGCCAGAGGCAGGCCCTGCTCACAGAAGTTGATAAGAAGAAGGCTGCTAATTGCATGTATACACATATCTAAAAAGTATAAAGTACTAATAGGATGAACATGTGCCAGGATGACAACAGAACATTCTTGCATGAACACATTCCACATAGATAATGAGGAACCGGCTGACCCATCCTAAAGACAGAGTCAAAAGGATAATAGGATGGATAGAGTCGTTTGTTCGAACTGACATGTGCACCCTAACACGTAGAGAGGTTGTTCCTCAATGTGTCAGGAATGATGTGTAACTTGTTTGTCCATGTGAATAAGAATGCATCCCTGAGTGGATATCTTTGTCTGGCCTAGAGGGCAGTGGCAAGTCCCACCCCTGACTGAGCTGGTCCATCATCAGGGGGCACATATTCGTAGTATGTCTTGTAGAGTCTGTGGAAAACTATTACTTTGCTTCCTTTGACAATAAACTTGGCTGGGTGCATTCGTACCTTGTCTGAGTCTGTGGTCATCGGGGGTTCTCTCGTGGTTTGCTGTGTCAGCTATCTGCGCAGAGCTGAGGCAGCACACAGGGGGAACACACGCACACAGCTGACTGTTATCAACATTGGATAGAGCAGAGCAGAGCACCACACTGGTGACAGCTGGCGACAGTGCCTTTGTAATTTTTTTGCACCCTTGAGTCATGGGACAGTTTAAGTGCAGTGCAGATACCTGCAACCTAAGATCTTCAGAGGTAAATGTCAATGCTATTAACGTCAAGAGTTACGAAAATGGTAAACTGTTTATAGTTGTGCCTTGGGGATGCTCATCCTTGCCTTGGGGATGCTCATCCTTGCTTTTTAGTTTATGGTTTCTGTCTTGGATTATAGAAGAATCAATTTTAATTGACCTTAAAGAAGATAAGTCATCCCATATTTTCAGGAGTAAGTCTTCTTGGGCAATGTTTGATACAGTGATAAGTATAGTATGCATTCACAATTTACCACAGTGGCTGGAGAGTTGACAGTCTTTGCATTAAATATGAAGGTTGGATCTTCTCCCTTTGCTTCTAGCACTCAGATGAATAATCTGAAAAATTAACAAGTAATTCTTCCAAGTAGACCTCCATTATGCCAGCCAAAGTCAGGGAAGATTGTTCAATATAAAGTTTATCAGTTGCATTATTTAAGACCAAAATCGGTCACACACATGAACTGCAATTTCAGATGAATTTTTAGAAGACTGTGAACATCAAGTTTCTGTCAAATGACTATTTGATGTTGATGAAGTCTACCTACAATCACAGCAAGGAACTTGGTTTGTTTGGTATTTCTGAATTAAGTTTTGAACATCATATCTGGCAAATTCTCTATAGCTCATATTATCCTTTGAATATTATTGCTAGACTTCAATTATCTTTATTTTAGCAGACTGTGAACAGCTCATTACTGAATTTCATTTCCATTGGGCTGAATTCCTGAAATATCATGTTAGCTTGTCTACAAACACATTTAGTTTTAAACTTCAATTTCCTCCTACTTTCACTACAAAGGGATTATTAGTAAATTGCACCATAATGCACCATTATTTAACACCAATACACTACTTGCATTTGTAGGCGAGGATAGACTTTAGACTCTGCTAAGGAAGAATTTAAAAAGATTGTCATATAAACAGAACACAATAGCTATTGGTTAGCATCAACACTTTTTAAAAAATCTTTTAACTATCTGTTTTTGCCCAAAACATAAAATTAAAATGGTTCTAGATTTTTAAAACAGATTGTGGATTAATCATTCAGTCCCTATTTGATATCAATGGGTCTAATCCAATAATTACAATTAAACATGTCCTTAAGCACTCTGCTGGATCAGGACTTTAAAGCAGAATCCAGGGAAAGCATTTCATGAGATATTTTGGCTCACTACTTAATCTAGAAATGATGTCTTTACACAATCCAGATATCCTTTTGTGGACAGGACTATTGTCCTTGGCATCACTAGGCAGAAGTGCAATGTTGTCTTATAAGCAATCCATGGTTATAGTTCATGTTTAATATAACATCAAAACAGACTTTTAACAAATATCCTTTTCTGCATTATTTTTATTTGTTGTCATCAGACTTTTTTTACTGAATACTAATTTCCATTTAATAAAAAATTCTTACCCCTTTTTCTCAAAGGCATTTGGTTGAAAGGAAGCGACCAGCAGGTGGTTCACATAAAATTTCATTAGCCTCTCTATTGGTGCATCTTTGAATAAATTGCCTCATTTCTATGCAAATTGACATAGATCCTGTGTCCTGGCTAATTTTAATCTAACATAATGTATAGTTTAAAACACTATATCTAATTCTCCAAGATTTATACAGCATGAAGAATTCATAAAGAGTAAGAAGATGCCCCATTTTGTGTTCACATCTAAATAGGATTATGTAACGATGGGTAACGGTTCAAATATGGAATGTACGGAACTACCATCTGTGTGGAGAAAGCTGTTGGAAATCTTCATGAAATAAATGGGTTTCAAGGACAGGTAGGTTAAAAACTTCATTATTAACAAAACAAAAACCGATAAAGAACCAAAGAAATACGACCATAAATACAAAAATATAATTAAACCGGAAAGTTAACCATGACCAAGGGCAAACATAACAACCAATGCAACTATAGGAGATCTTACAGATACTAGTGTTTAAGGGCTAAAAGCTCCTCTGGCCCAGGAAACATGTTTCCAGGCCAGAGAAGCAGAACCCCATGCAGGAGAAGAAATGTGATATTTTTTCCTCAATCTGTCTTTACAGTTGACTTCTATATGAATAAATGGATGGTGTGGACAGAGAAAGGGTAAGGTTCTACACACCCTGCTTCACTGTTGATCATAGTAATAGGAAAAGGTCAGTGAGACATGCTGACTATGTTTGGGACAGTGGAAGGTGAAGACGAAGGCCATAGAGGTTTAGGGTGGACCAAGATGTCATATTTGCCAGGAATACGAGGTAAATGAAGGAGGGGAGAAATTAGCTAAAATAGGGGGGGAGGAGCAACTTCAGTAATGGTGAGGGTGATATTTGGTTTGATTCTTAAACATAAGTTCTAGGGATCCATGACACTTTACAATAGGAAGAGATACTGAGATGTGGAATTTGTTTTCAACAGTGGTAACTCAAAAATTGAGATTGTAAGGCCTTTGCTTGTCTTCTTCTTTGACTATCGTGAATTATATATATGTATAGTGCCTAGCACAAGGAGGCCCTGAAATGGGCTTTTGACGCTACCACAATAAATAACATGTTAATATCCTGTGTGAAGAATTATCTAGTGCTCCATTAAACTCCTTCAAAAAGACAGACTCCAACTGTGGATAAGTGACACTTTGAGGTGATCCTTGTTCTATTTAACGTTACTTAGCTTTTATAGTCAACAATTTTGACAGAATTTTTTGTTATAAAGTTTTAATGAGATAGACGCAAAAGGCCAAATGTTGCATTTTAAGTCTATCTCTGCTGAAAACATGGTATGGCTAACAAAATATAAGAAAGGCCATTAAACGTAAATAGACACCTAACATGTCACATGTCAAAATATGGGTTCGTTATTACAGAAAGAAATGGTAAATAGCTTGTCTGAGGTCAGGAACTAGAAAAAAGTTTTGATCACTAGCATGCTAGATTTGATTCTATCATTTTACTATTCATGACTCTGCTACTACATACAACTGCCAGGTGACAGTTCAGAACAGAAGATTTCTTAGAGATTTTAAAAAAAATGTGATGGTCTTGCTGCTCTTAAGGTTTCTCTTGATTCTTGTAATGAGATAATTTAAGAATGCAAATTAATGACAGGATGATTAGGCTTAAGGAATTGAAGATTGGTGCTATACAAATTCTTGTCTAGCTGCATCTCTGTTAAATCTGACAAATGGTAAAATTTAAAAATGTGTGAGCAGCTGTTCATTATTCTATTTGTAATCTGTGGCATTTATTTTTACAAGATATTTACAAGATATTTTTAAAACAATTCACAGAACATCCTTTTAGTCAAGCGGTGTCATATATATGTAAATTAAGAGGGGAAAGATTCACTCTTGCTTGACTTCAACTACTTTCCCTGGTGAAACTCACTATTTTTATTTAAGTTTTTTATCCATGTGCATAAATTGTATATTTACAGTGGTGATGGGCCTGATCTATCTAAATGTACTCCTAGAACAGGATTTTACATGCTCGCATTTCAGAGGGTGAACCCCAGTGGCAAAAAATTAGTATCGCAGGTTCTAATCCATTTAGGGCTGGCCAGAATTTTTCAGATGAAAAATGTGATTCTGTCAAAATGGATTTTTGTTGTGGGAAAATATACATTTATGCGAAATTAATTCATTTTTTCCAAGAATCAATCAGGAAAATTAAAATACTGTTGTTATGTCTGTTCAAAATGAGAATTACTTTTTGACATGTTGAATCATTGCATTTTGATAAAAAATGTCAACATTTTCTATTTTGATATTTTTGATTCAAATCTTTTCAGAATTTTTATTGAAAATATAGTTATTTAGATTTTTTCATTGCAAATTGCAGAGTTCAAATTTGTTCAATTTTTCTATTAAAGGAACTGGTCTAATGCCTTCTCTTCCCTGTGGAGTAGGCATTCTTGGACTAGGAAGAAGTGTGATTAGAGTGCCTCTCTGGCAGAATTTTGTTCCTCTGGCCACTTGAAATTGTGTCCTCAGGATTGGCATAGGGAAGGGAAGGTGTGGGGTGGCAAAATTCCACCTACGCCCCCAATCCTGTATCAGCTGAACCCAAGGATCTGAACAAAAGTGTTGAGATATAGGGCCAAATGTTTTTAAAAGCCTCTAATTTGCCATCCAATAATTCATTTAGAGGTCCCTCTAATTTGTAAATGCAAAAAACCATTTGTATCTGCAATTCAAGTTGTTACAGGTTACATTTTCAAAAATTAGCCTCCAAGTTTGAGTACCTCTACTCTTGGATATCTGCTAGTAAAAGCCTAGGGATTGATTTTTTCAGAGGTGCTGAACATTCTTAATGAACATTCTAATCTGAGAAGGTTGGACACCCAAAAATGAAGGTATCTATTCTATTTTCATATACTCGTGGTGTAGCTCAATAATATTGCATGCACATATCCAAAGGTAGAACTTGGTACATAGCTTTTAATTATACATTTTGTTTTTACAATGAGTTTTATGCTACCTTTCATACACAGATCCTGCATTTTAGTAATTTCTGCTACATGCAGTGCCATTGACCACTTTACTGACTGAATGACAGCACTGAAGAATAATCAATGTTCAGTTGAAATTCCAGGATCCTAACAGTTAATAACTGATAGACAGAAAAATGTGGAACTTTGGAAATATATCAACTATCAGGTAAATCATTTTCATAGTTCTCCATCCAATCATGCTATTTAACATTAACAGTAGGGGCTCTAGCGTTTCAGACAAACATTGATTATTTGTCAGATTATGCTAATATGGTCAATGTTATGGAAGATAAATATTTGTACTGCGAAATAACACTTGACAGCAAATACGTTCATTTTGTTTAAGACATAAATGTCAATGAATTCATTTTTGATGATTGACAAGGAAGTATACAGATCAATAAAATGCTCCCTTCTCTAGCCATACTGGAAATGCAAGATACAGAATGTGTTCAAATAGTCATTTTGTAATCAAGTCTCATTTGAAATCAGGAAAACTGAACCCTAGCTTTATGATTCAGATTCATTACAGTTAAAATGAAGCTCTAGTTAGTAATTTATCTCTTTGCATTATGGTGCATTCAATTTAAATGGTTCTTTAAAGACAGTTATCTATTTTAGCCCTAAACATCTCCAATTACATTGATTCTATAACCTCCTTTAAAAGCTTGTTTTATTGCCTATTATTTCTGTTTCTATTTTTAAAAATCTCTTAAATGAATGGAATCATTCAAACTTAATATACTTCTAACAAGTTTTTGAGTTTTTAAGGGAATTTCTTATGTATATATTTTGAAAGAAAAATATTTCTGAAATGGCTAGCCAATGGTGGACCATACAGGAGGTGGACCATTCCAAAATGGTCCTCAGGAGGATTGTAGTGGCTTCGAACGAGAGATGGAGGAGTAACTGATTTTCAGTTTGTGGCAAGTCTGAAAAAATTGAAAAAAAAATAAATTTGGGTTAAACCCAGTCTGAAATTGTTCTGATTTTGGTGAACTGAAAAAGTCCATGTCAAGTCTGTTCTAGAGAAGGGATTTGAAGTGGGCCTTCTACATCCTCAGTGAGTACCCTAACCACTAAGCTAATGTTAAAGAGGGAGAGAAAGCAGCACCACCACTTCCTACAGCCATTTTGTGAATGGCTGAAACTATTCGTTTCAAATTTGCAATTAGTTTTGGATCAACAGAGACTCTATTTTTCAATGAATAAGCTATTTTACTTTGTTTGGAGAGAAAGGGGGGAACTCAGATATAATCTATTTCAACAATTATTTACATATCACTCATTTTAATATTATTCTTTAATGCATTTGTGGTCCAAACTACATATTAACACAGTGGATTCATATTTTTTTCCATTCCATCTTCCAAATAATTGAAAATACTAACTGGTACTGGACCACTGTGGGACACCATTCAGTACCTTCTATCCATCCATGTTCTTTTTGGATTCTATCAATGAGTGCCTTCTCCCAATTTAACACATAATTAAATAATATTTATTCTCCATATATTTATATTTATGGAGCAGGGACTCTCTTACTCTGTGTCTACACGGTACCAATCACAGTGGTGCCAAGACCTTGGCCAAGGACTATAAATGACAATAATGATTAAAAAATGAACGGTTACCCACCTTTTAGTAACTGTTGTTCTTTGAGATGTGTTGTTCATGTCCATTCAAAGTAGGTGTGCACGCGCCACGTGCACGCCAGCCAGAAGATTTTCCCCTAGCAGCGTCCATAGGGTCGGCTCAGGCGCCCCCTGGAGTGGCGCCGCAATGGCGCCCTATAAAGGGGCCCACCGACCCTCCAGCCCCTCAGTTCCTTCTTGCCGGCACTCTTACAGAGGGGCAGGAGGGTGGGTGTTGGAATGGACATGAACAACACATCTTGAAGAACAACAGTTACTAAAAGGTGGGTAACAGTTTTTTCTTCTTCGAGTGGTTGTTCATGTCCATTCAAAGTAGGTGACTCACAAGCCTAACCTTAGGAGGTGGGGTCGGAGACCACTGCTGACTGGAGTACTGCTCGACTGAAGGCTGCAGCATCCCTAGCCTGGTGCGTGATGGCATAGTGAGACCAGAACGTGTGGATGGAGGACCACATAACTGCTCTACAAATCTCCTGAGTCTGAACCTGAGCCAGGAATGCTGCCGAGGAGGACTGCGCCCTAGTGGAGTGGGCCGTGACCGGACGGACAGGGGTCTTTGCTATACAGTAGCATTCCCAGATGCAGGTCATGATCCATGAAGAGATTTGCTGAGAGGAGACCGGTAACCCCTTCATCCTCTCTGCCACTGCAACGAAGAGCTGGGTTGAGCGTCTGAATGGCTTGGTACTCTCTATGTGAAAAGCCAAGGCCCTGTGGACATCCAGAGAGTGTAGCCTGCGCTCTTCGCTGGAGGACTGTGGTTTCGGGTAAAACACCGGGAGAAACATATCTTGGCCCATGTGGAACTGTGAAACGACCTTGAGTAGGAAAACCAGATGAGGTCTAAGTTGGACCTTGTCCTTGTAGAAGACCTTGTACGGGGGCTCAGATGTTAACGCTCGAAGCTCGGACACCCGTCGGGCCAAGGTGCTGGCCACCAGGAAGTCAGTCTTGTATGACAGGTACAGCAGGGAGCACAAAGCCAGAGTCTCAAAGGGAGGCCCCGAGAGGACGGAGAGGACCAGGTTCAGGGCTCAAGCAGGGGTCGACTGACACACATGCGGGAAGAACCTGTCCATACCCTTGAGGAAACACCCAACCAGTGGGTTCGCAAACACTGAGGTACCCCCCTCTCCCTGATGAAAAGTGGATATGGCCTCCAAATGTACACGAATGGAGGAAAAGGAGAGGCCCAGTTGTCTTAGGTGAAGCAAATAGTCAAGGATAACGGGAATTGGAACCCCCAGTGGGTCGTGACCCCACTGACCCGACCAGATGGAGAAGCGTTTCCATTTAGACAAGTAGGTGGCCCTAGTTGATGGTTTCCTGCTACCCAGCAGCACCTGCCTGACCTGCTGGGAACACTGCAACTCCACCGGGTTCAGCCATGGAGCATCCAGGCTGTGAGGTGAAAGGACTCGAGGTTCGGATGGCGGAGGGACCCCTGGTCCTGCATGATCAGGTCCAGGAGTAGGGGCAGCGTCAGGGGCACCTGAACAGACATGTGCAGAAGTGACGTGTACCAATGCTGGCGCGGCCACGCCAGAGCTATCAGGATTACCCTGGCTCAATCCCTGCAAATCTTTAAAAGCACGCTGTGTATCAGGGGGATCGGAGGGAAGACATAGAGCAGGCCATCGTCCCATGGCTGAAGGAAAGCATCCGACAGAGACCCCGGACTGCGGCCCAGAAGGGAGCAAAACCGTCGGCACGTCTTGTTTTCCCTTGAGGCAAACAGGTCTAACCGGGGAAAGCCCCAGAGCCGGAAAATTGAGGGTACTACGTCCCATCGGAGGGACCACTCGTGACCCTGGAACGAGCTACTGAGGGTGTCTGCCAAGCCGTTCTGCTCCCCCGGAAGATAGAACGCCATCAGGTGACTGGCATTGTGGATGCAGAAATTCCACAGTGGGAGAGCTTCCCTGCAGAGGGAAGAGGAGCATGCACCCCCCCCTTTGCTGATATAAAAGACTGCCACTGTGTTGTCCGAAAGGACTGAAACACACCTCCTGGCCAGGTGAGACTGGAAGTTCAAACATGCCAGAAGGACCACTCTCAGCTCCCTGACATTGATATGCAACTCTAGGTCCTCCGGTGATCACAAGCCCTGCATCCTGAGGCGTCCCAGGTGCGCTCCCCAACCTCAATCTGAGGGGTCTGTCACAGGGAGAGGGAGGGCTGCGGGGCAGCAAAGGGAACATCCCTGCAGACTTCCTGCGGGTTGAGCCACCACTGAAGCGAACGCAGCACCACGCAGGGAACGGACACCACGAAGTCCACGGGGTCCCTGACCGGGAGATAGACTGTCACCAACCAGGACTGAAGCAGGTGAAGCTGGAGTCTGGCATGGACCACCACATACGTGCATGCCGCCATGTGGCCCAACAGCCGGAGGCAAACTCGCACCGTGGTAATCGGGGCGTGGTGCAGTCCGAGGATGAGCTCGGAAATTGCATGGAACCTGGACTCCGGCAGATACGCTTTGGCATGTGTGGAGTCCAGAACCGCTCCTATGAACTCTATGCATTGCGTTGGAGACAGGGTGGATTTGGCATCGTTCAAGAGGAGGCCTAGATCGAGAAAGGGCTGCCTGATGAACAGCACCTGGGTCTCTACTGCTCCTTGGAGCGGCCCTTTATGAGCCAGTCGTCCAGGTAGGGGAATATCTTGATGCCGTGCCTGCACAGGAAGGCTGCCATGACCGCCGTGCACTTCGTGAAGACCCTGGGAGCGGCTGACAGGCCAAACGGGAGCACTGTGAACTGCAGATGTACGCCAGCCATGACGAACCTGAGGTACTGGCGGTGCCATGAAATTATGACGATGTGGAAATAGGCATCCTTTAAGTCGAGGGCGGCATACCTATCTTCTGGATAAAGGGAGGGAATGATCAAGGACAGGGAGACCATGCAGAACTTGAGTTTCCTCACAAACTTGTTCAGCCGCTGCAAGTCTAGGATGGGTCTCAGGCGCCCTTTCGCTTTCGGTATT
Organism: Gopherus flavomarginatus; assembly: GCF_025201925.1. NCBI lineage: Eukaryota > Metazoa > Chordata > Testudines > Testudinidae > Gopherus > Gopherus flavomarginatus. The sequence continues at coordinate 163,932,328 of NC_066620.1, read as the reverse complement.
AGGAAATACCGAGAGTAGAAGCCTTTGCCCCTGCGCTTCCGCGGGACTTCCTCCACCTCCCCTGCCTCCGTGAGGGACTTCACTTCTTGAACCAGAAGTTGCTCGTGAGAAGGGTCCCTGAAGAGGGACGGGGAAGGGGGTTGGTGGGGCTGGTGGGAGGAAAACTGGATAGAATATCCCCTCTCTACCATGTGGAGCACCCATTTGTCCGACGTAATTCGGGACCAGGCACGGTAGAAGTGGGCCAGACATGACCTAAAGATAGGGGTGGGAGGATCCAGAGTCTCGATTGGTAGGTCGCCCTCGACAGTACCATCAAACAGGCGGTCTAGGCCCAGATGGTGGTCTTGATTGGCCAGATGCTTGGCCGGAGGGGTGATGCTGATGACGCCTCCTACCATTTCTACCCCGCCTGCACCTCAGCTCCTGGTGGGCCTGTGGCTGGTATGGGCGAGGGGCTGCTTGAGGCCTAAATTGTCTGTGCTGGGTTGCAGGGGTATGCAAGCCCAGCTAGTGAAGCGTGGCCCTCAAGTCCTTTAAACTATGGAGACGTTTGTCCATTTTCTCTGAAAACAGCGTCGGCCCTTCGAAGGGGAGGTCTTGAATCGTCTGCTGGATCTCATAGGGCAGGCCCGAGACCTGGAGCCAGGTGCCCCGCCGCGTGACCAGGCCCGTGGCCAGGGTGCACGAGGCTGAGTTCGCCGCATCTAAGGCAGCCTGGAGGGAGGCTCAAGAGATCAGTTTGCCCTCCTCCACTAGGGCCAAAAACTCAGATCTCGAGTCCTGGGGAAGGAGCTCCACAAACTTCGACATGGCCGAACATGTGTTGTGGCCATATTGGCTTACTATTGCCTGTTGATTGACAATGCAAAGTTGGAGTCCCCCTGTGGAGTACACCTTCCTGCCAAACAGCTCAAGTCTTTTTGCGTCCCTGCTCTTTGGTGTTGACCCCTGAAACCCTTGATGCTCCTGCTGGTTAGCCGCATCTACTACCAGGGAGTCGGGGGGAGGGTGGGTGTACAGGTGTTCGTGCACTTTAGAGGGGACGAAGTAGCGCCGCTACGTCCTCTTGGCAGTAGGAGCCAATGAGACTGGTGTTTGCCATAGGGTGCGGGACATCCGTTATCAGTGGGAGGGCCACCCTGGATGGCCCTGAGGAAGCCAGGATGTCCACTACAGGGTCCGCGTCCACCTAGATCTCCTCCACTTGGATTGCAAGGCTTTGAGCTGTTTGCCAAAGCAATTGTTGGAGAATTCGAATGTCCTCTAGGGCCGGAGCCGCAGCCGTGCCCAAGACCACCTCGTCCGGGGAGGACGACGAAGAGATTACATGGAGCGGCCCTTCCTCCAATGCATGCGGCCCCTCCAGGTCCTGTGGCACACGGTATTGAGGTTGCGGTGCTGGTTCCAAGTCCAAATGTGGCACTTCAGCTGGTGCCGGGGTCGCCAGTGAGCGACTTGGCATATCATGCTGTGCCGGCGTAGGCCGAACTAAAGCCGCTGCTGGTGCCGCTGCCTGGTTAGGGGTGCTGAACTTGACGATGGCACACCCCTGCCTGGCGACAGTGCCGGTGGGGAAGGCAGCTGCACCAGGGCCACCGACGTCAAGGACACCAAAGCCAATCGTGACCAAGGGCCAAACGCCTGGCTTACCGACTGATGGTAGGTCCAAGGAGTCCAAAACGGCCACTGCGAGGGCGGCTGCCATTGTGGCTGCCAGTGCGGGTAACGTTGGTGGCTCGCCCTCGACACCGATCTCCTGCTCCGCTACCTGATGAAGCGATAGGAGTCTGCCTCTGAGTCTGAGGTCTCTCAGTATGAGGACCTGTGGGGAGCAGTGCCTGGTGCCGAAGGTGAGCGATGCTGAGGTGACGGGAAGCCTCTCCTCTGGTCCGGTGCCACCTTTGCAGCTCGGTGCGGGGAGGGAGGTGATAGCATGGCCGGCTTGCCTCTGGATTGTACTGGTGGGCGGACCACAGTAGGCAACTCCCGATGATGTGGGGAGGCCGGTGCTGGGAGACACAGAAGGTCTGAGGCCACCTCAAACACCTCCAATGTCGATGGGGGGTGTATGTCTCCGCTGAGGCCTGGAGAATTAGGCTGGTCCAGACTCGACCGCCCTCTCTGCGGTGCGGGAGTCGACGGAACCACCGGGGGCTGTAACCCAGCCTGTCCGCTTAGCCTTGGGGGCAGGGGCGGCCTCGGGTCCTGGTGGGGAGACCGATCCCTCACCTGTTTCTTTTTCTTGGCGAGCACCAGCGAAGGTGAGCGGTGCCGCACTGAGGCCGACTTCCTATGACCCGACTCCACCCAGTGCCGGGTCTTGGACGACCTGGGCTGGGCCCTAAGTCCTGATGCTAGTGCCGGGGCACTCCGCACCGAGGATGACGTTCTGGGGCCTGCCTTGGCCAGTTCTGGGTCCGAGGATGGTCACAGGGTCACCTCCATCAGGAGGACTCTAAGTCTTTGAGTCCTGTCCTTGAGAGTTCGTGGGCGGAAGCCTCTACAGATAGAGCACCATTCCTTTTGGTGGCTCTCTCCGAGGCACCTCAAGCACGCAGAGTGCAGGTCACTCTTTGGCATGAATTTCCCGCAGTCCTCTCAAGTTTGAACCCGGGGGACCCGCGCATGCCCCAGCGGGCAACAAAGACTGTGGGGGTGGGGACCCCCTAACTACGAAAACTATATACAAAGATCTATCTAACTATAATATATCTAAATACATGGACTAAACGGTACGGATAGGACACTGCCAGATTGCTATGCAAGAGAAGTTCCAGCTAGCCTTCACTGGCGGTAAGAAGGAACTGAGGGTGTGGAGGGTCGGCGGGCCCCTTTATAGGGCGCCATGGTGGCGCCACTCCAGGGGGCTCCTGAGCTGACCCTACGGACGCTGCTAGGGGAAAATCTTCCAACTGGCGTGCACACCTACTTTGAATGGACATGAACAACCACTTGAAGAAGAATAATAATTGTTGTGTCTTTTGCTCTTTACACAACAATATTAATATGAAGAAGCCACTCGTGTATGATGGGTCCACATAACTATGTTTACTAAATATACGAAACATGCAAATACTAGTTACATACACACACTGTTGTTCTGGCTAGCTTCTAAAGCATACAACAGTGTGAGTGCCACTAGAGGTCTCACAAACTATTTAAAAGGATACTACCCAATTCCTATAAAATACAATAATAATTTTTTTTTTGTCCCTGGTATGTCTATTTTCTGACAATTCTGTCTAAGCCACATTTTAAAATTCCCCTCATATAAAGTTCCTCTTTAAAGTTGAGGCTTTCTAGTTACCTGGTGTCATCCATTTTTCAAGGTCAATTTCTGGAATACTGCTCTCTAAATACAGAGGGTTAATTTAAAAGAGGTTTTGGCTTCCAATAAGCAGTGAGTATGGAGTTACTATGATGCTGCCCAGCTCTGCCTCGTCCCATATGGGTGAAGTCCATGATTTTGTCCTCCACTGCCATAATGAAGAAAGGGTGATAGGTGAGAGTAATAGTGGTAGGTGGTGTCCTCAAATGGCTAAGATAAAAAGTTTTGCCTAATTCTCGGCAGGTGGGCGGGGGTGATGGGGGAGGGAATCCTAAAATTATGGTGCAGATCCTCAACTGGCTTAACTTGGTGTAGCTCCATTGATGCAAGTTGTATTTGTGTTCTTAGTTCTCATTAAAATGAAATACATCAATTTTTGAGCTGAAAACATGTATGCAATTTAGGAAATATTTTACCACAAATACATAAGAACTTACACTGCCATATTGCTAAGTATACTATTGCAAATGTGTTGGTATTATTTTTAATGATCATTTAAAGGGGACTTTGAGATTAAGCTTCATAATGAGTCTTGCATTGGAGGAATTTACTTTGACTTTTATGAAGTTAGAACTCACCATTCTGCAAATTATTATTTGTGTTTAGTCTATCGTAGGAACCCTCCTTGAAAGTATGTCTTTGATTTCTATAGATGATATAGAATAGAACCATACAACTATTCCAGTTCTTGAAGAAAGACGTTAGTTTAATTTGGTGTGTTAGTTACTTAGCAATACCTCTTTTGACAAAAGAACAGATACGTTAATTACATTAAATCCTTTTTAGAAAAGAGTTGTACTTCATTACATGTGTCCTGCAGTAGTTAGCAGAAAAGGTATTAAACATTTAGTGCACTAATTATCAAATGTGATCACCAGTTAATAGGGAATTCAGACTGGAAAAGAAGTAGAGTAGTGTGATCTTTAGAGTACATGCACACACTAATTACAGCTTCTCTGAGAAGCCAGAAGTCCTAAAATATTTAAGAAATTATGAAACATGACAAATCAAGATGCAGCTCACAGAGATTCATTCCCCAGGGAAAAAAGCTAAAATGGTTGTAATCGTAATAAAAAAAAGTCACAAAAATATGCCTCATCCTGTATATTTCTGAAATAAACAAGAATGTATTCAGCAATCAGCTAGAGCACTGATGCCTCCTTGGTGTCTTACTATATTTATCTATTCATTTGACTTAGATGAGCACACTGTAGCTCTCTATGAGCACTCCATCAGAACTTTCCAATACATGGAGCACAACCTGCATGTGGTTTGTAAGGCATAGCCTGCTGACGATATAGAAAAAATATGCATCAAAATCCAATGGTTGCTTGGATCTAGCATGAGTATAAGCAGACGGAGTATAGAGCATTTGGCTCCCTTCCCTCTGCTTCTGCTGCAGCTCACTCCTGCTCCATAAGCAAATGCTTTTTATAGAATTTTGAATCCAACTTGTTCTGGAATACATAGGGGTACTGCTCAAGGGTGCCAATTAATTTGCACAGAAACAAAGAATAAGCTCTAAGCTATGCAGGTCACAGATGATAATGGGATTTCCTATGGCAAAAAAATTTAAATTTCTAAAATCAATGGGAGGCTATGGCAGTCTTGGGGCATAGGTGGAATACACTACATGTGAGAGGTAAGCATTATCAGGCAGCTGCCTTCTGTATGAGCTGAAGTATCTGAGTGAACTTTAAATGTAGCCCTAGGAAGAATGCATTGCAAAGTAGTACTGTAATCTAGCTGACATATATAACTGTGGTAAAGTCTATATTCTAGAGACTGAGTAACTGTCACAACCTCCTAGTCAAGCACAGATGGCAAACAAGCAATCTCAACCATCACTTCTACCAATACATCCAGAAACAGCTGAGGATCACACAGGATTCCTAAGTTGTCAATGTAAGTAACATAATTGTTCAGACACTACAAATTCTTTTGCAAACACTTATGCATATGCATAACTTTATACATGGGAGTAATTGTGTGAATGTGGATAGAAAATACTGACACATATAAAGTTAATCATTGACATAAATGTTGGCAGGACTGAAGCTGTATTAAAGGATTTTGTCAGATCTAAATGAATCAGCACAGATACCTTGAACTTCACCCACTGCCAAAAGGAGATCAATCAAACTGACTAATCAAACCAGCATAATTACTGTTTCAAAACCAAACCTGAAAACCAGATTGAAGAAGTCAAGGGAATAAAGCTCAAGGGAATCTTTGCATTGCAACAACCTTCCCGATAATCTTCCCTAAGAAAGGGGGATGTGCAACAAGAGGAATGTAATCCAAGTGATTTTATAAGTGTAGCAATACAAAAACTGAGTATCTATGTTTAGAAGAAAAAACAGTTCCTTCCAATATATAAAAATCCCAGATTATTAAAATAGATTTGTCTACATTTATCTAAAGGCTTAAAGGATTTTAAAAGGTACATTGTGACCTTTTCATGAAAATTTAACAGTTCTTCTGATAATGATTAAATTAATATGTAGTCTAAATAGATTATCCTTTTGTTTTATTCTGTTTTCATTGAGATTAAAGTTCTTTCAAACCTAATGATTTCAGTAGTTGAATCAGCTGCCTCATTAAACCAGCTTCTTAGCTCAGATCATTTTAGGGTTTGCCTTGAGCATTCCTACTCAGCTGGGTCAGAGGCCAACAGTTCTATGGGTTCAGCTAGAACAAGGACTATTCTTTTCCTACACACCTCTATCTCCTTAGATGTGATTGTTCAATATATAGAATCTTGTCTCTAGTTAGTCAAGGTGTCATAGGGAGGTAACTATTTGTGCTCAAGTCTCACCCTTGGTCAAGTAAAACATTAGGATTAGTGTGCAAAGTGATTTTACTGAACACAAAATTAGATGGCAGGAGCACATTGCTGGTGGCTAGATCTGGTCAACATTTTTGGTTTTTTGAAAACTTGTATTGATACCTCGCCTTTTTAATTCAGATTTTGAAACAAGGCTAAAACTTTCAAAAAATTGTCAGAAATTTGTATTGTTTTTTAAACTGACACTACCAGATGTGTTTGAGTGCTGAGGCCTAAATGAGCTCTTCCATGACTGCCTTGTCAGAGACCTGAGAGCTGAGCAGAAATCAGTCCCTAATGAAAAGCCAGGCCTCTCGAAGTGTAAATCTCTGTTAGGTTACATCTAGGGTTGTCAATGAATCACAGTTAACTCAGTGATTAGTTCAGAACAAATTAATCACAATAAAAAAAACATGATTAATTGCAGTTTTGATTGCCTTGTTAGTACTAATTACTGCTAAACATTGGAGACCAGAATTGCACCCAGTATTCCAGATGAGGTCTCACAAGCTACGTTTCCTCTATGCTGTGCAGCCTTGTAGCCACACAGCTGCCTATTAAGCCCCACACAGGGGCTCACAGCTGTGGCGGAGAGAGATGCCTCTCCCCACCAGCCCTACCGCAGATCTGCTGTGGCTGGGGGAGGTGCCCCTCCCCATGGGCCCCAGTACAGACTTGCTGCAACTGGGGGAGAGGTTCCTCTCTCTGCCAGCCCCAGCATGGACATGCCCCACGCTTGCTGTGGCCAGGGAAGAGGAGTCTCTCCCTCAGCCCAGCCCAGGCCCCACAGCTGCTGCAGCCGGGAAGAGGTGATTCTCTTCCAGTCTTGAGCTGCTGCGACAAGTGAGGGCAGAGGGAAATCCTGTCTCTCCACCCCAGCCCCTGGATAGCCTGCACCCCAAACTCCTCATCCCTGACCCCACCCCAGAGCCCTCAACCCCTGCACCCAACCCTCTGCCCCAGCCCATAACCCCCTCCCAAACCCCACCAGCCCCACCCCAGAGCCTACATCCCTAGATGGAACCCTCATCACCTTCACCCAACCTTCTGCCCCAGCCCTAAGCCCACTTCCTCACCCTAAACCTCTCATTCCTTGCCCTACCCCAGAGCCCACACCCCCAGCCAGAGCCCTCATCCCCCACACAAACCCCAACCCTCTGCACCATCCCTGAGCCCCCTCCAACATTCTGAACGCCTCGGCCTCAACCTTAACACATGAATTTTGTTACATGCACCAATATGAAGGTGTTGTGTCACACATCACCTCCATGTTGGTGCACATAACAAAATTCATTCCGCACACAGAGGTAAAAAGTTAGAGATAACCCTGCTCACAAGTGCTTTGTACAATGGTCCCAACACTTCCCTATCTCAACTGGAAATACCTTGCCTGATACATCCTAGGATTAAATTAGCCTTTTTCACATCTGCATCACATTGGCATCTCACAGTCATCAACCAATACACCCAGGCCTTACTCCTCCTGTGTTACTTCCAACTGATAAATCCCCATGACCTTTCACTTTGCACTAGGGTTATCAATTAAGGATTAATTCCCAGCTTGATTAACATGTGAATTATTTAATGAGTTAATTACACTCCAGAATAAGAAGGGAGACTGGAGCCACAGACACAGCACTCTGCAGTGGAGGACTGAAGCCCTGGACATGGAGCTCCACGGTCAGCAGAGGAGCTGGAGGTTGAGCCCTGGAGTTCTGCAGGTGTTAGGGAAAGGAGAGGAATCTGGAACCCCAACCCCTGTGCCTCAAGTGGGGCTGAAGGCTGGAGCCCTGAGGAGGGCTGAAGGCTGGAGCCCTGCACCCTGAGCAGGGCTGAAGTATACAGACCCAAGGGAGACTGAAGCCGCGATCCCTGGAGGTAGGGAGGATGAAGGCCAGAGCCCCATGCCTTGTGGGAGGCTAAAGGCCATAGCCCCTCACTCCAATGAGGGCTGAAACTCTGAGCTCAGGATCCCTGGAGGCAGTGGTGGAGATGAAGGTTGGACCCCTGGGGGAGGATGAAGTCCAGAGCCCTGTGCCCCAAGGGGGGAGGTGAATCCCCAGGTCCCACAGGGCTGAAGGTAGTGGATCACCATTTTTCTAGGGGGATCATGATTTTTTTTAAAGTGCAAATGAGGTTGCTAGCACAAAATCTTTGAGAAATACTGCTCTGAAGTTTTATTTTGTTTTATTTTTGAATGCAGTTACATAAAAAAAACCCCAAACCCCACATTTCTAAGTTGCACTTTCATGACAGAGATTGCACTATAGCACATGTATGAGGTGAAATACTTTCTTTCGTTAAGCTTTTTTACAGTGCAAATATTTGTAATTAAAAATAATATAAAGTGAGCACTGTACACTTGGTAATCTGTGTTTATAATTGTAATCAACATTGTGATGCTGCACCCCATATTATTCTTTAAAATATTGTTATAATATGAATATGACATAACTACATTTTATATGAGAAGGGTCATGTAAGGTTTCATTGGAGTGGTTATGTTTTACTGAACACATATCATTTCTGTATTGGAAGTTAGGAATATTGACTATTGAACAATTACAACTGTGTGTGTACTTGCAGGAACGCCCACCAGCCAGTAGTCAATCAGCCTGAATGAGCCATTTAAGGACAATAGGACTTTGAAGATACTAATCTCCAACCTTCCTGAGAAGCTTCCTGGGATGTTGCAGGGCCGTGTGATGATGTCACATGGTATGGAGCACAACCTTGGAAACTGCTGATATTTTTCCATGGGAAACAAAGGATTCCTGCCTTATAAAAATCCCATTTTAGGCTGGGAAGTGAGTAAGTCGGGGATCTTCTCCATTTGCCTCCCTGCCCAAGAAGGAAGACTGCTGAAAGCACCTGAAGAGACAAAGGAACTGAGCTGGGGAAAGAGACAGGAGTCTAGCCTGTGAAGAGAAATAACTGGAACTCTAAGCAGCAGAAACTCTGCAACCTGCCTAAAACAACATTTAGGGTGAGAAATTACTATTTGTAATATGTTTGTTTAGTGAATTAAACTTAGTTTGCATGTTTTGTTTTATTTGCTCAGTAAGATGCTTTGTTCCTTTTGCTATCCCTTATAATTACTTAAAATTTACGTTTTGTGTTTAATAAAACTTATTTCTTGTTTATACCAAGACCTAGTTTGTGCAATTCATATGTGGGGGGAGGGTGACAAAAGCTGTGCATATCTCCCTCCACATTGAGGGAGGGGGGTGATTTTTATAAGCTTGTACTGTAGAGATCTCTCTATACAGTGCAAGACAATATAATTTTGGATTTACACTCCAGACCGTATGTACAGAGGAGAGCTGGACATTCCTCTTGCTGAGCCCTCCTACAGAGAGGTAATCGCAGACCTTGTGTGATTCTTCAGCTGGGTGTGTCCCTACCTGTGTGTGTGCTGGAAAGGGGCTTGAGAGCTGGTCACAGCAGCACAAAGTGAGGGAAAGCCAGGCTGGTAGAACAGATGGGCTCAGTGGGACCCCAGCACATCTGGTGGCACCCTGAGAGGGGGGGTCCAAACCATCACAAATATATGTGAAAATGTAGAAAATATCAAAATATTTAAATAAATGATATTTGACTATAGTTTAACAGTGCGATTAAAACTGTGATTAATCGCATTTTTTTTAATCTCCCCATTAATCATGATTAATTTTTAATCACTTGACAGCCCTAGTTACATCGTTAAGTAGCCTTCAATAGAGGTTCCTGCTTGTGGGTTTTTTGGTTGTTTTTGTTTTGTTTTTGTTTTTTGCTGACTATCACAGGAGGAGAATAAAGATCAGCAGGTAAAATAATAAAGCCTCTTATACATGCAGGAGGATATGAAGCTAGTGCTTTCTTATCACACAAATGGGAACATGACTCTCTCTTGCTGTAATCGTGATGCAATGACAGCTATGACCAATATGAGAACATAATGGGATATAAATCCCCCAAAGATGGCAACATCTTGTAAACATCCACTGTAGCTTTGCCTTTAACTAGCACCTTCCTACAAACGATCTCAAAACACTTCACAAACATGAATAAATTTAGCCTCTGCCCTTGACAATTTGGCAACCAGAGTCTACTGAATGGAAAGGGCACAGAGGAGACGAAGCCGTTAAGCAGGAGAAGCATGCTACCTCTGCAACCTCTTCACTGCTTCTCTGCACCTGAGGCCCCAAGCACTGCAGATATTTGGGCACTTGAGTAGAGATATTGGGGATCTGATTAAATGTACCCAAATACCACAACTTTGGGGTATATTTGGATCCACATAAAATCTGAATGGACATCACCAGTAAATAAACTGCAATAATGCCCATCTTTTCCAAAGAGATTTTCGGTGCCCATCTTGAGACATTTTAAAGGTGCCTCATGTTCAGAAAGTGCTGAGCACCTAGGCTCAGAACCTCAAAGGCATCTAAATAGTTCAACTTTCACTGGGCCTTAGGCTCGTAAATAATGTTAAGGATCTGGGTCCTTCCCTATAAAATTCAGGCTCTTTTAAGAGATTTGAAATGGGGTACCCTAAAAATAAGGTGCCCAAAATAACTTTTTTGGAAGTTAGACCTAAATTCTGAGGAGTACATTCTATTTTGAAATGTAATTAATAAGCAGTATTCCAAAGTATTATTAGTAACAGTCATTATTTTAATTTGACATTATCCTTTGAGATGCTCCTACCTATAGACACAACTCCACTTTCGGAGCTAGATGACTCCCCTAGGTCTGAGTTGAGGCAAATTGTCATGTATGGCTGCAGCCTGTGTTGAACTTCAGAGCTGCCAGCATAACACCTCTTCTAAGTACTAAATTCCCTAGTTAAAAAAAAACAAAAACTAAACAAAACAACGCAAAAAACAACAACAAAAAAAAACCCAGTGCCTTCACAAACAGAAGATAAATGCCTTGAAAATAGCTCCCCTACATATTTTAGTTTCTCTGACCCATTTTACAGGAAGACAATGACTCCAGGTGAAGTAGATCTTTAGTATTTCTGTCATGCTGATTAATGTAATTGGAGAAATATGGCCAAGCTTTGCCTTAGGAAGAAGCAAGTACAACCTTAATGAGTTTCCTTGATACTGGAACTAGCTTAAATAAAATAGGAACACAATCAAGTTTATTCAAATGTAAGAGTAAATCAGAATGCCATTAACTATTGTTCAATGCACTGAAGTGTGAAGAATATGCTTTTATGTTGGCTGCAAAAAACATACATTTTTAACATGAATGGTCTCGGATGGAATAAAAAAAGGAAGTTAAATAGATAAAAATAACTTCTGTTGGATTTTTTTTACAAAAGTGAATAATATAAAAATGTGAATGCACATGCATGTAGAACACTTGGATATGAAATGATTTCTGCAAAAAAAAAATTAAAAATTTCAAATGAATTATTTGGCCAGCTAAGTCCCTGATCCTGCAAATGATGTCATGTGGGTGAACATCTCCACTTACATTATTTCAGTGTAGCAGGTAGGCATGAAATAGCTCTTATAGAAACCAAAAATGAAACAGATGAAAAGTTGATCATTGAACTTAATCTAAAGACATAGAAATCCTTTTTGATAGGCCAATTTTAAAGACAAATGGGGAAAAAAATGTGTAGGAAACTCCTAGAGGTAATTAAGATACAATAAGCTTCATCAAAGACCCCTGGGTATACATGTATGGTCACCTTGATATGATAATGCACTCTAACACCTAATAGAAACATGGAGCATGCACAAGGTAATGCCTACAAGTGGAAGCTGATTCTATTAGAGGGACTTAAAAAGCAGCTCCTGGACAGAGCACGAGTTAGTTAATTGATATCTGGGCAGCACAAGCTGCTGGCAGACCAGCCAAAGAGTGTTGAGAGAGGATTACTTTTAAGAGATGCAAAGTATTTACTTTTTTTCTCTTAGTTGGGAATGTCTTATCGTGTTTATCTTATGACAGGTGCAAATCTAGATATGGTCAGTAAATCATGTCTATATCTTTAATTCCATTATCTCTATGTTTTCATACATCTTGTTTTGGTTAGTTTTGCATACATGTCGCCAGAGAAACTATGAACTCCAGAGTTTCCGAAACCTGCATGCCTCTTCTGATCTTAGTTATATTTCTTTTATCATCGATAAATTTCAAGGCCAGAAGAGATTGCTGTGATCACGTATCCTGACCTCCAGTATAAGAGTCCAAAGAACTACCCCAAAAATAATTCCTAGAACATACATCTTTTTTTTTTTAAATCCAGTTTTGATTTAAACCTTGCTAGTGATGGAGAATCTGCCACAAACCTTCATGAATCGTTCCAGAGGTTAATTACTCCTGCTGTTGATAATATATGCCTTATTTCCAGTCTGCCTTTATCTAGCTTCAACTTCCAGCCACTGGATCATGTTAAACCTTTCTCTGCTACACTGAAGAGCCATTTATTAAATGTTTGTTCCCCATGCAGGTACTTATAGACTCTAATCAAGTTAAATCTTCTCTTTGTTAAACTAAATAGATTGATCTCCTTAAGTTATTTTTTCTAATCCTTTAATAATTCTTGTGGCTCTTCCCTGAATGCTCTCTTATCATGGTGACATCCAATCCGGGAAAAGAAACAATACCATATAATTTAAATGACCAGTCACCTATAATCCTGGATTTGGCCCTGGTGTTATGCAGTTGCACATGATGGTATGGAAGAAAGGTCTCAAATACCACTCTGCATAGCCATGTGAGACCTTTTCACATTGCAGCTGTGGGTGGGGAAGAAAGATCATGAACTCTTTGCCCAGTAATTCTCCATCCTGAGCAAGTGACCAGGGTGTTCAGAGTCATGAGGAGAGTTGGAGTCATGTTCCCACTCCCCTGATTCAATGGCTACAGATAGCTGTGAATGATGGAGGGGATTAAGTTGCAACCTGTAAAAGACTATGATAAAATATAAAAAGATTCTCTCCCCTGCCAGAACCATAGGGGAATGCAGGAGACATTAGAGGGGTACTTCTGACTTTAAGGCCTAATACTTCCTCAGTATCGTCCTAAGGTAGTGAGTGCCCCTTATTAAGATGGAAGCAAGGTTCAATTCGATGCCCACTAATGTCAGTAGGAGTTTTTCTGTTGACTTCAGTGGGGATTGGGTCAGGATTGAAGTGAATAGCTGAGATAGTGACAAAACTGAATACTTTGCAAGCAGCCCATAGACTGAAATATGTTTATTTAAAAATTAATCGGAAAATACACAAAATGAAAATCCCATTGAACCAAATGTTACCAGAACTCCAAACATGTTCAGTTCTTTACAAATCTTTGGTATAGTTTCAGTTGAAGTTTGCAAGGGGCAAATATATAATCTGAAGCAGTTTCATCATTCTAGCCGCTTAGTATTCAGCACCCAAAATAAAGCACCTGTAACACTGGCCAATTTAGTCCTTCATAATCTTTACTTGTAAGATTCAATGTGCACGTATGTCTTTTGATTGAATAATGTTGATTTTTCCTTAAATTTTTTGAGACACTTGCACAATAAGAAATTCTGTAGGGTACATAGGTTTATATTTGTTTTCTGTGTGCAAATGGTAGCAACTAATTACTTTTAACCTACTTAAGTGCTGATTCTGTCTTCAGAATTCTCCCCTTTCACCTCTCACAAAGGCCAAAATTATAATCATGCACAGAATTTGAATATGCACTTCTAAGTCATACATGTAATTATTATCTATTCTTTACTGAATTGTAACACCTTCTAAAATCAGTGTTTAATTGTATAGCTCACACATAAGTTATGGAACCCCCTTCCCAAAACAATGAAATTATTATAGTTCTCAATCATCTTCTCTGTTGTGAAAATGAATTAAAACCAATATCCAGTTGTTTGCTCATGTCTTATTAACTCATAACTTGAAAGATAAGGTGGGTGAGATAATATCTTTTATTAGATCAACTTCTGTTGGTGAAAAATAGAAGCTTTCAAGCTACAGAGAGCTCTTCTTCAGGTGTAGCCCGAAAACTAGTCTCTCACCAACAGGAGTTGGTCCAATAAAAGGTATTATTCACACATCTTGTCTCTCTAATATCCTGGGACCAACACTGCTACAATAAAAGTCATAACTTGAAAATTACTTTTATAGGTACTTAGTTCTTATAAAACTAGCTTCTATGCAATAACGCTGGAAGCTATGAATGAGAAGACCAAACTGAGGTGTAGCAAAAGTTGAGAATTTCAACATTACCAGGTAAAGTTCGTGGAAAGGAATGGAGCAACCATACAAGTTGACAGCAAGACTCTGATTGGGAATATATATATGAGCTCATTAAACAGGTAAGTAGAAAGATCATTGGACAGGAACCTGTTAGTGACAAGGAAGTGTGAGAAGAAACATTTCTTGCCTTTATAAAGCAGCTGGAGAGATTCCAGGAACTCCCCAGAAAAGCCAGCTCATGTTATTAAAATACTGGAATTGAAAGAAGATGACAGCAGCCATTGTTTTTTGGCCCAGGAGGATCTGAATTCTATCACTGCTGCAGCAATGGAGTTCTGGCTGGGCCTGGTGTACAGACAGTGACAACCATAAAATACGCAAGTGACTCCAAATTCGTTACAATACACATCTGGTTATCATATTATTAGAACAGGATATTAAAGTTGTCTCCAAATACTGAAAGAATTTAAGCAGTAAAGCAGAAACATGTTTTAGGCAGGGATTCATAGATTCTAGGACTGGAAAGGACCTCGAGAGGTCATCGAGTCCAGTCCCCTGCCTTCATGGCAGGACCAAATACTGTCTAGACCATCCCTGATAGACATTTATCTAACCTACTCTTAAATATCTCCAGAGATGGAGATTCCACAACATCCCTAGGCAATTTATTCCAGTGTTTAACCACCCTGACAGTTAGGAACTTTTGCCTAATGTCCAACCTAAACCTCCCTTGCTGCAGTTTAAGCCCATTGCTTCTTGTTCTATCCTTAGAGGCTAAAGTGAACAAGTTTTCTCCCTCCTCCTGATGACACCCTTTTAGATACCTGAAAACTGCTATCATGTCCCCTCTCAATCTTCTCTTTTCCAAACTAAACAAACCCAGTTCTTTCAGCCTTCCTTCATAGGTCATGTTCTCAAGACCTTTAATCATTCTTGTTGCTCTTCTCTCCAATTTCTCCACATCTTGGAGCAAGGAGTCATAACCAGTAATAACAAAGTGATCCCCTGGAACGAACTTCCACAGAAGATTAGACTAAGCCAAAATCTGACAATTAGAAAACTCTGCAGACTTTTACTCTTTCAGAAACCAGGATGATATTAACAATGTCAACATCCCTTTCTCTATCCCCTTAAATAAGAATATTATAAAAAAAAATACCTACACTACGCAGAGCTTTCTATTACCCAAACAGGGAGAAGAACCAGGAACTCCAAGCAGCCCAATGGAGACTTCACTCCTTGACAGTTTATTTTAAAAGGAACTAGTTGGCGATGGGCAGCAGTATAAAACACTAAAATAAATGTGATACAATTAAGAATAGGAAATTGACTGCTAAATATCAGGAAAAACCTGATGATGATGAAGATGATATCTGTTAGAATGAAGAAATGTCCTCCAAGGAAGTTGTGGATGTCTGATCGCTAAGGATATCTAAAACTGTTTAAAATGTATGACAGGGAATATTTCTTGCTTAGGTGGAGGAATTGACTGGATGGCTTAATAGAAATAGTTTGGAAAAAAACAATCTTCCATTGCAGCCCAGGGAAAAGAGAGCAGGGAGTTCACTGCTTGGTGAACTCATTATGCTTTTGTAGGGCATTCATTCAAGTATGGAATTTTTCAAATGTTCACATAAGTTGCTGTATATTGATAAGCACAGGACATTGTTGGGTGAGAATCCTTGCCAAGATGTTCTAAAAGGGAACTAATTCAGTTTTAGTAATATACATAATTTGTGACTCTGATATAGGTCCACTCATCATAATCATGATGGAGGGTTGGCTGGGCCAACCTGAGCAGCACTTCAATCCCATGTGCCAGGTCACAATGTCGGGAACAGAATGTTGAGCCCCGCCAGCCTACAGGACAGAAACCACAGGAGCCACCATAGTGAGGTGTGCATCACCTTCCTGTCCCATCCTCTCAACCTTAATGGCTCATTGCCACTCCAATGGCCAATTGCAAAACTGGCTCCACCATTTCCTCTACCCACCTCTCCCCTATTGCAGCAGGGTTACACAGGTATTTTCCTCTTTCCAGTGATTATTTTCCCCACATTGTACCTGTCTTCTCTGTACTGACAATCTTCTCACATACAAAACAGATTGTTCTGTTGTGGTGGTTTGGACTGAGAGAAAGGGGGAAAAAATGTTACAGACACCAATATTATACATTTTCTTTTTCAGACTGCAGGCCCTTGGTACAAGTGAATTACATTAGCCCAGTTCTCTTCCCTTTCCTCAGTCGTAGTTCTGCTAATAGTACTGATGCATATAAATGCTTCTAGACTTGAGGGAACTTTCTACTTTCATCTCTTACTATTTTAATCTGATCCTTAGTGTTTTGAACTTTACTTTGCAATTACTCTACTCTGGCTATGACATATGTTTCCTCTGTCATCCACCAATACATAATTCTCTTCCCTCAACAATATTAGAGAGACAGAAGTGAAAAGAGAAAACTCACCTGTACAACAAAATTGATAGGAAGTGTGGTCCAGAGGCTTAAAGCACAGAAGTGACATTTAAACATTTTGGCCTGTGTTCCTGTTTTTGCCACTGTCTTGCTCTTTGGCTTTGTATAAGCCACTTAAACTTTCTATTTTTCATTTTCATTCTCTGAATAATGGAGGAGATACTTACTGTACCTCACAGGGGAATTGTGGGGCTTACTTTATTGGACAGCCATGTTCTCTATAGTTATGTCTACACTGCAATTTAAAACCCACAGCTGTCCTGTGCCAGCTGACTCAGGCTTGTAGGGCTCAGGCTAAGGGACTGTTTAATTGTGGTATAGATGTTCAGACTTGGGCTGGAGCCCAGCTATAGGACCATGCGAGATGGGAGGGTCCAAAGGCTCAAGCTGCAGCCCAAACCCAAACTTCTACACCGCAATTAAACAGATCATTAGCCCGAACTCACAAACTAGAGTCAGTTGCATGGGCCAGCCACAGAATCTTGTAACAGTGTAAACTGACCCTCTGCTCCTATACATAGCCCTTTTAGGTATCAAACTTTCACACTTGATATAAAAGTTACAGAACCATTATTTTTCAGTGATACTGTTCAATATCCAGAAACAGCACTGGCAGTATTAAAATAGATCTATCTATCTACATATCATACAGGACTGTTATGGGCTGACTTTTTCTGTGCTTGATCTTTGCCTGGAGATGACTTTTTTTTCTTTTTTAAGTTTGTCCAAAGTACTTTCAAAATTTGTTTTGAGTTATGAGAGTGAGAAAAAAAAATTAATTCCCTTTGCAAAAATGATCTCAACCACATTACTCCAAACAGAGCTACAACAAAAACATCTGAAGTTTGAAACTTGAAATGGACATAGTCCTTGCTGATGATACTTGGATTAATTCTGGGAGAAGAGAGATGGAATAAAATAAGAAGGAATTTAAAGCAACACTTCTAAGTGTGCTAAATTGTTGTCTTTAACATTTTCATAGAATCATAGAAAGGTACGGCTGGAAGGAACCTTGAGAGGTCATCTAGTCCAGCTCCCGTCACTGAAACAGAACCAACTATACCTAGACCATTCCTGATAGCTGTTTGTCTAACCAGTTCTTTAAAACCTCCTGTGCTAAGCCCTGGCACCTCTAGTCTTGGCAGTTCCTAAGCCTTGCACCCCTGGGCTTGCCTCATCAGTTATGAATGTAAAAAAAATTGCATGAGCCTTGCCCTAATTGCTTGACCCCCGGCACCTCTTTCATTACAAAGTAAGCACTGACTCTGACCTCCTTGCATTTGCACTGGCCTGACTCCAGCTCTAACCACTAGGTCAAACTGACTCACAGGACTGGCTCAGGTGCATATCCTGCACAAATGGTAAAATTCACTCCTCTTTGCACAAAGCCTGGTTACTCATGTTTTGTGCAGGGAACTAAGCAAACAGTGGGGAAACTGATTTCACTTTCTAAATCTGTGGATAGTCTGCAAGGCTAAAACTCTGCCCTGCAGGGGCTTGGGCATGTTGGTATTTCACAGATCCTAATTTCCCTTTCCCTCCTGGCTACCTTCAAATCTTTACAAGCTTATGGATTCAGAGACAGATCCTGGTCATCGGTAGGCAGGATCAAACATGGGATCTCTGGGGCTTATTGCATGAGCCTCTAGGGCATGAGCTAAAAGCGAACTGGCTGTTAGGTAAAGTTGTAGAGCAGGCTCATTTTATCTCTGTCTCTGAGTGGTCTCGGTGCCACTAGATAGGACACAACATCTCTCCCAGAAGGTGTGTGGGTTACACCAGCACAAGCTTTTCCATAGTATGCGAAGTGTACTGAGACCATGTTTTCTGGCTGCTGCTCTACAAAGGATTTCAGAGGTGCAAAGGAACTTGGATGTTCCACCTTCATTGGTACAAATTAGGGCTGTCAAGTGATTAAAAAAATGCAATGTAAATAAAAGAATTCCATTTATATAAATATTTTGGATGTTTTCTACATTTTCATATATATTGATTTTCATTATAATACAGAATACAAAGTATGCAGTGCTCACTTTATGTTTATTTTTATTGCAAATATTTTCACTGTTAAAAAACAAAATAAATGGTATTTTTCACTTCATCTAATACAAGTGCTGTAGTACAATCTCTTTATCATGAAAGTTGAACTTACAAATGTAGAATTATGTACAAAAAATCTGCATTAAAAAAATAGAACAGTTTAAAACTTTAGAGCCTATAAGTCCACTCAGTCCTACTTCTTGTTCAGACATTCACTCAGATAAACAAGTTTGTTTATAGTTAGAGGCGATAATGCTTCCTGCTTCTTGTTCACAATGTCACCTGAAAGTGAGAACAGGTGTTCGCATGGCACTGTTGTAGCCAGCATCACAAGATATTTACATGCCAGAAGTGCTAAAGATTCAGATGTCCCTTCATGCTTCAACCACCATTCTAGAGGACATGTATCTATGCTGATGATGAGTTCTGCTTGATAGCAATACAAAGCACTGGGGACCTGCACATGTTCATTTTCTTCATCTGAGTAAAATGCCATCAGCAGAAGATTGATTTTCTTTTTTGATAGTTTGGATTCTATAATTTCCACATCAGAGTGTTGTGCTTTTAAGACTTCTGAAAGCATGTTCCACACCTCATTCTTCTCAGATTTTGAAAAACACTTCAGAATCTTAACTCTTGGATCGAGTGCTGTAGCTGTCTTTGGAAATCTCACATTGTTACCTTCTTTGCCTTTTGTTAAATCTGCACTGAAAGTGTTCTGAAAATGAACAATGTGCTGAGTCATCATCCGAGACTACTATAACATGAAATATATGGCAGAATGTGAGTAAAATAGAGCCGGAGACATACAATTCTCCCACAAGGAATTCAGTCACAAATTTAATTCACACATTATTTTTTTAACAAGCACCATCAGCATGGAAGCATATCCTCTGGAATGATGGCTGAAGCATAAAGGGGCATACAAATGTTTAGCATATCTGGCATGTAAATACCTTGCAACGCTGGCTACGAAAGTCCCATAAGAATGCCTGTTCTCACTTTCTGGACACATTGTAAATAAGAAGAGGGCAGAATTGTCTCCCTGTAAACATAAACAAATGTGTTTGTTTTAGCAATTGGCTGAAGGAGAAGTATGACTGAGTGGATTTGTAGGCTCTAAAGTTTTACATATTTTTGTTTTTGAGTGCAGCTATATAACAAAAAAAGTTTACATCTGTGAGTTGCACTTTCACGACAAAGAGCTTGCCCTACAGTACTTGTATCAGGTGAATTGAAAAATATTATGTAGTTTGTTTATCATTTTTACAGTGCAAATATTTGTAAACAAAAATAATATGAGCAGTGTACACTTTGTATTCTGTGTTGTAATTGAAAACAATATATTTGAAAAAGTATTAAATATTTTTGGATGTTTTTCTACATTTTAATTGGTATTCTATTGTTTAACAGTGCAATTAAAATTGCAGTTAATCACAATTAAAAAAAAATCATAATTATTTTTTGAGTTAGTCGAGTGAATTAACAGCGATTAATTGACAGCCCTAGTACAAATCTTTCCATAAGTGACTGGAACTGCTAGTTATTTGCAGATGTGTCCCAGCATGCTCAAGCCCTTTCTGACTAAAAATTAGGTGGTTCTTTCTTTAAGAAACAGTCACATGTATAACAGATCAACAAACCGATACCCAGGACCTTGTTTTAGGTTTTTCTTATGGTGAAATGAACCAGATTAGACTGCTTATATCCTTTATTCCTATCCATGGAGAGTACAGTGGTTCCTTAGTGACTTTTATTCATTCTTTGTCAGGAAAACCTCATCTTATGCTTGGTATTTCCATCAGAAAGAACATTAAAAACAATAAATTGGATTTTCCAATGCACTACTTTAATTTTTCACTTGTGAAACTCCACTGAGTCCAATCAAATGGCACCAACATAAAATTGGAGTAATGCAGTGAAGAACCAGCCCAAAGTATTTTTTGCCAGGATATGGAGTCATTAAGATTTAGATAAACTCTCCAAATGTGCTCTCAGAAAACATCCATAGTAGTGTACTTCCCACTTTGCAGCAGTGCCACTATGCTGGAGGGAAAATAAACAGTTTTTAAATGTGATAACAGTTTTTTTTTTCTTACTTCAACTTGGTTGAATACTACATTTCAGTGGGTGAAGTATCTAAATTTTACCTTTAATCTTCGTCACAGTAAGCTATGTTACAGGCTGTGATAAATAACTATCCAGCTATCCAAATGTGTATAGTGTGTTCATCATTAGAGTATCTGAATCCCTCTTGCCAGGCATAAAAAACACAACTATTATCGATTTTCACTTTCTGTCTTTTTCAGCACTTACCCTTTATTGCAGTTGCAGTCATGGCTTTGGAGTTATGATCTGCTGTGGTGTATGGTTGAGAATATCAGTTGGAACAAACTAATGAACTTATTAGAGCTTCCACTCAACCCTGCTGAATAGCTACTTATACTAAGGGAGATGACAGCATTAATGCATAAGTGTTCCATCATCCTTCTATCTATGTTCAATTACTGACACCTATCATCATAGTATTTAAGTGCCTCAATAACACCACAACACCTTCTCTGTGTTACTGTTGGTGAGAGAGATGAGCTTTTGAGCTTAAACAGAGATCTTCATCAGTTCTGTGTAAGCTAAAAGCTTGTCTGTCTCGCCAACAGAAGTTGGTCCAATAAAAGATATTACCTCATCTACCTTGTCTCTTTACTATCCGGAGACAAACACCACTAGAACAACACTACGTTTTCCATATTATGGCATTAGTACTGAATGACCTTGGACCAGATTCTGATCTCACACCAGTTTTACTCCAACAGAATTATGCTTGATTAATATGTATGTAAGTAAGATCAGAAACAGGCCTCTCTTAACATCGTTTTCTTTTCATATTCCCCAGTCACGTGCAATACTAAGTTTTGACTCCTTGCTATTCCACTTATTGATGCACAGAAATCTAGCCATTATGTGTAAAAGCAATGTTATTGTTTAAGTGGAACCTAGTGGATGGGAAACTTATGGAGAGATGGGCACTTATGGGGATGATAATTCAGAGATTTTAAATGACAAAAAGGGATTTTGTTTTGTTTTGTTTGATTGTCAACAAAACGAAACTCTTAGAATAAAATTACCCTTCATTCAAAGCAACATTGTAATTGCTTTTAACAAAAAGTCCAAAACAATTTCATGGAGGAGAACAGAAATATTTCATACTGTTGGACAGATTTTTACATAATATTTTTGAATTTCAAAATGATCGAAGGACTGACATTAAGTGAGAAAAGGAACATAGTATGGAGTATTACTATTCTACTTCCAGTAGCCATCCCCCAATAATGTTTTATTGTATCAGTCAGTTCAGTTAATGACAGAAGGTAGTAAAACAGAGGTCTGCCTTTTAAGGTTGATATCCTTTGTGAGAAAAATTATATTTAAAACCATTTCTTTATGTTAAGAGAACTGCATCATACTGCAAAAAATAGAGGGGAGAAAGCATGGCAATAAGCGACTAGTCACTTGGTTCTTACACAGCCTTTGCCTAGGGAAATGTAAAAACAAAAGAGTGTATCTGCTCAATATCTTTCAAGTAATGAGAGTGTCATTTGAGTTCTCGGTCTGTGCAGAATACAACTTGAGCAAACGAAGAAGGTTAAGAAAATCTTCAACAAAAGAAATACAAGCTGTTTTAAAAGCCTGCTGTGTGGGGTTATTTAGACCCAGACTGTGCAACCCTTACTCATGCAAGCAATCTCCTTAGCTGAATGAGACAACCTGAATGAGTAAATGCAGCTCATCACCTTGTGTAAGACTTCCATTTCCACAGATCCTTAATATTTCATTGCTACATTTAGGGCCACTTTCAGATCTTATATCAGGGCAGATCTGGAATATCTGTACTAAAGTTAACCTTTATTCCAGTTCTACACTGTTGTAAATGAGAACACTGACTCACAATCATCAGGGATCGAGACAATTGGTTGATTGCTCATCAATGTTGGTGCCCCAATGACCAATGTGGTCATGGGAGTGCTGATGGTGATGCTGATGCTGAAATGAGAGCACAATTCCACCCTTAATATTGTGTGATATTGATACCTCTAAGTAAACAGCATGATTTGACTGAGAAACTCATTGCTCTTCTATAGCTAGGCATAGATAGAACTTCCTTTTTGGTTTCATGGAAAGAGCATAAAAGAGTAAGAGTGGGCGGCATAGAGCAGTGTTCATGTTGCACGCCCTATCAGTACCTGGCCCAAGCCAGGGAAGCTAATGATCCAACCAGTGGACCAAAATTTATGATGAATCTTGGTCACATGCCATCTGAGGTACATTGTGCTTACACTAAGAAGAATGGCAAGAGCAGAAACTTGGAATTGCTGTCACTGCTGCTGAAAAATCTCTCCATTAAAGTCTCATTCCAATTCAAGTCTTCATTTAGGTCTCACTTAGAGACTTTGAAGTTTTACCAGAGGTAAGATTTCATGGCAGAGTTTTTGGAAAATAGAATGTCACCTTTTTATGCATTGATTTTAATGATAATTCCTGTCCAAAGTACCTCTTAGCTCTTTAGTTATAGAAGAGCTTTGTAATCTGATGAACTCATGGATTATTATCTTCTCTCCCTGTTATAACTGTGATTTTTCTCACTCTTTGCCCTCTCCCCCATCCACAATTTGAGGGTTGAAGATTTCTGACAAAATTACAGACACTAAAACTTACCTTTCTTTCATGATAACCAGCCTTCTCTCTCCACTTCTTTTCTCCCAAAATAGACAAATACTTTTTGAAACAAATAAACAAACCATCCCCCCCCCCCAAAAAAGGAAGAAACCCAACCTAAATACAGGAAATGGTAGTTTATTCTAGTTAAAAAATAATTATTTTCAGTATTTCTCAAAGGGCTTGTTCTATCTGAAAACAAGTTCCATTTTTAATCTCCACATATCATGACATGTGGACCTTACCACACAGTAAATGGAACAGTTCCCCATGCATCCGAACTGACACTGACCTACCAGGATCAAAATTATCAGTCTATATCAGGGCTAACTCTTCCTCACACACACTCTTTCTGGCACCAAGAATCTTTAGTAGGACTAGAATCTTCATCTCCCAACACACCAGTTGGGCCTACTTGCACACACATGCTAACATCACTACTTCCCCCACTCCCTGACCACCAAAATGAGCATGGAGAAAACTTCCTCCGCACCAGGGACAACACTACTTCACGCTTTTAGCAAGTTCAAGAACCCTTGTAATCCTCACCATGACTATTACCATCTTTGATGTGGTCAGCCAGGACCACTTGTGTCATAGGTTTTTTCCCCACTTTGAACTTTAGCATCCAAAAAGTGGGGACCTGCATGATTACTTTTAAGCTTAATTAGTAGCTTAAATTTGGTATGCTGACACCAACCAAAAATATAGTGTTCGGCACACTTCCTGTTCCCCCAAAACCTTCCCTGAGGAACCCAAGACCCAAACCCCTGGGGTCATAAAACAAGGAGAAATACACCATTCCCCCTACTTTCCCCCCCTCTTAGTTTCCCCTCCCTGGGTTGCCTTGGGAAGCTACACAGATCCAAACTCCTTGGATCTTAAAACAAAGAGGAATTAACCATTCCCTTCCTTTTCCCCCCACCAATCCCTGGTGAGTTTAGACTCAAACCCTTGGATTCCAAAACAAGGAAAAATCAATCAGGTTCTTAAAAAGAAAGCTTTTAATTAAAGAAAGAAAAGGTAAAAATTATCTCTGTAAAATCAGGATGGAAAATGCTTACAGGGTATTCAGATTCATATAGCCTAGATGGACTCCCTCCACTCCCAGCCTGAGATTCAAAGTTACAGCAAACAAAGGTAAAAATCCTTCCAGCAAAAAACACATTCACAAGTTGAAAAAAAAACAAACATAAGACTAATCCGCCTTGCCTGGCTACTTACAAGTTTGAAACATGAAAGACTGATTCAGAAAGATTTGGAGAGTCTGGTTGTATGTCTGGTCCCTCTTTTTCCCAAAAGCGAACAACAAACAAAAAAAACAGCACAAACAAAGACTTTCCTCCATCAAGATTTGAAAGTATCTTGTCCCTCTATTGGTCCTCTGGTCAGGTGTCAGCCAGGTTTACTGAGCTTCTTAACCCTTTTCAGGTAAAAAAGACATTAACCATTAACCATCTGTTTATGACAACTTGTATGTGGGTGAGAGTGAAGAATGAGGCTGGCTAGGTGGCTCGCTGTATTGGAATTTGGTTCTCAGAAAGGGGAATCTGCACTGGACAGGAGGTACGTTAGTTGCAGCCTGTGCTTGTATCTTGACTATGTATCTGTATCTGGACTGTGAACCATCAGTGCACCATGTATTTATGTTTAAAATGTAAGGCCTGATCAGAAAATTAGGTCAGTTTAACTATATTGGTCAAAGGTGTGAAAAATCCACATCCCTGAGGGATACAGTTAAACCATGTAGACAGTGGTAGCTGCTTCAGTCAGCCTAACTACCACCTCTCAGAGAGGTGACTTACCTATGCTGATGGGAGAAACCCTCCTACTCTCAGAGGTAGTGTCTACAATGAAACACTAGAGCTATGTCACTGTAGCATTTTAAGTGTAGACGAGCCGTAAGTTCTCCAAATGTGTCATGTTGGCTAAATGTGTTGTGTATCTCTCAAGAGAGGATTAGAGTTACGATAAAGACCTACTACTGCTTCCAGCTAATGGAGACAGCTACTGGAGTTGCAATGGTAGAGACCTATGTTTTGGAACTGAAGGATCAAGATTTCCATGCCATTAAGGAACTATCGTGTGGGATCATTAGAATAGCAATATACAGGATAAAAAAAACAAGCAAAAATATACCACAAGGATACATAATTATATACATTATATTAGTATCTTAGATATAGCAGTACAGCCCCTTGAAAGGTATTATCAGAGGATTTTGAAGCCCCAAAGTTAAATCAGAAAGCCTGTAATTTTTACAACATGTGGTTTCAAAAGCAATGGGTGCTATAATTCCCTTTGTCTTATGGGACCACAAAGAATATACGATAGATTTCCCATTCAGTCTGAAAGTGTTCATGAATAAATATTTTAATACATATCTGTTACAATAATTGTGTAGCTTCTTGTTAATGAATATATCCTGTATAGCTCTCTGAGGGATACTTCTGTACTCACTTCAGAGCAATTCTGTATCAGATTGATAATTCAATTAGAACTTTGCAACATAGTTCCTAACTACCCCCAATTGAAGCAAGATGCTGATAAGCATGGCTTAGTTTTCTAAAAGCATGATAGTTATAGCATCTGTTAGTTGTCCCAAGATTATTTTAGATCATTGTCTGTGTAGAAAAGTAGTTTCGGAAGGCAGAGAATATGCTGGTAGTTTATAATGTCACTGAAAATAGAAAAGCAGTACATCTCTATAGTCACAAAAAAGAAGATCAGTTTAAGCTTTCTACTGAAGATTCCTTTTCCCAGGTGGTCAATTGCGCTTGTCATCTGTTATTTTGGAAAAAGCACAGAATTTAATAGATGAGGTATATCAAACTAACTACATTAGGAACATACCAGCTGTCAGTATGGCTTCAGCCCAACAGCATCTTTTGGGAAAAGCAAATTCTGAAATGCAGACAGTATAGTATTAGTCTGATAGAATGATTATAAGTTCTGCCATCTGTTGCATATTTCACAATTAATTGTCATTTGTATCAACAGATATTTTCAAAAAAATCATATTTTCTCTTTTATATGAGAAACAATAAAACATAACAGCAACACATTATATCAAGTAATGACATACCAATGCTGGAGCTAAATCAGATAAGTTGCAGGATGGTTTTACAAAGTAGATATCTAGGGTAGTAATTATAGAAAATAAATCTAAAAATATCAATGTTAGAACACAAAAATTACAAGATGGAATTAATTATTCTGTCTTAAAAATCCTTACAATGTTGCTTTTCAAAGCTATACCATTTTGTCTGGCTTAGTCATATACAATTCATGTTTAACTTTTCAGAGTTCATTTTAGAGTTTAATTATATACGTGTTTAATCAAAAATAAATGTAAAGGCTAAAAAGTTTACAAGCCCCTCTAGATCCATATGTATTACATAGAAATGTTTTACTTGTAAGATAAAATCTCCAATTGCTGCATTTAATTCATAATATCATGAACACATTTAGAGTTGGATGACAGATGGAAATAGACAAAATTTCATGAAATACAGCTCCAGATGATGTTTAAATTTTAAAGAGTGAATCTTTAATAAAATTTTATAATGTTTAAGGTTTGTCTCTTGGCCTGTCAGTTCTCTACCCTGGTCTTTTAATTGTTGTTCTTGTTGTTTTGTCTAACATGATCCCCATCTGTTGCCAAGTGAAAGGCCTGGTTCTAGTCCCAGCTACAATTCCGTAATCTTGGCTTGCTGCCTGCAGCATTAACAGTCTCTGTACAGTGCTGTTGGTCTGCTGAGTTCATTTAAAAATGTAATAAGACTTTGGTAGAAACAACTTCATTGAAAGAGGAGCCTAGATCTATGCCAATAATATCTAAAAGATATTAAAACAAATGACGTGAGGGAAAAACGAAAAAAAAGATTGGTATACATTAGAAGTTTAATAAAGCCTTTACCAAGTAGTATTTGACTATTTTACAGTTAGGGTTAGGGTTAGGGTTTCAGCACCTTCTGATATAACGGGACAGTGCACCACCAATCTCTTTAAATAATGTTTTCTATTGGCCACTAATTCCAATAAAATAACAATTTAGTATGAAGACAAAACCAGAAGCACACTTGACCATATACAATAGTAACTAGCCAAACCTTACAGCAAAAGGAAATAGGAAGAAAAATAGGTTTCCAAAAGCCTTAGCCATGGTGGATAGAACAGTTTTATGAAAGTTGCTATGCTACTACAGAACCCCTCAGAAATTTGTGATCATTAAGAGCACCTATGAAAATATGACATGCTAAGTAAAATGTAACAATGGACCAAGCCATTCAAGGTTACTATGGGCATCAGACAAGGATGTCTTCAGTTTTCTTTGTTTGTTTGTATTCTGGTAGTGGAGTGGGTAATCATAGAATTGTAGGACTGGAAGGAACCTCAAGAGGTCAACTACTCCAATCTCTTGCACTCATGGCAGTACTGAATATTATCTAAACTATCTCTAACAGGTGTTTCTCTAAACTGATCTTAAAAATCTCCAATGATGGAGAATCTACAGCCTCCCTAGGACATTTATTACTACCCTGACAGGAATTTTTTCCTCATGTCCAACCTAAACCTCCCATGCTGTAATTTAAGCCCATTGCTTCTTATCCTATCCTTGGGGGCTAAGGAGAACATTTATTCTCTCTCCTCCTTTTATGTATTTGAAAGCTGTTATGTCCCCTTTCAGTATCCTCTTTTCCAAACTAAACAAACGCATCTTTTTCTATCTTCCCTCATAGGTAATTTTTTCTAGATCTTTAATCATTTTTGTGGCTCTTCCTTGCATTTATCCAATTTGTCCACATCTTTCCTGAAGTTTGGCACCCACAACTGGACACAATACTCCAGCTGAGGAGTAATCTGTGTGGAGTAAAATGGAAGAATTACTTCTCTTTTCTTGCTTACAACACTCCTGTTAATACATACCAGAATGTTTTCTTTTTTTACAATAGTGTTACACTGTTGACTCATATTTAGCTTGTGATCTACTATGACCCCTAGATCCTTTTCTGAAGTATTACTTGCTAGGCAATCGTTTCCCATTTTCACTGTGTGCAATTGATTGTTCGTTCTTAAGTGGAGTACTTTGCATTCATCCTTACTGAATTTCATCCTTCCTAAATACTCCTATGAAGAGGATTATCTTTGCAGATTTCCTTGAAAGCCAAGAAATGTAGGCTACATCAGTCATAGTTTGGGACAAAGCAAATTCCAAACCCAAAGGTTCCCTTGCAGATAACACTCTGCTAGCAGCCCCTTCTTATACCAGCACAGCTCCATGCCAGGTGCTAACACTGATCTCAACTTCGACACTATGGCACAGTCTTTCAGGAAAGTAGGTCCAAGCCATGTAGGGTATGATAGATTGAAAAACAAATCAGATGCCACCCATTAATCTATAGTCAACCAGTGCATACCATGGATGTTCTGACGTAAATCTCTCAATCTCTCGTGTTGAAGCTGGATGAATCACTGAACAGTCATTGAAAGAGGGAACTGAATCTTGAGACTTCCAGCTCCTAGGTGCGT
Source organism: Gopherus flavomarginatus (assembly GCF_025201925.1). NCBI lineage: Eukaryota > Metazoa > Chordata > Testudines > Testudinidae > Gopherus > Gopherus flavomarginatus. The sequence continues at coordinate 163,903,223 of NC_066620.1, read as the reverse complement.
GACCTAACCACCAGCTATAAAGCTATTCTCTTTCTTTGGCCCAATGACTATTTCAGTGTTTATCCAAATTGGAAAGCTTCAACAGGAGGAACTGAGTGAGCCTCATATCAGAATATCCCATAGCCAGTGGTTAGGGCACTCTCCTTAGAGAGGGGAGATTCAACTTTTTTCTCCCCATGTAGCAGAATGGGGAATTGAATTGTGGTCTCCAACATCCCAGATGAGTGATCTAGCCACTAGGCTAACAGTTATAAGGGAGGCACTACTGCCTCATCCTCATCCAACTTTGGATGTGGTCTGATCCAGTAGGCATGCTCAGTGAAAGTTCACCAGAATGGGCCCTAAAAGGCTAATATCTTCCCAGGTTTGTAGATTGTTGGAGTTTAGACATGAGCTAGATATCCAGATGCCAAGAGTGAGGCAGCAATACATATGTCCAGAGGCAGAAATTTAGGTACCCAGGGACATTTTATAGTGAAAATTTAGGCACCAACTAAGTTTAGGTTCCTACAGGGTTAGGCAGCAGCCAAGCAGGTATTTTAGGTGCCTAAATCTGGCATTTAGGTATCTAGGTTCCTTTGTGGATCTGTGCTGAAGCCAGCTTATATACATTCACTCACACACACATATTAGTAGAAAGTCTGTGTTGTTGCATGGTTGCGGCATTTGGGCCAAGTAATCCACTATCTGTGCAGTCTCCCTCAAAAAACCAATGAAATTGGTGCTTGCAAGCAGGGCCGGTGCAAGGAATTTTCGCGCTCTAGGCGAAACGTCCACCTTGCACCCCTCACCCCCACCCCCAGCTAACCCCACCCCCCCACGGCAGCTAACTCAGCCCCCCACTCAGAACCCCTCCCCACAGCAGCTACTCTCACCACCACGACAGCTAATCCCTCTCCACTTCGTCCTCCCACAGCCACTAACCCCACCCAGGGAGACTCCCCCGTCCCCCCATGGCAGCTAACTCCACCAGGGGAGACTCTCCCCCATCCCCTCATTGCAGCTAACCTTGCCTGGGGAGACCTCCCCCACCCCCGCCCTGGCAGCTAACCCTGTCTGGGGAGACTCCCTCCCACCACGGCAGCTAACTCTGCCTGGGTTTTCCCCCATCCAGCTCACCTCATCTCCGCCTCCTCCACTGAGCACACTGGCGCCGCTCTAATTCTCCTCCCCACCCAGGCGTGCAGGGCCGATTGGAGGAGACTTAGAGCTGAGCTGTGTGCTCAGTGGAAGAGGCAGAGTGGAGGTGAGCTGGGGCGGGGAGCTGTTCCCCTGTGCTCCTCCCTCGTTACTGCAGGCAGCCCTCCCCGTGCGCCCCCCCCCACCTCCTCGCCTGAGGGGAATTTTAGGCTCCCCCAATCACTAGGCGCCCTAGGCGGCTGCCTAGTTTGCCTAAATGGTTGCACTGGGCCTGCTTGCAAGTTAACTGTAGAATAATGGTCATGATTGCTTGAGTTACTTCTGAAAGCACAATGAACTAGAGCTTTTTGCATGGCAATAGATACGTGCCTTCCTGTATCTGTGCACTACACAGCTGTAATTTGTGAAGTCAAAATGGCTGAGGGCCTAAAAATTGGAGGGTAAGAATACGTGAATCTCAGTAATGACTGAACCTGGCGATTTCTTAACAAAAAGAGCTATCAGCCATGCTTATAGCTGCTTCCATCACTTCACATTGAGCCATCAGACATTCTAGGTTTCTGAGTGACACATCCTGGAATCTTACTATAGAGACATAATTTCCTTCTGCTTGCTGAGCTAATGGTTTTATTCTTTTAGTTCACTGAGGAAACACTTTTGTTTTTGGAGCCAAAGCCCATGCGAATTCCGTTTTAGAGGCTATATGAATTTTGAGAGGGTAGTGAGCTGACCGCCTTTGGTTTCTGAATACACATTGCTGCCGATCATTACAAATGCACAGCACATTTTGTCAAGAAAGTAAGACAGCACACATCACAAATATATTGCCAAGGTTATGATGCTGGCAGACAATCAAAAAGCTCCATTTGTGTTTAGTGCTATAAAGCCATTTCATAATATTGATTATTAAACTGCATTAAGAAATAAAAGCCCTTATACGGATATTTATGTTTAAGAGAAAACACATTTATAGAAGATATTTAACAATTTTGTATCCCAATGACAAATACTATGGATAAGATACTAGATAAGCAGTACTCCTCCCGAAATGCTCTGTTCTGTGAAGGCATTTTGAAGGTAGTATTGCATTCTTTTATTGTAATTATTATGAATTTAAAATAGTACTTTAATTCCTGGTCATTATAAATGATAAGTGAATTGGGGGGGAGATTCATTGCCTGACAAGATACTTCTCCATCCCCGCACAAGCTCTAGAGATCAAAGTCATTTGCTGATAACATTTTCATGCTGATTACATTAATCTGATCCTTTTGGATGTACGTAACAGATTTCTGCAGACATTCACACTGAGAATGAAGGTGTGGCCGCCTGCTCGGGACTTGTTCCAGCTTCCTCACTTTATAGTTGCACCTGCTGTCAGTAACTACGCTGTGTTCAGCATTTCTGGTTTTATTCCCTCGTCAAACAGCAGCTCCAACAATGTCCTCTTTAGCTCAGTATTTTGCCCATCTTTCTCCTTACAGTCACCATTCTCATTTTACCTCTGGCATTCATATGAGGCCCACTGAATCCCATTACTATGCTACATTTCACGCATGTACCATTCAAGTTATTTTGCATTGAAAGTACAGTACTTCTTTGGAGACTCTACACCAGTACAATGGTCTGTAGTAGCAGATTTTGATGCAAGATCAGGGCCTGAATTAGAATATGTTTACGAAATGACTCATTAAATTGAGCCCTGTGCTACCTTATTGCCTCTCACTAGCCACTTGCTAACTCACTTTCTATTCCTAGATCTCTAGCCTAATGGCTCAAAGGGCTATTTCTAATGTGATGTGGTCCTTTTCCCTTTTTCATTGCTTATTTTACATTCAAATAGCTGAACCTAATTACCTTACTTGCCTATCCATTGACGACATAGTCCCTGAACCACTGGCGACAATGTTTTTGACCCTTCCGGCACTGGGAACTCAGCCAAGAATGCAAATGCTTTTTGGAGACTGCAGGAACTGTGGGATAGCTGGAGTCCTCAGTCCCCCCCACTCCCTCCCTCCATGAGAGTCCATTTGATTCTTTGGCTTTCTGTTATGCTTGTCACACAGCATTGTGTTGAGTCCCTGCTGTGGCCTCTGTCTATCATAGCCTGGAGATTTTTTCAAATGCTTTGGCATTTTGTCTTCTGGAACGGAGCTCTGATAGAACAGATTTGTCTCCCCATGCAGCGATCAGATCCAGTATCTCCTGTACGGTCCATGCTGGAGCTCTTTTTGGATCTGGGACTGCATGGCCACCGGTGCTGATCAGCGCTCCACGCTGGGCAAACAGGAAATGAAATTCAAAAATTCGCGGGGCTTTTCCTGTCTACCTGGCCAGTGCATCCGAGTTCAGATTGTTTTCCAGAGTGGTCACAATGGTGCACTGTGGGATACCGCCAGGAGGCCAATAACGTCGAAATGCGGTAACCCTAATCCGACATGGCAATACCGATTTCAGCACTACTCCCCTCGTCGGGGAGGAGTACAGAAATCGGTTTTAAGAGCACTTTATATCGATATAAAGGGCTTCATTGTGTGGACGAGTGCAGGGTTAATTAGGTTTAACGCTGCTAAATTCGGTTTAAACGCGTAGTGTAGAATAGGCCCAAGATCCTCTGAAGTGCAGCAAAGCACATTTCTCATGGTAAATCTCAGCCTCTTAGTGCCTTTTCCTTCTTCCCTATCTCACCATGATTCTAGCATTACATTCCTATGTAAGAACTGCCCTGCTCACAATCACAACTCTTTCCTTGTGTCTCCTCCCGTGGCTACAGCATGGATTTATACCACAGTCATTTCTTTAATTAATCAGTAGCAGAACAATTTTCAGCATGAAACACAAGTTTAATGTCTTTCAGAGAAGTTGTAAAACCAGGATTCTGATCACACATGGTAATTAAAGATCCTATGACATATCTTTGCAAGAGCAGAAATGTCTTGCTGCTTTACTGGTGAAATTCCAATTTTAGGAATGGATTCTGCAGTCAGATCAAATTTTGCCATTTCAAATATATATGATATTCATCTTGACTTCCTTTCCTAAGTTAGTGTGTAGTGCTGCAGCATGTTGTTAAAGAGTTTTTGAGTTTCATCCCATTGGTGAAATATTTCATATTATATTATACATTTTATAAGATAACTTGCAAAGCATTTGTAGTCCTTATGGATAAAAGACACTCAATAAATGTAAGTTAATATGCACAATTAACTTGCTTCCCTGCCATACAAATGGTAAAAATACTTATACTGTAGAGCTCAAGCAACACTTATTCTGGTGCTTTCTGTCACCCCAGACTGCCTTCAACTTCAGTAGCAGATGCTAACTAGAAAGGGCCCATGGGAAAGGAGAAAAAAAGTAAAAAACACAGAACCTATGGAATTTGTGAAAGAACTGAAAACCACTGATGGACATATATGTGGTATACATTCTTTTGGTATACATTGACAGAAATCCTGTTTGCCTTTGTTTGTTTAACTTCTTTCTCCAGATGCCTTTGTTTTGTGAAGAGGCATGTGGGTGAAAAAACTTCAATAGGGAAATGCTGTGTAAGCAAATAGAGGTATCTCGTTCATTGCATGATTTGTAGCCTCCAGTATGTTACTCAAAGTCCCACAGAGAGTGAATTCTCTCTTTTCCTTATTTCTACAGTTATGTTGTGGGATGCATTGTCTCTTCCCCTACAACTCACCTTTTCTATGCAAGACTGCCAGTAGGTGAATGCAGAGCTGTTTAGTTTCAGTATAAAATGTGTTTATACCATGGAGAACTAAGGATGCTGTAATCATTCCAAGTAGTCAGGTAGTGAAGTGAAGAAGTGGATTATTTCTTTTTAAGAAAGAAAATAAGGTGAAAAAAGACTAATTTATCAGAAAGCATTGTGTTACATCCCTGTTGATATAGTGTAATTTTAAAGCAATGACAGCAACAGGGGTCTGTACTTGATTTGCTGCAGCAAATGCCTTACTCACATGGGTGCTCAGAATGTGCTCTTTGTTGTGTTTCTAGCCCACACCATTTATTTCAGGTCTTTCCACATTGTAATAGGCTGTGTTTAGCTTAACTCTTAATACTGGACTATTCTTGTATTCTATGCTCCCTGTGTTTCTTGGCAAGGATAGCAGGAGGCCGTGAATATGAGGGGACATAAAAACATAAGAATGGGCATTCTAATTCAGACCAATGGTCCATCTATCTGAGTATCCTGTCTTCTGACAGTGGCCAATGCCAGATGCTTCAGAGGGAGTGGACAGAACAGGACAATTTATCAAATGGTCCACGCCTGTCATCCAGTCTCAGCTTCTAGCAGTTAAAGTTTTAGAGACCCTCCTCCCACCAACATGGGGTTGTATCCCTGGCCATCTTGGCTAATAGCCATTTGTAGGGCTATCTTCCATGAACATATCTAATTCTTTTCTGAACCCAGTTATAGTTTTGGCCTTCACAACATCTCCTGGCAATGAGTTCCATAGGTTGACTCTGTCTGTGTGAAGAAATACTTTGTTATGATTGTTTTAAACCTGCTGCCTATTAATTCCATTGAGTGAGCCTCATCCACATGTGATGAGAATGGGTAAAAAACAGTTTTGTATTCATTTTCCTCATATCAGTTATTATTTTACAGACTTCTACCATATTATCTTTCAGTTATCTCTTTACAAGCTGAACAGTACCAATCTTTTTAATCTCTTATCATATGGAAGTTGTTCCATACCCCTATCATTTTTGTTGTTCCCCTCTGTATATTTTCCTATTCTAATATATATTTTTGAGTTGAGGCAAACAGAACTGTATGCAGGATTCAAGGTGTGGGCATACCATGGATTGATATAGTTATATTATGATATGACCATTGTAATATCTCCTGGGCTGGCACTTCTGTGTCTCAAATTGCCTTTCAACCAAAAACAAAGTCTCTCTGTTAAAAGGCTCCTTCTACATAAAAGAGAAACCATTTGAAAATGTCCATTACTTCTGATGCCTAGTATAAACCACATAAGGGCTAAAGACCTGTGGATAGAGACTTCCCAGCAATTTGTATCCCAAGCTATATACATGCCTCTGTCATGCTTCCGAACAATCTGGAGTCTCCTCAGCCCCATGCATTAGTAGCATACTTGTGCAACTGCCATGCTGCCACTAGCTTTCTGCAGGTGCCTGCCCTGCTTTTTGTGATCTGTCTGTGTGTCACCCCCTCCTGTGGGGTCAGAACAATTGCATTAATTGAAATAGCATTAATTCAGTATTTTCAGTAGCCTCCACAATGTTTAGGGGACATCATATGGAGCGCAGTTCTGTGGTATGCTCCACTCCAGAACTTCTACAAATCTATATGAATTCCACTGGATACAGAGTATGTCCTGCCACAACCATTCTACTTTGGGTGCTACTACTCATGCAGCAAGTTCCTAATTTTTGCAATGAGTAAGAGAATGAAGCATATGATCCAGAAAAAATAGCTCATATATCTGCTATTTAACTTCCCAGCTGTGCTTGAAACATTCTGTTACCGCACCTCACACTATTTACACATTTCCATGTCTGGTCCTGGTTGGAATTAAGAAGTGCTCAGTCATGTGAAAATGAAAACCAATGTACAATCTGAAGGCTAGCTGAACATCTCTGAATTTGAAAAGTGGCTCATTTTGGGACTGACTTGAGTTTAGATAATGATTTGTTCTTACTTTTTCCCTACCAGTTTGCCTGAACCAAGTTTTGACCCATATATCACATAGCCCGAAAACATGAAACTGTTATCACCTCACATGATTGCACATGGGCTGATGAAAAGAAGTATATATTTAAATGAAGAAGTGTTTATAAATTGTTTACTACTGCTCCTTTAAATACCTCTGGAAGGTGGAAATTATCCATAGAATTGGTACAGAACAAGCACCATTCATATGCACTTTTTCATATAGCCCCACAGCAGCAGCATGCTTTAAGCCTGTTTTAGAGTCTCCATGGGCATTAACTTTTGATCAGTCAGTACCAATGTGGGCCAGTTGTGAACCAAACACACACATACATTTGGCTATTCTTAATCCTCCATAGCCTACTAGCAACCATCCATCCTGGGCACATCAGTGTTAGGGAGTCAATTATGATTATCTGGTTCTTTGTCCCTGTCCCAGTGCAAGTTAGTGTAGCCTGGGAGCTATGTCAGTTTGTGCCAGTTAGGTATGCTCTCTTAGGGAATAAACACCAGCTGGGCATAGACAGAGCACAGCATGCTCTTGCCACTTCTTGTCCCACTCACACCCTCCCAGTGTGCCCTTTGACATGCCACGTGTGCTGTGGCTTCAGGGAGAGTGCCAGAGGACCCTGCTCCACAAGCTTTTTGCCTGATGGAAAGTCCTGCACAGGGGACTTACAGGTTGTTTCAATTCCCTTTGTCTCATTCAGGGACCTGGGTCAGGCAATGCTCTCTATAATGTCTGATCAGTGTTTTGATGTACTGATGAATGTCTCATTTCAAATGCTGTGACTCTCAAATCTCATTTTTTTTATTTCCAAAGTTTCAGCTATTATCCACATTGAAAGTTGCAGAGCTGGCTGCAAGCTGGACACAAAACCTTCTAACTGGAATTCTGTATAAGTATAGTAGCCTTTGCATGATTTACAAAATCACATTTATAAGAATAGTATTGCAAAGTAATGAAAAAGCCACTAACTGCTGTCTGTAGAAACCTCATTGTATATATTCATTTGAATAGTTTGTTTAAATGACATGTTAAAAATTTGAACGTGAAGTAGCATATTATTCATTAGTTTAAGTTGCTATAAAGTTAATTAAATGATTACAATATTCCATACACTTTTAGTGAATAAAATGTATATACACAGTGACAATTCTGATCATATGAAGAGATTCTTTTTGAAAGCCTGGTTATACCTTTAACGAAGTGCTGAAGCATTATTTATCTATTTTATTTATACAGGATGTGATTTATCTGTTTCCTGGAAACTGTTCTATGATGAGTCAATAATTCAGTAGAGATCTTCTGGATATCATCAGTACGTCAAGAATTGAAATTATAAAGATGTCTGACACACCTAAATAAGGTCTCTTTAGTATTGATGATGGCAGCTGGAATAGAGCTGTCGGATCCAAATTTATGAAAGCACTTCAGAGGGTAGTGGAACTACACTTTAAATATATAATAAACTCTCCTCACAGATGAAGAACAAGCTGATGCTGCTGCACTGACAAAGCAAAAAGGTTGCTGCTTTTGTCATATTAGAGCTGGGTGCTGTAACTGGAATGGCACCACCAACACTGTAGATATATCTGTGCAAATGGAAGTAGATATCAGAACACTCACATACAAACACAAAGAAAAGAAAAGAAAAGAAAAGAAAAGAAAAGAAAAGCTCATTTCATATTAATAAGCTCTTCCAGGGTTAAAGAGGAAGCATAGCGTATATGATATACTGCATGAGGGCAGCTCTGATAAAACAGAAGGGCTACATTTAGCCTACAGCTACATGTCTGAGCTTAAAAGGTGAGCACTGCATCCTCCTCCTGAGACAGATAGAATGTTACAGCCTGTACTATCTTTTATTGAAACAGGCTTATCACCAAACTCAGTTAATAACTTTGGTAATGGATACCAAGAAAAAGTCAAATAAATAGGTTACATTTCTCTATTAATACATATTATTTTATATTTTAGAACTAAGTCACTACTATTTGCTGACCATTCCCTTGTGCACAGTACATCACATGCAATGGAAAAAAACAGTATAAATATTGAACGTATATATAACTGTACTTTGGGAAGTTGATACTTTTTCAACTGAGTTAGCAAACCTGCTGATATTTAATTTGTATGAAATGACAAAGGAATTGCTCATTTTTTCTGTTGTACAAGTTTGTAGTGTCTATGACATGGTACAACAGCCAGTATCTGAGATTTTTGTTACTTCAATTTAAGTTAAATTTAAGTTTAGCATGTCAGCCAGTGTGGTAGTATCCATCTGCCTATTCAAGTTTTATCTTGATGATCACCAGCATAGTATCTGGAAATATCTACATTTGATCTAGGAGGTGTGATTGACAGCTTGCCTAGAGGTGCTCGAACTAGTGTCTAAAATTAGCACTGTGTCTGCAGCCCCACAGATGGCCCCTCAGGCCAGCTGCCCTGCTATAATACCACCTGATACATACATGCACAGGCATATTTCTATGTGGTAGTATGGGGATAAAGCTTGGTGAGGAGTGGGTTTTTCATTTAACTTTGAATAGTGAATTCAGTTTTGCTTAAATATGACCTTGTTCATTGATGATTTTGCAGAAACAAAGACAACCAGAAAAAGAAGAGGTTTATACACCAACCTGCCTAAGCAAATACTATAGAAAGTATTCTCATACCAGCACTAAAATTGAGTTTACCAGGATTGAAAAATTACCTGCATTTGCAGCATGGTAAAAGTTTGTATATATTTTGAGCCTTCTTGAAGGAAAAAACAATATGACAGGCCTCCAAAAGATCTATCATGGAGTAGAAACTAGTTAGATAGAAAGTAAGACAGAAAACAATGGTGTATGAATAAGTGGGAAATTTTCAACAAGAGAGGTTAATGATGGGATGCCCCAAGCATTTATTTATTAGTCATTTATTTAGATTTAACTACAACACAAAATAACACCGCTGTGAGATCAAGGCTCCGCGTGACATTAATTCAAAAATAAATACTGAGACAAAACAGCAATAAATCTCATCTCCTATCACCAAATAATAATGTCCACTCAGAAACGCCTGCCTCTCACATTACCACCAAGAAAAAGCAAAAAAATATTTATCAGTGATCTGCGTGGGGTTACAAATAGTGGAAAAATTTGCCTGTGACAAAATTAGTTTGTTTTGTCAAGACTAGAGAGGACTGTGAGAACCTCAGAATTCCAGCACAGTAAGGCAAATAGCTGGTACAATGACAGATGAAGTTCAGTGTAGACAAGTGCTAGGTAAGGCACATTAGAGTGATTTAAACTGTTGATAGACATTTAATGGTTTCTAAATTGGCTAGAGTTCTGATCCTGCAAACTGCTCCAAAACAGACACTGGATTGGGTCTCAACCTAAGTTCCATTCCCATATCTTCCACCCGGCATGCAAGGTAACCACATTACCTCACATTCCTCAGTTTCTCCTTCTGTAAAATGGTGATATCACCTGATACGCAATGCTAGACCAGGATGGACAGCCAGCCACAGAAGCAATTCTTAAAAACACATAGATATTTATTACTCCAGTTGCATTCAACCCCATTTTTCCACATATTTTGGTGAATAGTATGTCCAAAGCCTTTTTCCTTCAGAGGAGTCCATAGTCTCTTTAAACAGGCAAACCCTAGCCTATGTGTCCAAAGACTCTTAAGTCCAGTGCTTTCTTTCTCTGGTACTACCTCTCCTCACACCCATATCTGGTGCTGTTTCTCCTCACACAAAGTGAGGTGGATGAGGCTGTATTTTATAGGTTCCAGATCCTTGCACTCACAACATGCTGTGTTAAAATGATACTAATTGCTCCTCTCTCTCTCTCTCTGTCAGCAGGAGCAATGTGCAGAGACAGGTCAACTTTCTAAAGTTTGTTTCCTGGGAAGGCCAACTTCTCATGGAGCTTGGGTTTTCCCTTTTTTCCCTCCTTTTTTCACCAGTGACAGTTTACTCTATCCCAGGTGATAATGATTTTTGCCTCCTTTGAAAACTATTTTGAGATCTGAAAATGAAGACGGGCTAGGTACATCAAAGCCAAGTAATAGTGTCTCTTCTCACCATCTCCTTGTCTGCTTTTACAGGAGCAGCCACCATCTAGCCTTATGTGTCATTCTTTTACTTTACTACTCCTCTTTACAGAATAGACGATATATTTTAGATTATTTTTATTAGAAAGCACTGGTTCAAAGGAAAATATAAACTACCACTCACAGTAATACAAGCTCTACACATACTGGCTTATCCAGAGGTACACTGAACCCACTTGATGTAATAAAACTGAGAATGAGACTGGATTTAGATTTGACAGTTATAGGAACAATGTCTATGGCCCTAATCCTTCAAACTGCTCAGTGTGAATGGACTTCACATGGGCTCCAGGGTCTACCCACAGCCAGTAATTTGCAAGATCAGGGTCTGAGTTCCTGACAGGAAGAACTTTTCTATAATGACATTCTCAATAGTGCTGTTGTAGAGAGACTGACACAACCACAACATTTTGTAGCTGACTATGGGATTCATATAACTGTGAGAAGCAGAACATCCACAGGCATCCAACCATTCCCCAAAGTGCATGACAGCCAGGATAGCAATTAAACTTCTTAAGGTCCTATATTTATGTGGTTCTAAGGATGCCTTGGATAGCTCACCTCAGCTTTACAAAAACTGAATAGGCAGCTGCCAAGAGTGGTTTTGTACCATACACAAAGGACCTCTGATTTATTCCTATTAAAGCCACATTTCAAAATGTTTAACAGTCACATATCTGATGTCTCAGGGTTATTCATTATAATAGTCTGTCATCAGCATCTAAAGTGATCTTAACAACTTCCTTAGTTTAATTTCCATGTTTCAATACTCGTGGGCTCTATTATAAAGTCCAATTGCAAAGGAGGTCAGGGGTTGCCCTGTTAAACCCTTAAAGAGTAAATAACTGGGAAATGAGTTAGCTAAAGGTAATTATGAACCCTGAAGTTAACTCTATTCTATAATTTTCATCATGTCAGAAACAAGGAATTGGATTAAAAAAAAATACGTATTGGTGAGGCCAGGCAGAAAAGGTTGCACTTGTGTGGCCTCTGCTATGTGATATCAGAGAATTTCATTCTCCAGAGCTGTTAACTGGCACATTTCAGGAGCACTACACCCGGTTACTATTTTTTATATAGAAACATATATAACAGAATACTTTCCACAAAGAGTTGTTCATTGCCATCATTTAACACCAGCTGAGGATCTGGCACCTAATTTTAAGGAGCTCCTTCATGACTGAAGAAAAATCAAAGTCTAGTATTTTTCATTAAAATAATACCATGAAAAATTATAATAACATAATTCAAGTTCAAATGTTATCCTAGGAAAGAAAGAATGGTCAGGTGCTTATCACACTAGTCTGGGTTTGGAGAGCCCTTGTTCAAATTCCAGCTTTGCTGTAGGTTTTGTGTGTGCCCTTGAACAAATTACTTAGCCTCTGGGTGCCTGAGTTCCCCATGTATAAAATGGGAATAATATCACTTCCCTACAACACAAGGGAATAAATACATTGCAATTTGTGAGGTATTCAGATATGATGGATACTGGGGGCCAGATGAGTCCTTTCCACCAATAAAAGAATTCATTGTATTTTATAATAATAATAATGAACCTCAGTTCTTCTTAAAAAATGAGGACAATCACCTTATAATACAGCATTTTGCAATTCAAACTAAGATTCTTGTAACATTGTGTAAAGATGGGAAAATCTAAATGGGTTAAAACGGAATTCATCTAAATTTTGGCATGAAATGTAAAATGAAACTGATTTTTTTTAAAGAATCAGAGAATGTTGCTTAAGCTTATTTTTAATGTGTGTTTGCTTTGGTTGGGGGTTTTCTTTGTAGTGTACAGAGTGTGGTTTAGAGATTACAGCAGGCAACTCTGAGTCCAAATGCTTGGGGTGAAATTCTGGTTCCACTGAAGTCAATGATAAAACTCCCATTGACTTCAGTGGGACCAGAATTTCATACTTATTTTTTCCCCCTCAGCTTTGTCATTCATTTGCTGTAAAGTCTCTTGCAAATCAATTCTGTGTACCTCAATTTTGCATAGCTATGAAATGGATATATGCTAATCTCGCCAATTTCTTAACATTTTAAAAAGTATTTTGAGTAATTGGAAGACAATTGCTGAGTAGCATAAATGTAGAGAGATACCACAGAAAAGCCAGCAGTCACCAACAGAAGTGCCAGAGAATCCACAGATATTTCCCTGAGCATAGAAGCACAAGCATAAGCAAATACCTGGGGTATCTCAGATACCGTTGTCTGGTTACTATTAGTAAATGCTGACTCTTTAAGGATGGCCGCCATATTGATATTCTTTCATTCTTTACATTTCTTAATGCCTGTCAGGAGAGGAGTCATACAGGCAAAAATAACGCTAGAAAGGCTGTTATTGTAGCACTAAAAGTCACTAGAATGACATTTTTTTCTTCCACACTTTATTGAAAACTGTAAATAAAAAAGAGAATTGTTTAGATAGATAAATGAACTGGGATCTCAAGTTCCTTTTTAAGTACCTTTAGAGACACTTAAACTGTTTTACAACAGTTTTGATTTAATTGAATGATTTACACAACATGATAACAAGCAGAGATGTGCCAGGAATGCTATGTTTATATTGGCCACCAGTCGGATTTTTGTTTTGTGAAACCAAAAATAGGGATGGATCCATTGGTTCCTGATTAATAGACAATAGACAAAAGGTACCTGAACCACCAACTTTCCAATTTTGCTCCCTCTGTACGTCTGTGGCAAATAATGTACATTTTGAGGGTTGCACACTTCATAGCATCTGTAGTCAAAAGCATATTGCTCACTTCAGGGGCTCCCTGCACCTCTATATCCCTCCCCACACACACACATATATACACAAGTGCTCAATGTCCTCCCTCCTATGTTTCTCTGTTTCAAGGGCTCCCTACAAGTCCCCATCTCCTTCCTCATGCCAAGAACTCTCTGTCCTCCATGCCCCACTCTACCACATTCCAGGAACTCTGTATGTTCCCTATGGCAGGAACTCTATGTGTGCCCTCATTCTCCTCTTCTCAAATTCCAGGGGTCTATCTTTGTCTCCCCTCATGCCAGGGTCTCATTGTTCCCACCCATTTCCCCACTTCCACTCCATGGCAAAGTCTCTGCTTCCCCATCTCCATCTCCATACTTCTCCTTGGGTGCCTTCTTTTCCCTCCCCAACTCTACTTTTCCCAAATCTGGGTCCATCCGCCCATGCCCATCCAACCAGTTCCCCCACTCTAGGTCCCTGATTCCCTCATCACCAACACTTCCCTTACCCCCATTCTGTTGTGAGTCTCTGATTTGCCCCCCATTCACCCACTTCCCCCCTCTAGATATCTGCTTTCCTGCAATGCCAAGACTACTTCCCACCCTACGCAGGCAGTGCTCTCTGAGTCCCTCCTTCCACACCTACCATCTGCCCCTACTTTTCTCTGGGTTCCTCCTTCCCTAACAACACTACTCATCCCCTGTCCTTTCCTATTCTGCTTCCCTCCTTCTCCGAATCTCCATTTCCCCCAGCCAATGCTTTCCTCCCTACAAACCCTTCCTGAAAGGATCTCTTCTTTCTGTTACAGTCCAGGTTATGTACAGTGTCCCCAGACAGCCAGTTTAGTTGCTGCTTCTGATATGTGCAGGAGGCAACAGAGACTCCACAGCTTCAGCACATGAAGTCTGATTTTCCTGTGACTCAAGCTTTTCCAGTGTACCAATTTGCACTGAAATCAATAGGCTTATGCCCGTTGATGGAGTTGATCAGCTGTGTCTTTGGAAAGTTATCAAGTCAGGGACAACTAGAGAAATGCTTTCAAGTTAAGTGTGAGACCCTGTTTTCTTAACCAACAAATAATCGATAATGAATTCCACATTACCCAGACATGCAGCTCATTAGTTATTTGCTTTAGTTACAGTAACTATTGTACTATTTTTTATTCACATAATTTACTTGAGTTTAAGACATGAGTTTTAAAGAAAATATAACCCTTATGAAACAGCTGACTGTCAGGGTGACAGTCTTAGTCAGAATGTTTCCCTGGTTAAAACCCCACGCTTCAGTTTGCAAACAAGTGCTGCTAATTTTTTCTAAGACACAATTTTTTTTTCAAAATTATAATGTCTCTCCATCATTTAGGTCCCTAAAGTTGACGCTTCATAACTTCTCAGTAAGTGAACAGGGACATTTGAATAGCACATGAGGAGCTAAATATGAGGTTGTAACAGGAGTCTCTAATGCCTGTTGTAAAATAGGATTGAAATAACTTGGGAACTGAATTCCAAATGTAAAGAGATAAAGGGGTAGATATATAAAACCCTAGCATTTTGTTTAACATATGTATTTTTTAAAAGCTTCTGTTCGCCATGAAAGTATATTATTTAACATTTCTTGTAGAGTTGCATTGAAAACTAGCTATATTATTCTGTACTTGACACCAACTAGGAATTTCATTAGTAAGCTTGCAAGCATAAGATTCATGAACCAATTTTTCAGATTCCTGATGTTTACACAGATGTGATAAGCGTCCCCAGCTCTGTGTTCATCCAAACTTACCCTTTGAAACTTTGGGGACACTTTTTAAAAACCAGCACCTCAACTGTACCCATAATATTTGTGCATGCACATGAAAATAGGAAATAAAGTGCACAATCCATTTGTGCATATGTGCATGCATACCTTGTGAGTCCAATTTCAACTTGAAATTAGAACTTAAAAATTTACCCATTCAATATATGGCAAACAATTTACATTTCACCTCTGTATGCATGGAGTTACATAAATAAATCCTTGCTCCTCTTGAAATGTGAAAAGGATATGTCCACATCTTAAGCATAGATGTTTAAAGCTAGTAACCACATTTTTTCACTAACATTTATTTTTACAAATGAATGAAAAGCATCATATCAAACCATACAAAGGAAAATATTACCTTAATCAAAAACTGAGTTAAATCAGACATAAAACCAGTCCAATAACACTATGACAGCAGGAAAAACACATCATTTTGATTCATATAAAGCTTCCATTTTAACCTCCACATTTGCAAGTTAATTGGAATACCATATAAAAAAGTAAATGATCAGCTCTCAGAAATATCAACATACCACTGTCATAATCTGAATAACTGAGGGATTGACTCTACAACTGTTCTATTCAGTGTGAACAAGGATTGCGCAATCAAGCAAATTCACAGATTCATAGATTCCAAGGCTAGACAGGGCCACAGTTATCACCTAGTCTGCCCTCCCATATAGGCCATAGACCTTCCCCAAAATAATTGCTAGAGTATATCTCTGAGGGGGAAAAAATGCATACTTGATTTAAAAATTGTCAGTGATGGAAAATCCACCACAAACCCTTCATAAATAGTTCCAATGGATAATTACTCTCAATGATTAAATAAATATGCCTAATTGTTGCTAGCAAGTCATGCAAACTTCTCCTGGTTTCTCCTTCTATATGGAGTCTCTTAGGGATTTCTAGCCACTTCTCTTTTGACTTTTCCAGGGAACATTCTTATGGTCTGGTCCATCACCCCAGTTCTTTTAGGGTCAGTGCGTCCAGTCTCTTTTAATCTCCTATTTAGTATATGCTGGGTACCTATCTGCTCATTTTGAAGCAGTGAGGCTAGAAACAGTCCTGTTCCTGCTGTAACTGCTGTTTTACTCCTCCTTCTTGAACTCTGGGGTAGAAAAATATCACACACTACACTTAACTTGAGAAAATCCTTTTTCTCACTTGAATGTTATTAGCTAACGTGTACATTTTCTGACTTGCACTGGGAATTTGTCACAAAATTCCCTTTAAATTCAAATTAAATTGTATGGCTAAATTTCCATATTTATCTTTAAATATGTATAAGAGTTAAAAGATTAGCTATGCATGTAACTAAATTTTAAACATCCATAAGCTGATTCAATTTTCGAACAGCAATACCGTGTAATTCCCATGAAAAGCTGCTTTATATTAACCTATCTTTTAAAAAATGCCTTTAGAAATAAATCTTGCAACACCAAATTATACTATCTTCTCTGTGAGTTTCACCTGGTTCCAAATACACATTGCTTACGTGTGCTGTAGCAGCTGCAGACTATTACCTACAAGATGATCCCATTTCACTCATGGACGATCTTGAGCTGATTATTGGCAGAAATTGTTAAAGTTTATCTCCATATGGGCAAAATTTCAGCCACCCAAAATGAAGCAGTGGCTAGACTCTTGCTCAAAAAGCCATCAATTTACGTTAAAGACTACCATTTATATTCCTCCTTAAATCATTGCTTACTGGAGAAGGCTATTGAGAGGGTGAAAACATAGCCAGTTTAGGTTCATTTGATTTTTTTCTGACTCCCTTCAGGATTAGAATTCAAAACAATATTGAAATTTTAGAGAATTAGTCTAAAGTCAACAGGATAAATTTGAGTAAAGACAGGTGCAAAGTATTATAATTAAGAAAGAAAACACCTAAGTGAAATACAAAATGGGGAACAACTGGCTAGGTAGTAGTACTGCTGAAAAGGATCTGGGGGTTATAGTGGATCACAAATTGACTATGAGCCAACAATGTAATGCAATTGTGGAAAAGGCTAATATCATTGTGGAGTGTATTAACAGGAGTGCTATACATAATACACAAGAGAACACTGACCCATTTAACACAGCACTGACAAGGTCTCAGCTGGTGTATTGTAGCCAGTTCTGGGCACCACACTTTAAGAAAGATGTGGACTACCTGCAAAAATTCCAGAGGAGAGCAACAAAAATGATAAGAAGTTTGGAAAACCTGATTTATGAGGAAAGGTTAAAAACTAATCTTGTTAATCTTGAGAAAAGGCTGAGTCTTCACATAAGTTAAGAGCTGTTATAAAAAGGATGGTGATCAATTGTTCTCCCAGCCCATGGAATGTAAGACAAATAATAACAGTCTTAATCTGCAGCAAATGACATATAGTTTAGATATTAGGAAAAACTTTCTAACTATAAGGCTATTTAACATCTAGAATATGCTTCCAAGGAACTTTGTGGAATCCCCATCATCGTATTTTTTTTAAAAAGTTATAAAAACACTTGTTGCGGATAGTCTAGGTATACTAGGTCCTGCCTCTCTGCAAGGGCCTGAACTAAAAGTCTGTTTGAGGTCCCTCCCAGCTCTACATTTCTATGCGTCTGTGATTATTAATCTGGTTTAAGGTTGGGAAAAATACACAGATAGTATTAATATATTGAATGATTATTCTCATCTGGCAATGGTCAAGTGTCCCTGCTAAGTAAGTAAGATGTAACAGTAGTCTTAGATAAGATTGACCGTAACATATTGCTGTGGAGTATAGAGGGGTGTATGAGGCTGTCCTTCACATACTCCATTCCTTCTTTTTTGAGTGAGCTCATAGTGCGGAGTCTTCGACAGACCATTGTGTCATTCTTCTTGCTTAACGCTTCAATGCAGTCAGTAATGGAGATTCTGAGGCTTTTGGAGATGCAATATAACTTGTGACAGTAAAGACACTATATTGTGTGTGTATCAGTCCATTTTCATCAGATCTGAACTGTACAAATTCCTTGCTTTCTCAGTGTCTATCCAATGTAGAGAGCTAGATCAGAATCAAATGGCTCAGATACAACCTGAAAAAGATGCTGGTGATGCTGACTGGAAGGGGAAGCAACTAGAAGAAAGGACAATGGTTGTAACTGCTCATTGACATTAGGAGTGCTTTCACCACTGAGTATAAGGTTCACAATCTTGGGGGGTTGGGATCCTTACCGCTCCTGGATTCTTAGGTAGCAATGACGGTTATATTCATTTTATCATTTGGGGCTAAGAGGACTTCCCTGTATAATATGGATTCTGAAATAGTCATTCATTGCATTATAATCTCATGGTTGGACTTCTGCAACAATCTCTTCTTGTGGTTACCTCTGAAGATCATTCAGAAGCTTCATCTAGAGCAGCAGACCATCAATTTTATAGAGTGAACTCACAAGAGAATATTGTACCTATGTTCCATGAACTGTACTACCAATAGTTTCCCATCTATTTCCACATGCAGCTCAGGATGCTGGTTCTAATCTATAATCCAACATGATTTGAGATGATTTGAAAATAAGATGATGTGCTCTCATTGACATCCTTTACATGTGCACATTTGTAGGCTTGAGGAAGGGAAATGGAGAGCTCTCACTTCTAGAACTGTCTCCTTGTGAGGCACCAGAGCATTGGAAAATAAACAATCAGATCATTGTGCAAGACATATTTGTAGTAATGTATTTGTTTTATTTATTATTGGTTGGAGCAATATATGGAAAGGAGCTTCTCAATAGCAGGTTCTAACTGTTCCAGACAGCTTAAAACAAGTATTTTTTTTTGTTTCTGTTTCTGGTTAGCTCATAAATATTTTTGAAAACAGATGTAATTTTTTCGTAAAAGGAGAAACTGAATTACCGCATATAATTGTTGTATGATCTTGAAAAGAGATGCCTCTTACTCTATTTTAGTTATCTTTTCCAAAACCTTTTTGAACAGTCTTTTGAATATATTCCTCCTATAGCTTAACATGGTCAATATTTTATTCTAACAGCCATGTTTTCCCTCAAAAATGCACCAGGTTCTGATATCAAAGGTATTTGATATTGATACCAAATAAATGGATAAAGACATCTTATGTTCTCATCAAGGTTCCTTCCCCACTCTGAATTTTAGGGTACAGATGTGGGGGACCTGCATGAGAAGCTCTAAGCTTAACTACCAGCTTAGATCTGGTCTTGCTGCCACGATCCAGATTTCTCAGTGTCTGGAACACCCTCTTTCCCCCCAAAACCTTCCCCTCCCTGGGTAGCCTTGAGAGACTTCACCAATTTCCTGGTGAAACAGATCCAAACCCCTTGGATCTTAAAACAAGGAGAAATTAACCATCTCCCCTCCTTTCTCTCACCAACTCCTGGTGGATCCAGATCCAACCCCCTTAGATCTAAAAACAAGGAAAAATCAATCAAGTATTAAGAAAAAGGCTTTTAATTAAAGAAAAGAAAGGTAAAAGAAAACCTTCTGGAATACATTAGCATACCAGCTACTCTCACAGACAACAGATTCAAAACACAGAGGATGTTCCCCTGGGCAAAAACTTAGTTACACAAAAAATACCCAAATATCCAATTTGATTCTTCCTCTAATTGCACAAGACAGGTTACAAAGAAATAAACATAAACCTATTTATCCTTTCTAAAACTTACTACTCTGATAAGAGGCTGGTTACTCAATCTTTTTCACTCTGGCTGAAACTGAAACTGACTAAACAAAGGAAACTTCTCTCCTTCCTTTTGAAACATCTTGTTCCCCCATTGGTTCCTTTGGTCAGGTGTCAGCTAGGCTAGGTGAACTTCTTAACTTTTTACAGGTAAAAGAGACATTAACCCTGAACTATCTGTTTATGACAGTTCTATTTAAAAAAAAAATCCACTGCCCCTCAGCTCTCAACTGCAGTGGATACTCGGCTGAACAGTATTTACTTAAGAAGAAGCATAAGGTAGCAGGATTCAATGGTATTACCTACATTTTTGAAAGAGAATTTAAGAGTTCTATTCATAGAATGTCATCTTAGTTTTTTCAATGTATATGTTGAAGCTATGACACAGGCAATGGACACTTTGGCCCAAAGAGCTAGATAAACATGTCAGTTACATCCAGAGGTGAAAGTAAGATGGTACGCAAGGGCCGGTCCACCGTACCAGGGCAGCCTGGCTTCCCCAGGAGGCAATTTAAAGGGTCTGGGGCTCCCAGCAGTGGCTGGAGCCCCAGGCCCTTTAAATTGCCACTATAGCCCCACTGTTGGAGCCCTGGGGTAGTGGTGGCTCTGGGGGTTATTTAAAGGGCCAGGGCTTCCACTGTCTCTACTGCCCTGGGACCTTTAAATAGCCGCCAGAACCCCACCACCACTACCCCAGGGCTCTGGGGGCTATTTAAAGGGCCAGGGCGGTAGAAACAGGGGAGTCCTGGGCCCATAAAATAGCTGTTGGAGCCCTGGGGTAGCGTCAGGGTTCCGAGGGCTATTTAAAGGACCCGGGGCTCCCACTGCCTCTATGGCTCTGACTCTTTAAATATCTGCTGGAGCCCTGGGGTAGCAGCGCAGCCGGGGGCTCCGGCAGTGGTTTAAAGGGCCTGGGGGGGTAGCGGCGGCCGACACCTGGGACTTTTAAACGCTGCCAGAGCCCCCAGCTCGTGCTACTACCCTGGTGGGGGAGGAGGGGCGCATTTACCGGTACACGATGGGCCGGGGCTGGCTCTGACTCCCTCCATCCCCACCCCTTCCACCCAAGGCCCCAATCCTTCCGGAGGCCAGAGCCGGCCCCAACCTAACCCCGTACCAGTAAGTCTCTATTTCTACTTTCACCCTTGGTTACATCCCATTGTAAGTAGGGCCCATACATGACTATTTGTACAGGAGTTAAAGATAACAACTTCAGTTGCATTGTAATTTATCATAAGATCTAAACTACTGCAAGCTTTAAGAAAAAAAAAACATTTGTAGATTGCTGCAGGCCTGTTGGTGATAAAGGAAGTAAAACTGCATCATCCATGTAAAACAAGAGAGTAATGTATGTCATTAAACAGCTGTAGATAGAAATAAAACAAGAAATATCTCATAACGCTTGTACTTATATGCTATCAAACTTCAATTTCTATGTAAATGATAAGAAACCTGCATGAGGTAGTTACAGATGTGGAAACATGCATCACTGAAGTATTTGTGAGGAGACGATATAGCAAACCAGTTCCCAAACCCAAATACGTCAATTACTGGACAATAAGGCCTAGCACAGTCTAAGCCATATCAAAATGCCACTCTTAAATGCAACTTGTTGTAGGTCCACAGTACTCAGAAGCCTTTTTGTTGTTTTTTGTAGTCTGTCAGGTTTTACCCTCTTTCTGTTTGCCACTTGTCCATGAATAAATTATAGGTGTGATTTTCAGAGAAGCTGAGAAGCTGTAGCTCTGAGTGTAGTCAATGGGAAATGCAGGTCTCAACTTCTCTGAAAATCAGGACCTACATTAGAGATCAATTTGTTCGTATTAAAAAAGGCAAGGTCAAAGAAGTGCGCCTTCTACTTGAGGTGTAAGGGATCAGTGTTGACCCTTATATGCTTAACTTCTACTGCTGTGAGTAGTCCTATTGATTTCAATGGAACTACTCAAGGTAGTAAAGTCCAGAGTTGTGTAAGTGTTTGCAGGATTGGGGCCTGTGGTGCGGCTTTGCCGCAGTGTGTCCCTCAGCGGGGCTGTGGGGTATCCCACCGCCTCGCTCTAGTCCACCGGCAGTCTGGGCTCTGCAGCAGTGTGAGATGGCCAGCACATGGTCAGGGGCTCTGACCTTTAAGCAGGGGGCTGAGCCAATAGTTCAGATAGCCGCTCAGGCCCTAGATCAGGGCGGGGCCGCAAACAAACAGTCAGAGTCCCAGGCCTTTAGGCAGGAACTGAGTCAGCAGTTAATAGCAGCCCAGGCCCTAGGTCAGGGCGAGGCAGCAAACAAGCAGTCAGGGACTCAGGCCCTTAAGCAGGGGCTGAGTCAGTAGTTCGATAGCTGGAGGTCCTAGCCTCTCCAGGCCAGGGAGAAGGGGGAGTCTGCCACCCAAGGAGTGGGTGGCAGAGGGGACGCAGGCCCTCCCACTTCACTGCGTCCCAGCCCAGGGCCCTAGCAGTGGCAAAGACCCGCTGCTGCCAGTGGGGATCCTGGCCACAACACACTGACATAGGTTCAGGTAGTGCTGCAGCCAGACTGGGGTCGGCTGCCCCCGGGCTACTTCCACACTGCCCCTTGTAGGGTACGTAGGTCATGCTAGCATCCTTGGCTGTCTCGAACAGCATCGGCTCCTCCTCGGGGTAGCTGGGACGGGGCAGGCTCAGCTCCTCCTCGGGGTAGCTGGCACGGGGCAGGCTCGGCTCCTCCTCGGGGTAGCTGGCACGGGGCAGGCTCGGCTCCTCCTCCGGGTAGCGGGCGCGCAGTAGGCTCGGCCAGTCCTCCTCGGGGTAGCGAGCAAGGGGTAGGCTCAGCTGGCTGGTTGCGAGCTCCAGCTGGCTGCGGCCTGCTGCTGTCTCCCAAGGAGGAGCTCGGTTGCAGATATTTGGCCTCCGCGGAGGCTGGTTCTTTACTCTGCAGGTGAGCTTTTATACTTCCGGGTCGGTGCCGTGAGCTCTGAGGGGCAGGTGCAGGACCCAGTGGCTCCGCCCACGTTGGTGTTAGGGGAGGCTCGTCCCTCAGCGGGGCTGTGGGGTATCGTACCGCCTCGCTACAGGGCCTAAATTTCTAAAAAGTTGCTATAGTGCAGTAACTACTTCCCCAGGACAATATATTACTATGCTTTATATGCATGTGTACAGTAGTAAGCATGCAAAAAAGAAATTGTTGAAATTTTTAAAAAATGCATATTTTGTTGATTTTTTTGTGAAAAATGTTTGGAAATTTTTTTTTGAAATACCTTTCCAATTTCTTTTTGTTTATTTTACAGCCGATAGAGTGCTTGACATATTTTAAAAACACAATTTTAAACAAATTGTTTCAAAATTAATTGCTATATTACATGAATGAAAACGTTTATGGGGTAAACTATTTTATAAGAATTTGACATTGGCTTTTTGGCTTGGAACTTCTCCCCTCACTTCTTTTCTTTCCTCCCAATTAAATTTTTT
The DNA here is from genome assembly GCF_025201925.1 of Gopherus flavomarginatus. Classification (NCBI taxonomy): domain Eukaryota; kingdom Metazoa; phylum Chordata; order Testudines; family Testudinidae; genus Gopherus; species Gopherus flavomarginatus. The sequence continues at coordinate 163,879,642 of NC_066620.1, read as the reverse complement.
TCCCCCTCACTTCTTATTTCCTGCCTTTATTTTTCCTTTTCATTTATAATTATTAAAAACTTTAAAAAAAGAAAACCATTAAACCACAATAAACGCTATAAATACATTTTAAATTAATCTCACCTCTTCAGCCTGACGCTGAACTCATAGACTCATAGACTCTAGGACTGGAAGGGACCTCGAGAGGTCATCGAGTCCAGTCCCCTGCCCTCATGGTAGGACCAAATACTGTCTAGACCATCCCTGATAGACATTTATCTAACCTACTCTTAAATATCTCCAGAGATGGAGATTCCACAACTTCCCTAGGCAATCTATTCCAGTGTTTAACTACCCTGACAGTTAGGAACTTTTTCCTAATGTCCAACCTAAATCTCCCTTGCTGCAGTTTAAGCCCATTGTTTCTTGTTCTATCATTGGAGGCTAAGGTGAACAAGTTTTCTCCCTCCTCCTGATGACACCCTTTTAGATACCTGAAAACTGCTATCATGTCCCCTCTCAGTCTTCTCTTTTCCAAACTAAACAAATCCAATTCCTTCAGCCTTCCTTCATAGGTCATGTTCTCAAGACCTTTAATCATTCTTGTTGCTCTTCTCTGGACCCTCTCCAATTTCTCTACATCTTTCTTGAAATGCGGTGCCCAGAACTGGACACAATACTCCAGTTGAGGCCTAACCAGCGCAGAGTAAAGCGGAAGAATGACTTCTCGTGTCTTGTTTACAACACACCTGTTAATGCATCCCAGAATCACGTTTGCTTTTTTTGCAACAGTATCACACTGTTGACTCATATTAAGCTTGTGGTCCACTATGACCCCTAGATCTCTTTCTGCCATACTCCTTCCTAGACAGTCTCTTCCCATTCTATATGTGTGAAACTGATTGTTCCTTCCTAAGTGGAGCACTTTGCATTTATCTTTATTGAACTTCATCCTGTTTACCTCAGACCATTTCTCCAACTTGTCCAGATCATTTTGAATTTTGACCCTGTCCTCCAAAGCAGTTGCAATCCCTCCCAGTTTGGTATCGTCCGCAAACTTAATAAGCGTACTTTCTATGCCAACATCTAAATCGTTGATGAAGATATTGAACAGAACCGGTCCCAAAACAGAACCCTGCGGAACCCCACTTGTTATACCTTTCCAGCAGGATTGGGAGCCATTAACAACTACTCTCTGAGTACGGTTATCCAGCCAGTTATGCACCCACCTTATAGTAGCCCCATCTAAATTGTACTTTCCTAGCTTATCTATAAGAATATCATGTGAGACTGTATCAAATGCCTTACTGAAGTCTAGATATATCACATCCACCGCTTCTCCCTTATCCACAAGGCTCGTTATCCTATCAAAGAACGTTATCAGATTAGTTTGACACGATTTGTTCTTTACAAATCCATGCTGGCTATTCCCTATCACCTTACCACCTTCCAAGTGTTTGCAGATGATTTCTTTGATTACCTGCTCCATTATCTTCCCTGGCACAGAAGTTAAACTAACTGGTCTGTAGTTTCCTGGGTTGTTTTTATTTCCCTTTTTATAGATGGGCACTATATTTGCCCCCTTCCAGTCTTCTGGAATCTCCCCCGTCTCCCATGATTTCCCAAAGATAATAGCTAGAGGCTCAGATACTTCTTCTATTAACTCCTTGAGTATTCTAGGATGCATTTCACCAGGCCCTGGTGACTTGCAGGCATCTAACTTTTCTAAGTGATTTTTTACTTGCTCTATGCTTATTTTCTCTTCTAAATCTACCCTCTTCCCGTAAGCATTCACTATACTAGACATTCCTTCAGACTTCTCAGTGAAGACCGAAACAAAGAAGTCATTAAGCATCTCTGCCATTTGCAAGTCTCCCGTTACTGTTACCCCCTCCTCATTGAGCAGTGGGCCTACCCTGTCCTTAGTCTTCCTCTTGCTTCTAATGTATTGATAAAAAGTCTTCTTGTTTCCCTTTATTCCCATAGCTAGTCTGAGTTCATTTTGTGCCTTTGCTTTTCTAATCTTGCCTCTGCATTCCTGTGTTATTTGCCTATATTCATCCTTCGTGATCTGACCTAGTTTCCATTTTTTATATGACGCCTTTTTATTTTGTAGGTCACGCAAGATCTCAAGGGTAAGCCAAGGTGGTCTTTTGCCACATTTTCTATCTTTCCTAACCATCGGAATAACTTGCTTTTGGGCCCTTAATAGCGTCCCTTTGAAAAACTGCCAACTTTCCTCAGTTGTTTTTCCCCTCAGTCTTAATTCCCATGGGACCTTGCCTATCAGCTCTCTGAGCTTACCAAAATCCGCCTTCCTGAAATCCATTGTCTCTATTCTGCTGTACTCCCTTCTACCCTTCCTTAAAATTGCAAATTCTATGATTTCATGATCACTTTCACCCAAGCTTCCTTCTACTTTCAAATTCTCAACAAGTTCCTCCCTATTTGTTAAAATCAAGTCTAGAACAGCTTCCCCCCTAGTAGCTTTTTCAACTTTCTGAAATAAAAAGTTGTCTGCAATGCAGTCCAGGAACTTATTGGATAGTCTGTGCCCCGCGGTGTTATTGTCCCAACATATATCTGGATAGTTGAAGTCCCTCATCACCACCAAATCTTGGGCTTTTGATGATTTTGTTAGTTGTTTGAAAAAAGCCCCATCCACCTCTTCTGCCTGATTAGGTGGCCTGTAGTAGACTCCCAGCACGACATCACCTGTGTTTTTTACCCCTTTTAGCCTAACCCAGAGACTCTCCACCCTTCCGTCTCCTATGTCCATCTCCACCTCAGTCCAAGTGTGTACATTTTTAATATATAAGGCAACACCTCCTCCCTTTTTCCCCTGTCTCACAATAATCACAGACAGTAGAAAGAAGTCATGACCACCTTCACCAAAATGTCGACTGAAATGAAAAAGTTCTAATGGTAGCAGATGTAGTTTGAACTGAAAGAAATGTGGATTTTGACTGCTTTTTTTAGTTTGTGTTTAATATTTCATAAAACTCTAGTACTGCAGCACATTGGTGTATAAAATCACTCATGATTTGGAGAGAACAGAAATGTTCAGACATAACAAATGGATAAAAGATAAAATTTCTGCCTTAGCTCTAACTTTATAGTCTATTTTTTTGTTAAAGCTAGATGTTTAATGTTATTTTAATGTTGCTTTTCCAGAAGAATATATATCAGTGACAAGAGAGTGTACAAAATATCACTTTAACATAAGGGCCTGTCGAACATATTGCTCCTGATAAAAGAGTCATGCAATCACTCCTAATAAAATATTGATGATTTTGTAAAAGAATTAAAGAAATGAGTTATGGTGCAATGTCTTTAGTATTCCATTAGTGGTAATATCTTTTTTTGTGGGTTATTGTTAAAAATCATATGCTAAAGAATGGATTATCACATCTCCATTTCATTGTGCTTTTTACTGATTATTTCATTACAGCGTTTTAGTTTTGTTGACAGGTTTTGATTTTTTTTAATAATGTCAATGATGTTTGATTGCTGGTTCTTGGAAAATAATTTCTGCACACACAAGGGCATTTAGTGACAATTTTGATATATTTTTCTGCTTGCAATGTAAAGGTTGTAGTATTTAGTTTAGAAATCCTAGGACCAAATAGGATATCATTGTATCTTTCATGTGCAATACAAGTGATGACTGTAATTTATAAGGTACTACTGTACAGCAAAAGAAAAAAGAAAGCACTTGTGCATCAGCAGTAATAAATTCAACTGACCCTCAAGCTTACATTAAATTGTAAGCAGCTTGAGGTCTTACTCTGATCCTAATAATGGCAGATGCTGGGAGCTCACAGATCTTTTGAGAATCAGGATACTTATTTAGGTGCCCAAATATAAATTCAGAAGCCTAAATTTAGGCATTTGTGTTAAAAAATCTTGGTCTTTACTCAAATTTACCTCTACTGAGGCTTTGGCTTTATTGGTAATCTTTCTGTCTATACACACCTCTTCCTACGTGTCTTCCCATGTTTCAGTACTCCTAGATTTTCCTCTGCCCCTGAAACAAAGTACAACATCTTTTGTTTCCTGGTTGGAGCTAACTAAATCCACCTAAAAGTCCATTGTAGGGTTTAAGCAAATTATAACAAGATGTCTCAACTGAGATATCCTGCATCTTGTTGCAGGGTCCCAAAATTTCTATCCTGTTGCATTACCATTTCCCTTAGAGCAATGCCTAGGATGTTCTCTCTTTTTGTTTTCCACCCTCCAAGCCATTCAATACCCAAAGTCCTATGCTGCTACAAAAGGGTTTAGTTTCCTTGCTCTTTGCTACAATTACCTCTTTCAGTCCTCTCTGTATCCCACAAAACAACTGGACAGGATAATGACTGGATTACTTCCCATTCAGAGTCAGCCCACCTGACACCTTACTCAGAAGTAGATGTAGTTTAGGCATATGTCCTGAGATCATTGTGGACACAGTTGATCAGAATAAGTTCTGATCTCATGCTTGAAGCAACTCAGCCCAAGTCCAATACACCAGATATGAGTCCTCCACTTATCTGCATGGACATGATACAACCGCTGAAAGATCAGACATTAGCAGGAGCACAGATGTTCTTACAAAAGGTATGCTATTGTAACGAGCCTTGTGGATAAGGGAGAAGCGGTGGATGTGATATATCTAGACTTTAGTAAGGCATTTGATACGGTCTCGCATGATATTTTCATAGAAAAAATAGGAAAGTACAATTTAGATGGGGCTACTATAAGGTGGGTGCATAACTGGTTGGATAACCGTACTCAGAGAGTAGTTATTAATGGCTCCCAATCCTGCTGGAAAGGTATAACAAGTGGGGTTCCGCAGGGGTCTGTTTTGGGACCGGCTCTGTTCAATATCTTCATCAACGATTTAGATGTTGGCATAGAAAGTACGCTTATTAAGTTTGCAGATGATACCAAACTGGGAGGGATTGCAACTGCTTTGGAGGACAGGGTCAAAATTCAAAATTATCTGGACAAATTGGAGAAATGGTCTGAGGTAAACAGGATGAAGTTCAATAAAGATAAATGCAAAGTGCTCCACTTAGGAAGGAACAATCAGTTTCACACATACAGAATGGGAAGAGACTGTCTAGGAAGGAGTATGGCAGAAAGAGATCTAGGGGTCATAGTAGACCACAAGCTTAATATGAGTCAACAGTGTGATACTGTTGCAAAAAAAGCAAACATGATTCTGGGATGCATTAACAGGTGTGTTGTAAACAAGACACGAGAAATCATTCTTCCGCTTTACTCTGCGCTGGTTAGGCCTCAACTGGAGTATTGTGTCCAGTTCTGGGCACCGCATTTCAAGAAAGATGTGGAGAAATTGGAGAGGGTCCAGAGAAGAGCAACAAGAATGATTAAAGGTCTTGAGAACATGACCTATGAAGGAAGGCTGAAGGAATTGGGTTTGTTTAGTTTGGAAAAGAGAAGACTGAGAGGGGACATGATAGCAGTTTTCAGGTATCTAAAAGGGTGTCATCAGGAGGAGGGAGAAAACTTGTTCACCTTAGCCTCCAATGATAGAACAAGAAGCAACGGGCTTAAACTGCAGCAAGGGAGATTTAGGTTGGACATTAGGAAAAAGTTCCTAACTGTCAGGGTAGTTAAACACTGGAATAGATTGCCTAGGGAAGTTGTGGAATCTCCATCTCTGGAGATATTTAAGAGTAGGTTAGATAAATGTCTATTAGTGATGGTCTAGACAGTATTTGGTCCTGCCATGAGGGCAGGGGACTGGACTCGATGACCTCTCGAGGTCCCTTCCAGTCCTAGAGTCTATGAGTCTATTTTTGTATATGCCCCTGTCACTTTCAAATAATTCCCAAACACAATAATTCAATATCAATAAAATCATTAGAGCTTACTATACAGTCAGTTACTTCATATCATCTATCTCTACTACATAAAAATCAAAAGGTTAAAGAAAACTCAATAGAATGCAGTATCATTTTTTTCATTAAATAAAACTTGGGAATTACTATGTTAGATTTATTAAAACAATTCACACAAACCCCAAATAGCAAAATTCACTGAAAATTTGCAATGCTGCATTAACTAAATATTAATGTAAATCTCTTTTCATCATTTCAAACCAAGTATATACTGGTATTCTAAATTTGTGCTTATCACACAATGTGGTAATGATAGGCACTACAATTCAGAACATGAACATTAATATGAGAATCTTTGTGAAGATAGTGAGATCGCTTTAATCTGCCTAACTCTACCATGTACAATGAGACTAGTACAAAGTCTAACAGAGAAACAAATTATTGTGCATCGCATCCAATTTTTGCCTCACTTTATCAGAAGTCACATAAAAAAATCAGCACAACCTAATAATGGCAAAATAATGAAAATCTGGTTATTCATCTGTCTCAGAAAATGTTTGTCTAAAGCAGCTAAATTGAATATTTTCTATGTGGAATCTGAAAGTGAAGTGCATATTCTATATTTTACACATTTATATATTGGAATGTAGTCAAAGTTATCTTACAAGAATATTTTTATATACGTGGAATTAAAGAATCAATAAAAGACTCTTTTTTATTACCCTGCCATACACTCTGTCTGTGTAATACTTTTCTAATGGAATATATATTATTCTTTCCTGGAAATTTATAAAGGAATTATGGACATTTAGAATCAGATATTTTTTTCCCCCAAGAACTTGGAAGGAGATATAAAATGACAAACACTTATAAGCCAGAAGCAACTTCAAAATGCTTTGCAAGCAATGTATTTATAACCAGGGAAAGTAAACATTTTCAGTTGCCCCTAGGCTGGAGGGAACAGTACCGTGTTTTTGGATGCTTGCTAGAACTGTCTAGGTTTGGAAAGGTGCAATGGCCCTTCCCAGCAGCACTCCTAAAACTCCTCAAGATGGGAAGTATCACTCAGTTCCTCCAAGGGCCCAGGCAGAGACAGTAAGGAGGGTTTGTTGAGTGCAGTTGTAAGAATGAAACAGAAGAAGGAATTTTCCCTTGGAGGTTTGAGTTAGCTGAGCACAAACTTTCAAGTACAGTTGAGAGACATTATTAACATTTTGAGACCTGAACTATAGGTCTCAAATGCTGTTATAAACCCAACCCTTTGGGCCAGATCCTCATCTGCTGTAAAATGCCAAATTCCTATTGACATAATTACAAAAAATACAAAAAACCCAAATATTCACAGTCATTCATTTTTATGCACCACACACATATCCTGGCAATAACTTCAGTTTCCTCTTATATGTAATTCTACTCCATCATACAAGTATTTATTGGACACGAGATCCTCAGCTATTGTAATCTGATGTGTGTCCACTGACTTCCATGCATCCTCTTGAAGATAAAGCACTTTTAAAATATCCTTTTATATTCTTACCCAACTGCAAGATTGCATATTTCACCATTATTTGAAATTATTCTAAAACTGAACTTTAATAGAGCTAAGTTAAATTTCCACCAACTGAAGATTACAACCTTTTTTTCGCCCTAGATTTAGTGGAGAGGGGGTCCACCAGGCAGGGACATCCTTAGGATTTATGGGGCCCTATGCATTATTATTAAACTGGTGCCCTATGCCTGACGGCAGCCCGGACTTCCATGTGTATTTTAGATAAGGGTGGTCTTTTGAAGGATTTATTTAAAAAACTATGTCTGAAGAGCCAAGCATTTAAGGCTAAAGATGAATCATCAGACTGTGTATCTCAAAATCTATGCAAGGATTTTTTAGAGATGTGATTTAATAATCTTCAGCAACACACCAATGAAATATTTTTAAAGAAAATTTTAAACTAAAGTCCTGTAGACTAACATGTTCTGAGTAAATATTACAGTAATACACAACTGTTTTTTTCAGTAAATTCAGAAACTGACAATATATACCTGGGGGTTGGCAAATGCCTGTTAAATGGCTTCAGTACCACTTGAATGTCTCTTTAACAGTTTCAGTGTTGTGCTAATAGGTCTGGCAGGCTGGAATACTTTTTCACTTTTAAGTACTAGATCCCCTGGAGGAAGGCTCACCAGGACTGCAGCAACCAGCTCTGGTGGGAGCCTGCAGGAAAGGTCAGAACCAGGATAGGAAGAGGCAAGAGGGTAGACACTAAGACCCAGAGGTGCCCCAAATTTTCAGATGCCCCATACAGCCAAGTATGCTGCATATGCCTAAGGATGGCCCTGCCACCAGGTGGTCCCTAGTACTCCAGCACCCAGATCTGTGTTGTGTATTGGAAACTATATTAAAAGTATAAGCTATTATTTGAAATGCTGAGGTTTTCCTAGTCCTGCTTGCAAGCAGGGGACTCAGTGTGGATGTATGCGATATAGGCCTAGCAGAGTCAGTCTGCAGACAGACTGCATAGAGGAAGATGGGGTGAAATTATTCCATTTTGTTTTAGGGAGCAGCCTGCTTTGTTTCTCTTTGGTTTGAGTTTCAGAATTCCATTCTGAACTCTAAGAAATAAAGTACCGTCACATTGCAACCTTGCAGCAAGAGCATTTTATGTTTTTATATAACTCCTCTATGTGTATACTGTAAAACCAACACCCTGGCATGAGCTAAAACCTATAGGAGAGAACTTTCCGTTTATACTAGGATCCTTAGGGTCCTTACAGGAGTCAAGAATCTGGTGTAGCAAAGCTCTGCTCTGCAACATTCTGTCCTCTCCCCATCTCACCAATGCCTCACACTTAGGATGTCCCTGACACACACTCTTCTCAGCTCTTCTCACACCAGCACCAGGACATGATGGAGCCATGTCTGCCAGTTTTCCACTATCATAGAATTTCATTACACAAGGGGAATTCTCTGCTGGCAATCACTGGTCACTTTAAGGTGCTTCAAAGTCACTTTGTGATGTTTATATGTTCTTAGTGAACCAGAGAATCCTACCGCTTGTTTCTGATATCTGCTTGGATGAAGAGCTAGATACACTTATTACAGAAAACTCAAATATTGCAAATAGACAGGGGGCATATATGTGAATGAATGGTTGTAGATGCTTTTTATTGTTTCAGGGGATGTCCATGAGAAACACTGAAACATGAAAGTTCTTATCTTTAGGCAGGGAGAATTAAAGGATGGTTACAAATCTTTGTAACTTCCTTTTGGTGAAAAAGTTGATAAATAACCAGATTATAAAATTAATATCATATCATGCTGGCGAAATGGTAGACAATATAATGATTTATTTATTGCTAAATGTAATTTTATCATGTTTGTGCTAAGCAATGGCTTTACTTATGGAATGCACAATAGTTTTCAATGTGATGGGAAGCTAGTATATACCTTTACTGCTGTCCCTGCAGCCAGAAGCTCTGTATAACGGAGATAAGATCAGAAGTTGGGACTTTTTACATTTTGGAGGGTACTCAGGCCTTAGGTCTGTGGTTTTCTTTAAAATATAGTTTTGTCACTTGTAGGCAGTGATTGTTGTGAGTGGTGGGTATATTAAAGATTATGGTTTGATTAAGGGAAATTATTTTTTAATTAAAGAGAGATGAGGACTTACCCTCGCAGTGTATAGCACATGCAAGCTAATGGGGAGGGCAGACTGGATGATGAGGAAGATTTAAATTATAAATAATCTCCTGCTATAAAGGAACATGGCAGAACAGCAAGCAGAGGCATCACCTACAAGAGTTTAGCCACTACCTGAGTTAATATGGGAGAAATTCATCAATGGGATTTTGTTGCCACACGCCAGGGTAAACTGTTATAACTGATTGAGACTCAGGCTCTTGGTTTAGCAGGAGAGCCAATCAACTGCTTGCAGAATTTTCCATTTTTTGGATGAGTTGATTTTTCTGGGCAGATACTACTGGTTTGTACATCCTATGTACTATGTATAGATGCTATGGTAAAACATGCTTTGGAAATACAGATAAAGGGAATGGTATGCATTATAATTCAGTTTTTAAATTCACAATCATATATTATCTTAGACATACATTTGCTAGAGGGCAAAATTAAGGCTCTTCATTCTACCTGACTTTCATATTTCCTGACTTCAAACTTAACTTAAATATATACTATGAAATTGGCAGTGTGAAGACATTTATCATTCTACATTGTGAGGGTGATATCTATATATCCTGGTTTATTGTTATGGATGGTTTTTAGCATTGTATACACACCTGCCTCATTTTTTCTTTTGTTGAATTTTAGCTGCTTTCGATTTCAAACCTAGTTTCCAATGAACCAAATCAAAGAATTACATCTACTTTGAGCAGGGGGTTAAACTAGATGACCTCCTGAGGTCTGTTCCAACCCTAATTTTCTATGATTCCATGATCTCCAATTAGCAAAATTGTCAGGAATAGGTTTCAGGGAGCATATAACTCAGATACAGTACAGGGCAATTTAAACAGTCCTAAAATAAAGTAAATATTTAAATTATAAATATTGTGTTATTAATATTAATTAATTTAAAATGACTCATTTCAGAAGTGTAATTTCTGATTGCTAAACAGCCTCTAATATTTGCTCATTCCCTGGTCAACTACTGCAGCTTGTAAATAGCTATTAGGGTGCATCAGTGCCCTCTGCTGAGTTGAAGGTCAGACCTGCCTACGTGCACTGATTATACTGTCCTTTAATGACTGGCCTACAAAGACAGAGGAGAGAGATCAGTTTCCTGAAAATCAACATGTTAAAATGCTTGAGATGTTGAATTGTTTCAAAAAAGAAATCATGGGAAGAAACTAAACATAGGACTTAACAGGGCAGGTGCAAGGATGTTTTGCGCTCTAGGCGAAACTTCCACCTTGCGTCCCCCACTCCCCGAGCCCTGTGGCAGCTCTCTGCCCCACCCTGAGGCCCCCCCGCTGCAGCAGCGTCCCCTGGCCTGGGGAGCCATGTGGCAACTCCCTGCCCCAGCTCACCTCTGCTCCACCTCCTCCCGGAGCACACTGTTGCCGCTGCACTTTTCCCACCTCCCAGGCTTGCGGCACCAATCAGCTGTTTGGCGCCGCAAGCCTGGGAAGGAGAAGCAGAACGGGGCAGCATGCTCAGGGGAGGAGGCAGAACAGAGGTGAGCTGTGACAGGGAACAGTTCTCTGCGTGATGCACCCTCCCTTACTTGCTGCAGGCAGCCCTCCCTGTGCCCCCCTGCCCCAGCTCCTTCCACCTAAATGCTGACGACGACCAGGGTGGCTGAAGATCCGGCTGCCGTGGTCTCTGCTAAGGACCCAAAATGCCACCCTCCAAATGCTAGCACCCTAGGTGAATGCCTAGGTCGCCTAAAGGGTTGCACTGGCCCTGGGACTGAATATATATAAAATACTACAGTCCTCAAAGGGAATAAGGCAGTGTTTCCCAAACTAGGGATGGTGCTTGTGTAGGGAAAGCCCCTGGTGGGCCAGGCTGGTTTGTTTACTTGCTGCATCCATAGGTCCAGCCGATCACTACTCCCACTGGTCGCGGTTTGCTGCTTCAGGCCAACGGGAGCTGCTGGAAGCGGCAGCCAGTACGTCCCTCTGCCTGCTCCACTTTTTGATTAAACAACTAGAATGGTATAAAATTAACATGGCATATGTTAAATGGACTAAAAGCTGGTTAAATGATGTCTGAAAATGTAAACAGGAGCTCACTGATCAGGTGTGTTTGTAGGTGGGTCATACATGTATTTGTCCTTAGCCCTATTCTAGTTAACATTTTTATTAATGACCCAGGAACTTAAAATCATCACTGACAAAGTTTGCAGATGACACAAAATTTGAGGAAGAGGTAAAAAATGAAGAATTGTTACAGAGCAATCTGGATTGCTTGGTAAGCAGGGCAAAAGCAAATAATATACATTTTAATATGGCTTAATGCAAACGTATACTTCCAGGATCAAAGAATGTAGCGTCTACTTTCACAATGGGGGACTCTATCCCAGGAAGCAGTGTTTCTAAAAAAAACATTTGGGGGTTGTTAGGGTTCCCTCGCCCCTCTGAAATTTAGGGTACAGATGTTGGGACCCTGTCATAAACAGATAGCTAAGGGTTAATGTTTCTTTCACCTGGAAAAAAAAGTAACCTGAAGCACCTGACCAGAAGACCAATCAGGAAACTGGATTTTTTCAACTCTGGGTGGAGGGAAGTTTGTATCTGAGTTCTTCGTCTTCTGCCTGAATCTCTCTCAGATAGAGAAGGATTTTTCTATTTCCTGCTTTCTAATCTTCTGTTTCCAAGTTGTGAGTACAAAGTTGGTTTTTTGTTTTGTATTTACATGTCTATAGTTGCTGGAGTGCTTTAAATTGTATTCTTTTGAATAAGACTGTTTATTCATATTTCTTTTAAGCAATTGACCCTGTATTTGTCACCTTAATACAGAGAGACCATTTGTATGTATTTTTCTTTCTTTTTTATATAAAGCTTTCTTTTAAGACCTGTTGGAGTTTTTCTTTAGTGAGGAACTCCAGGGAATTGGGTCTGCAGCTCACCAGGGAATTGGTGGGAGGAAGAAGTCACGGGAAAACCTGTGTGTGTTAGATGTACTAGCCTGACTTTGCATTCACTCTGGGTGAGGGGGGAAGAGAGATTGACTCTCGGTAATTCTGTTCTCCAGGCTGGGAACGGGGAGGGTGGAATCCCTCTGTTTAGATTCATGGAGGTTGCTTCTGTGTATCTCTCCAGGAACACCTGGAGGGGGGGGAAGGGAAAAGGTTTATTTCCCTTTGTTGTGAGACTCAAGGGATTTGGGTCTTGGGGTCCCCAGGGAAGGTTTTTGGGGGGACCAGAGTGCCCCAAAACACTCTAATTTTTTGGGTGGTGGCAGCAGTACCAGGTCCAAGCTGGTAACTAAGCTTGGAGGTTTTCATGCTAACCCCCATATTTTGGATGCTAAGGTCCAAATCTGGGACTAGGTTACTGACAGACCCACATAAAGACCCCCAAGCTTATTTCTACCAGCTAGGTTAAAAACTCCCCAAGGAAACAATTTTTCTCTTAAACCTTGGATTAAGTAACACTGCCACCACTAAGTGATTTAAACAAACATTCAAGGAGGGCACTTGGAGCCCTACCTTCCCCAAATATCCCCCAAGCCTTTACAGCCCCTTTTCTGGGCAGGCTTGAGAATAATCCCCCAAGCTCCTACACCCTCTTTCCTGGGGAGGCTTGAGAATAATATCCTCACCGATTGGTACAGGTCAACACAGACCCAAACCTTTGGATTTTAAAACAATGAAAAATCAATTGGATTCTTAAAAGAAGAATTTTAATTAATGAAAAAGTAAAAGAATTATCTCTGTAAAATTGGGATGGTAAGTACTTTACAGAGTAACAAAAGACTCAAGAACACAGAGGATCTCCCCTCTAGGCAAAACCTTAAAGTTACAAAACCAGGCATAAACCTCCCTCTTACAGAAAGGAAAAGCAGGGCCGGCTCCAGGCCACAGCGCGCCAAGCGTGTGCTTGGGGCGGCATGCCACGGGGGGCACTCTTCCGGTTGCCGGGAGGGCAGCAGGCGGCTCCGGTGGACCTCCCGCAGGCGTGCCTGCGGAGGGTCCGCTGGTCCCGCGGCTCTGGTGGAGCATCGGCAGGCATGCCTGCAGGAGGTCCACTGGAGCCGCGGGACCACCGGACCCCCTGCAGGGAAGCCTGCGGGACGTCCACCGGAGCTGCGGGACCGGCGAGCGGCAGAGCCCCCCCATGGTGTGCCGCTGTGCTTGGGGCAGCGAAATTGCTAGAGCTGGCCCTGAGGAAAACACAAGCCAAAATAAAAGTAAACTAATGCATTTTCTTGATAAATACTTACTAGCTCTATAAGAGTTGGATTGCTTGCTTCCTTGATCTGTTTCTAGCAAGCACACAGAACAAACAGACAAGCCCTTTCCCCAACCCCAAATTTGAAAGTATCTTGTCCCCTTATTGGTCCTTTTGGTCAGGTGCCAGCCAGGCAACTTGAGCTTCTTAACCCTTTACAGTTAAGAGGATTTTGAGCCTCTGGCCAGGAGGGACCCTACAGCACTGTATACAGAAAGGTGTTCACCCTTCCCTTTATATTCATGACAGGAGTCATGATGGATTATCAACTGAATATGAACTCTGTGGCCAAAAGGGCTAATTCAATCCTGATGCAATACTGTGCCCAGTTCTGGTCTTCATAGTTCAAGAAAGATGTTAATAAATTGGAAAGGGTTGGGAGAGGAGCCACAAAAACGTTCAAAGGACTAAAACATATATTTAGAGGGATAAACTCAAGGAGCTCAATCTATTTAGTTTAACAAAGAGAAGGTTAGGGAGTGATTGATTATAGTCTACAAGTACCTGCATGCAGAACAAATATTTAATAATGGGATCTTCAATCAAGCAGAGAAAGATGCTACTCAATCTCAATGTCTGAAAGTTGAGGCTAGACAAATTCAGACTGGAAATAAGAAGTACATTCTTAATGGAGAGGATAATTTACCATTAGAACAACTTACCTAGAGTTGTGCTGAATTCTCCATCACTTGAAATTTTAAAAAACAAGATTAGATTTTTTTTCTAAAGATCTGTTCTATGAATTATTTTTGGGAGATTCTATGGCCTGTGTTACACTAGTCAGACTAGATGATCATGATTTGTATTGGGTCGTGTGCCAGGCCTGAAGCAGGTTGCTAGAGCACTTTAGTCTTCTCAATATTGAGTGAAAGTCCTAGACTTCTGTAAACTTGTGCAAAAAAATCCAGTGTGGAATGAAGGTCATTCTTAGCATGTGCGAGGGTAGTACAGTCATCAGCATACTGATGATCAGTAATGGACACCATGAAGACTTTAGACTTTGAGCGGAGACATCGAAGATTAAAGAGCTGCCCATCCATTCTGTATTGAATGTCAACTCCATTGGGGACATGTTCTTTAATGGGGACCAAAAAGACTGCTATACAGATGGAAAACAGGGTTGGGGCAATAATACATCCTTGCTTACCTCTCTGGAAGGGATTAAAGACTGCCATTCTCTCGGCATGTGCTGAGTCCATTGGCTATGTCACACGCCATCATCAGGATTGGTTTGATGAGAATGATGCTGCTATTCGCCCAGAAAATAAAAGCTCATGGCATGTGGCAAAATGACATATCATACCGACAGAAGAAAGAGTCATTACAAGCAACTCAAGGCTGAAGCCCAAAGAAAAATCCGTGACATTAAAAATAAATGGTGGTGAGAAAAGGCTAAGGAGATTGAGCTTTTTGCTGATAAGTATGACATTAGAACTTCTTTTTTTTTCAGGCAGTAAGGGCCATTTATGGTCCATGTTCCCATGGACCCACACCACGCCGAGCCCAAGATGGATCAAAATATTTTAAGGACAGTGACGCCATCAAAGCCAGATGGAAGGAGCATTTTGAGTTATTTCTAGACTGTGAGTCAACTGTCTCTGATGCCAGTATTGAATCTATACCTCAACGACATGAAAGATAATATTTTTCTGACCCCCCTCCCTTGAAGAAGTAAAACAAGCCATTAAGCAAACTAAGAACAACAAGGCAGTAAGGCCAGATGGCACACCAGCTGAAGTCTACAAGTTTGGAGGTGAAGAACTGATAATGAAGCTCTATAAAATTTTTCTTCATATCTGGTATAATGAGAAGATTCCAGTAGTCTTGATAAATTCTAACATTGTTACAGTTTTTAAGAAAGGAGATAAGTCGGAGTATGGAAACTATCGAGGCATTGTCTTGCTATCGACAGCTGGGAAAATTCTTGCCCCTATCCTCTTAAACTGATTACTCTGCCTTGCTGAGGAAATATTGCTGGAATCTTACTGCAATTTTAGACCATCCTGTGGGACAACTAACATGATCTTCGTTACTCGCAAAATCCAGAAAAAGTCTCGGGAGCAAAATCAGGACCTGTACATGGCCTTCATTACTTTGATAAACGCCTTTGCCTCTTTTAATCACGAAGCCCTGTGGAAGATGCTGGCCAGATCTGGTTGCCCTCCAAAATTTATTAAGATCCTAAGGTTTCTCCATGATCAGATGACTGCCATGGTTCCCTGTAATGGCCTAGAGACGAAGCCTTATCATCATCAACTGTAGGCATAGTGGCAAACTTCTCTTGGAGACGCTATTGAAGTTTCTCCTGAGTCACTATATCACAATAAAGGTCAACATTCAAGTTTGTCATTTTGTACTAATTTTGCCTGCTTGTGATGCCTTGAGGTGAACTGGAAATTCATGATTGATCTAACAAGGTGATGGTCTGTCCCACAGTCATTGGTCCATGCATGGCCCTCGTGATGTGGACATCCTTCCGATGTTAAGCTCTCACAATAACATAGTCAAGAAAGTGTCAATGCCTGGAGCTAGGGTGTCTCCAGGTCATCTTATACTTCTCACTTTGTCTAAAGACTATGTTCATAATGATCAGGCCATGTTCTATGCATTTCCTCAGAAAGAAAATGTTGTTGGAGTTAGCCTTTCCTACTCCTTCTTTTCTGATACCAATTCAGAGATCTGACTCCCACCTGACTCTAGCGTTACAATCTCAGAAAAGAATGATCTTTTCCTACTTTGGAATGTTCTCTACAATCCTGTAACTTAAAAGAATTAAACACTAGTGTGTGTTTTTAAATATGTGCTATGCTTAATTGTAACACATGGTCCAGCAACTATGTAATATTTGTTTGTAAATGTAGCTTACAGCTAGGTCTGGTGAAATAGCAGAAAATATATTTTTTCAGTTCTAGTATTCAACACATTTCCCAAAAAGGTTTTATTAAATCATTTGGTTACTGTAGATAGAAAAAAAGTAATCTAGTGGTTGGGTCCCTGCCCTAATACTTAGGAGAGTGGTGTTTAAATTCCCATGTCACCTTGGGTAGGTTAATTAACTTATCTCTGCCTCAGTTTCCCATCTGTGAAATAGAGGTAATTATGTTTCCCTTCCTCAGTACTGGGGCCATGTATGCACCTAAGAAAAGTAGTTTGGCCAGATTTTGATATTACTGAATATTCTAACACTGAATAAGTAATATTGATGAATTATGTCAAATAATATATGACCAGGTCTATTACTATACCCCTTGGATTTTTTATTCTTGGCTACACTCCATCTTTTCTTTGTGTTTCCTGTGGTTATGATGTATATTTTCCTGAGTTACCATCAATATCTACCACCTGTCTTAATCCTCTTTCATACTTTTCCCTAGTTACACCCCTCTATTTTATCCCTTCCTTTTTCTCCCATTTCTTCTCCCCAAATCTCTCTATTTTATACTTCTGTTTTGTAACTTATCCTATTAATCCCTTCTATCATCTCACATGTCCACCTTCAGCATCCATCCACATACTACTCTGACACTTAGCCAGATAGAGGGCTTGGGAAATTTACCAGCTGCCTATTATCAAGAGGAACTGCCATTGTACAAAGGCAATGCCCAGGTGGGAAGCTAACACTCCTCTTCTCTTCCCCACACATACAAATACAACTGGGAAATGGATAAATATTGGAATTTTACCTGGGTGCTATCCCTAGACTCAGCACAAGGGCTAAGGCCCAAATTCACAAAGAGACTTTAGCATAACTCTTAGGTGTCTAACCACCAAGTGGAATTTGCTTTTCCACTTTGTACAATTAATTAAATGTGCACTAGGCCAGAGAGAGACTCTGCACTCAATTCTACTGGGATGTAGGAGAGTACAATTCAATTCCCACCTATACTTAAGGAGGAAATGGGGTTAGAACTTGGATTACTGGTCTTTAGAGGTAAGCTGCCTAACCACTGGACTATAGAGATCCTCTGACCTACATGCATACTCAATTATTTCTAGACAGTGGAACAGTTTCAACAGGCAAGATTGAGAGTGTCACATCTGAGAATAGGCGGCAGTTAAAGCACATATCTGAGAAGTAAGGAACCCAACCTCAGAGCCCTTTACATCATTAGGAAGAGGGGAAGTCTGAATCAGTGACTCTCATAGCCTGGCTAAATGCCCTAACCACTACATTAAAGTTTATAGGGAAGAAATCCTTGTCCTCTCCCTCTCCCTTTTGGACTGAGGCATGCATTTCAGAACATCTGTCATGTTGTGCCCCTCAGGTGTGATATGCGAGAGAACACCTATCTTCTCCTAGTATGTAGGAATTTATGCATGAGATTGGTGCCCAGCTGCCTAGACTGAGTCATGCATATGCCCAGAGGGAGACACATAGGCAGCCAGACTTTTATGGTGAAAATGTAGTTGCTGAGGGACTTTATACACCTACAGGGTTAAGCAGTAGCTGAGTAGCAGCTTTGAGAATCTAAGAGGTGCCTAAATTTTGGACTTAGGCGCCTAAGTCCTTTTGTGGATCGGGTCTCAGTCTTTTGTGGAATTTCCTGGCTAGTGGATGTTTAAGAAATTTGAAGGCCTCTCTTTTCCTCCACAAAAAAAGAGCATTTTTGTCCCTCTTTTCCTGTTCTCCCCAGTCCATCCCAGAGCATCTCCATTTCTACTCCTACCCCTATCAGGCCTGTAAGAGGATTGTTACTGATACAGTATTTTATATCTGCTCAAGGCTCCAGTGTTGGCTACTTCTTCCAAGTGAATAGCTTTAGTGCCTGCCTCTACTTCTGCCCAAGAGCAGCAAAGTGAAAATGACAGGAGTCTTGTCACTTTCAATGATGCTTACAAGCTTCTGAATCACACCAGTAAAAACTGATGACTGGTCAATTTTCATTGTGCTGCTGTACTTGAAAGATAGGAGCAAGCGCAGAGATACGGCTGCTCATGATGACAACACTGGATTGGTTTGTTCTTGGTTCATATTTGGAAGATGTTCTTCACAGCCATAGGGACTTGAAATGTCAAATTTTAAATTAAAGCTTAGATTCTGCAGAAACTGATGGCACTTCCTTACGCAAGTGGAGGTTTCAAACCTTGACAAGAATGTTATTCGGGTTGATTTTCATTTTCCTTGTTTTGACCTTATTTTCTTCTCTTTGCTCTCACAGTTCCTGCTTTGCACTTTCTATATGCTTGACAAGATATCAGAAATATTTGTAATTAGTCAGGTTCTATAATTGTGTTAGAATTCTATTTGCTGGTCTCCAAGACTTAACATTCCATGTTCAATTAATGAAGATTAAGGAATACCACTGATGAAAGCAATGATTGCTTATTTAAAGAAAATATGAAAGTAATTTATCATAGAATGTTCAAGCATTTTATCTTAATTCATTGCACTTAGTTATATGGCTTTCCTAAATTAGAACAGAGACAATGTGCTGTTATCAGCCAGATGATCCTTTTGTTCATATATCTTATTTATTAAGACACTTTTTCAATTATTTTTATTGGCATATTAATTGTGAGTAGTAAAATTAGACCATTGTATTGATTGCTAAAGTTGCCTACAGTTTCAAATAATTGGAAATGAGTGATCAATATCCACTGAGTATTTGTGAAAAGAAACATTCCTCTCACCTATAACCCCACATGATTTGATGCATCCAAGAACTGCTTGTGAATTAATTATATTTTGTTAGATTTATAATGATGCAGTTCATCTTAATTTTAAAGGCTTCCTTTTATGTATGTAAAACAGATATTCTAGGGTAATATATCTAAAACCATGCTTCTATGTAATCCTCAAAAGACTCAGCTCCAGCATATGGAGTTCCAGGGCTTGATCCAAGGTCTGTTTAAGTTAATGGAACAACTCTTCTCAACTTCAGTGGGGTTTAGTATTATACCCAAAATGAAGCACTCTTTTATATAATACCACTTCTTATTTCATATGGCAACTTGGAAAGCAACAATAAAGGTCAACATCCAAGTTTGTCATCCACTCTATGCCTGTCGGTGACATGGAATGAATGAAGGTTGACCCTCCAGAGAAGGACCTTAGAGGGCAGTGGTTAACTATGTTCCATGGTTTGGATGTCTTCTCCACATTCACATAATGGACTGACCATTTTTCATTTGTGTAGTAGGTGTTTGCAATGCTCATGTGAGGCTCTGGTGCACTTCACTGTGATCCTTATCTTACATAGTATGGTGAAGCCAAGTAGTTGGTTTGTAGGATCTGTAATCAGGTCTTGATTCTTGACCCTGCTAGTTTCACAAAGCCTCTGTCAATTGTCTTTTAGTGACAGTACCAATGTTTTAAGAACTTTGGCTGCTAACCAGAAAGAGCTTCAGGACTTAAGATGGCACCTTGGGGTAGTTTGGAGATCTTCATAGATGGGATAGTCTATGTTTGTTATGGCATGGTCCTATTCTCATATTATTGCTGCTTCACTTTGGAGGGATGATGGTTAGATATGGGCACGAATGGGAAGCCAGATTGTCTGTGTTGACTTCAGAATTCCTGTGACAATTCTTATAGCACTGTTCAATTGCACATCAAAAAGTTTTGTATGTAAGCTAGCTGCCCATACTAGCATGCAATATTCAGTAGCTGAATAGGCCAAGGTGGCTGTCTGCAAGGTGTGAGCATCTGCTCCCCAGCTGGCCCTGGCTTATTTGTGTATTATATTGTTCCTAGCCTATACCTTGGCAGTGGTCTTCATCAGATGTTGGCAGTATGTTAGGCTGTGATCCAGAGCCATTTCTGTAACTGAGTTGATGATATAAATGTTAAAGAAGGCAGATGGTGAAAAGGCAAATCCCAGTGGGAGCCTGTTGTTCAGTAAATGAGATCTGATGGTCTGTTACATTAGAGGTATGTGAAATTTGTGTTTGGTGAGCATAACTGTCAATAGGTAAAGTGTTCTGCAACACACTATTTTTGACCCTTTCAGAAGCAGGCTATCTTGCCAAACCATGTCGTATGCTGAGGGCTAGGCCCAAAGGCCCCTGCTGTTTTGAGCCTGTGTTGATAGTCAATTTCGATGTAGATAGTCAATGTAATTACCTGATTGTAGATGCTAAATCCCAATCTAAGCCCAGGTTGCTCTTCTCTTTAGGGATGTAGTCCTTAAAGATACTCACCTCAACTCATCTCTGGAGTAGCACACTTTCCAAGAGCTTGTTCAGTATGCATATTAGTGATACTGAGGGTAGTTTCTTGGCTCCTTTCCTTGGTTTCAGGATGGCATGGACCTTTGCCTCTTGCTATACCTCATGTGCTTGGAAAAGAAATATGTGAACCAATCTTGACTTGCTGATTTAGGTTTTTCAGAAATTCTGGGAAGATGTCGCCTGGACCTGAAGCCTTGCCAGGGTTGGTGAGTGTTAAGGCCTTGTCCATTTCTTCTCTAGTAAATGGCTTTGATAGATTGAATGTTGCTGTGCAGTCAGATAGCACTTTATTGCTCCCTTTCTTCACTTTCTTTTTGTGATGCTGATCTGTTTTGAGCCTTGGAATTCAGGCACATTTGGGTGGCAGTGGCACTGGCTGTGATGTATGGCATTCAGCTTTGGGTGGGGGAAGCACCTCCAAGATTAAGAGAAGCCTCTAGGCTTTCCTGTTTGAGTAACTGAAATCTAGGCTTTGCATAGCTTGTACCCATCTCTCTCATCTGATAGAGTTCTGTGATTTCAGGAGTATGATTGCAGCAACATGGTTATCTGTTGGCCTCACTGGTTGCCAATCACCCTGGAGAGTAAACTTTCCTGTAGCTATGGAGATGTTCCTTTCTTCAACCACTTTAATGAGGTTGATGAACCTGTCATAATTGGCTATGTTTGCTAGTATTTGGAAAACCCCTTATTCTTTCATTTCCACATAGCCATTCTGATGTGTCTTTCTAAAGTTCCAATGCAGTTTTGGTAGTGATATAATCAGAGAGACTAGGATGCCGATAGGTATGATGACAAGACAGTGCTTGCAATGAGGAAAATCATAAAGAACAGCTTGTTCTGCCACTAGAGGTCATGCATTCTGGTCACAGAACACAAAGCACAAGTCCCATGAATAGTCTTCTCTCCATCTCATGCTATGAAATCTTTCCGGCTGCTTAGGATCAAACAGTAGGTGCTTGTCCTGTTTCGAGGCCCATTCAAGAAGTTGTTCACATGCGGCAATGTCTTTATAATTCCAGGATGTATGATGGCTATTGAAGTCTCTGACTTGATGGCTGTGATTTGGTAGAACCAGTAGGGGCCAGACAACATTGGGTGGCTGATAGATGTTGGCAAGCACACTATATGTGATAGCATATAGTGCTAATGAGTTTGATACCATCAAGTAGATGTTCCAGAGCTCTCCCCTCAAAAATGTTTCCAATCAATGTTTTGGGTGGCGTTGGCTTGCCACTAAGTGGTATCCTGGAATGTGACATTTTTATCCTTGTTTGTTCTCTAAACAAGGGCATCAGTCTTCTGTTTGCATAGAAGCTTGGCTAAGTAATCACATTGACATACATGTAGGTATGAGCCTATGTTTCAATGTTTGCCCACAAAAAGGACCCATTTTGCTCAAGATCATCACTTGAGTTACTTTTTAGACCACAATGCTGTCAATCGGTGTTCGGTCACCATGTTGATGTCATTGTTTGTGCTGAAGTGCTTAACAGGGAGGCCCATTAGGGCATCTAGAATTAGGGGTCTGCTAATATCTCTTCTGCAAACATCTATGTCTACAACAATATGTATGTTAGGATGTGTTATACAGTGCATACAAATGTTAAAAAATATGTGCATTTGTAGCTCTTTGCATCATGAGTCTTAACTATTGACACTAGTAGATAATTTACAATGTTGAACATTGACAACTTTGGGCTGTTATGTAGCCCAGTTACTGTGAATCAGGGAGAAGAGTGCATGGATCTAACTAGTCATCTCTGGACAAACATATGTCTAATTTTATTTTATTTTTTGGTGAGCAATGGATTTTTTGATTGAGCAATTCTTGATAAACGAAACTTATGACTAATAATTAGTAAGATTTACTTGATTAATACAGAATTTTTGCTAGAATGTATTATGGTTAGCACAGTGGTTCTCAAACTTTTGTATTGGTGATGGCTTTCACACAGCAAACCTATGAGTGCGACCCCCTTATAAATTAAAACACTTTTTTATATATATTTAACACTATTATACATGTTGGAGGCAAAGTGACATTTGGGGGTGGAGGCTGACAGCTCATGAACCCCATGTAATAACCTCATGACCCCGAGGGGCCATGACCCCCAGTTTGAGAACCCCTTAGCAGAATAAAAATCTTAAAAGACTCATGTGGCAATATCTCACGGGACAAAGAGACTAGCTAACGTATTCCTGCATGTAGATTGTAATTGTAGGCATTTACATAGTGCTTTGTGCCTTCTTCATATTACAAATTCTGATTAGCCCTCACAATACGCTTTTCATACAGGTAAGTAAACATTATGGGAAATCTGAAACAAAGGGTATGAGTGATTTGCCAAAGTCCACAAAGATTAGACTGGAGCTTGGAACTGTAATCACGATATGCATCTATTTAGTCTGGTCTTGAGACTCTAAGGGATATCTCTGCCCAGAATCTTAAGAAAGCTCCACTGACATAACATTAATTGGAATTTCTCTGGTGGATTGAGGGTAAAATGTAGTGCTAAGAGCTCAAAGAACGTATTACTAAACCTGCCCATCATCACTACTGCCCATATTTTAAATAATCCCTGAAGCTCTATCTTCTAATAGCCACTAGAACAGGTCACAGGCAGAATGAGATTTTCTTCACTTCATAGTAAGCTGATTATAGCTTTTGTGGTGATATGTCCATATTTTTATGCATTCAAATTTATACACAATATATAGTAACCAGACAAAATTGACTTCTCAGACTTATCTAATCTCCAGTAATTTTCCTTTTGTTGGTTTAAATCTGGAACTTTAATCTTTAACTTTAATCTTTAGGGATCGTACTCTACCTTATT
Source organism: Gopherus flavomarginatus (assembly GCF_025201925.1). Classification (NCBI taxonomy): domain Eukaryota; kingdom Metazoa; phylum Chordata; order Testudines; family Testudinidae; genus Gopherus; species Gopherus flavomarginatus. Next base: position 163,855,896 of record NC_066620.1, on the reverse strand, counting down.
CCATGTGTGGAAAATCCACTGAAGTCACTGGGATTTTTATGCAGGCACCTATGGCATGGTCCTTTATGAATGAACTGCACTTTACTTTTCAATATTTTACATTTGTCATCATAGTTTATCTCTGTGCCTGTAGTCCATTTCCTTTTTTTTTTACTTGCCAAATTGTACACCATTAGGAATCCTACAGTGTCCAAAAGATCAGATTCAGCAATTCTACATCAGTCAAGAATGATTAATCTCTTTCTTTCACAATTTTCTCTAGTTTCATGCTCATTTTTTGAACTCAGGAATCGGAATCCAGTACATTTTGGGGATAGTGCTAAACTGAAAATTAAAGACATACAGCACTAAGCATAGACTTTCATACAGAAAAATATATATATATATATCAAGATTTGTTTTTGCAATAACTTCAAGATTATTGACCTTGACATTTCTTGAGCAGAAAGCTAGGAAGTGCTCAGTAAATTATAGAATTCCCCGGCAGTTTTATATATCAGCACAGTTAGGAAGAATCAATTATCGTTGATTTAGTATTAGATAATATATGTTGTAGTATGAATCAGAGATGGTTACTCTAGAGTACATTGAAACCCATGTATATAAATAACTGATTTAAGAATAAACTTGTTAGTGCAACAAATCTGCTATACACAAATCACCAGCCCTGTGTTCAAAATTAAAACATTTTAAATGAATATGGAAGAGAAATAAACCAGTTAAATGAAGTTAAAACCACATACAACATATAACAGTCACTGGAATTGATAGATAAATAAATATATATTCTGTGTAAGAGGAGTCAAGTATCAGAGGGGTAGCCGTGTTAGTCTGGATCTGTAAAAGCAGCAAAGAATCCTGTGGCACCTTATAGACTAACGGACGTTTAGGAGCATGAGCTTTCGTGGGTGAATACCCACTTCGTCAGATGCATATAGTGGAAATTTCCAGGGGCAGGTATATATAAGCAAGCAAGCCAGAGATAACGACGTTAGTTCAATCAGGGAGGATGAGGCCCTGTTCTAGCAGTTGAAGTGTGAAAAATGTGTAAGAGGAAATACATTAGCATCCCCCCAATCCTAGAGAAGTTACATACAGTCTTACAGTAACACATACAAATATTTTTAATACAAGGGCTCCAAAGATATTATCCAGGGTATTGCAGGATATTATTATGTCTGTCACATTTCCTTCCTAAAGAAGTGGGTGTAACCAAGGTGCTTGATAGGCATCCTAGGAGAACCCTTAACTTATTTCTTGGACAGATTTATTCCCCTGATGATGTTTCTGCCATTATCTTTCACAAATTCATATTTCAAGTATGTACATAATAAACATTCTGCTAGCAAGACAGCATATACCCTTCAAAAATCCATATAGTCATTTGTCAACCATCCTGCATAATTTCTTTTTAGAACCTCTGGGGCCGAACTTTCATGTGCTCCTTCTTACCCTTGTTACCCCAAAACCTTTGGGTGAAACTTGAGACCTTGCCCTTTCATGCTTTTTCTAGGGAGTGTGTGTGGTGTCTCTTTGTTTCCCAAGAGGTCAGCTCTCTCAGTGATGAGTTGAGATTCCCCAACCTCCCTGAAAGTGTTACAAACAGCCATTCTTTGGAGCAAAGGGGAAAAAAATAGGACTTCCTCCCTGTGAAGTGGCTCTCAACCATGCACTGCTTTTCAAAGCAGAGGTGTCAGGCAAGGGAGATTCTTCAGCATCGCCCTTCGCCAAATTTCTTTCTCTGCCCCACCTCCCTCGAGATTTGGACCTAAGGACTCCTCTTGCCTAACCTCAGTTTCTCCAGGGGGAAGGGAAGTATTGATCGCCCACCCCACACACTGAGTCAAGGTGAGCAGAATTCTCTCTTCCACTTGGTTCAGGATCCTTTTCATTTTCATAGACTATCAAACACTTGGAGACTATGGGAGGAAGTACCTCCTCCTTCATGGCTGTATTTACCTTTCTTATCTTCCAAGCAACTGCATTAAACTCTTCTCAGGCATCTCCCACCCTGGGATGGGTGTCTCAGAATTGGCAGTGCACTGCAACTGCCTCAGTGTCTTTACTTTTCCCTGGAAATACTGCGATCACCATGCTGTGTACTGCCCCGGGTTCCTGGTAATGTTGAGAAAGAGCTTATTCCTCTGATGTGGGCTTTAGGACTCAGAGAATTCCCCTTAAAGTCAGGAGATCTTGTCCTTTCCCAGAGAAGGAAGCAATCTCATCCCCTTCACAAACTCCAGGCTTTGCCTGCATAAACCAGGAATATAATTTGATTACACTTTGTTTCTGGTAGGGGGAATCCACCCCTCCTGTTCCCTGGCAGGGCTTCCAATTGCATTTTTGGCTAATACAGTCCCTTGCCACTTGGAAGCCTCCTGAAGAGGTCTGATCCACCTATTCTGCTTTCAAAGCCAAAATATCATTTCTCAAAAGCAAAGAATATGGAATATCTGACAACATACCTACAACCAGCGCCCTGACTTTTCCAGAGTCTGTAATGAAATCTGTGCTGTAGATAGATTGAAGGGTTTCACATCAGGAATTTTAACCCACATTTAATGGAGTTTAACGACATGGAGTTTACCCGTCATCTTTCCATTGATTTCAATGGGTTTTGGATTAGGCCCATTGAGCTTTAAAGCTGTCACTGACATTTTTGAGGAGACCTGATGACACAAAAGATGATAAGTCTATTCTGGTCGCTTGATCACGAAACTCCTAAGTTTGAATTAGCCCCTCTCCCCCAGTGGAACTCTGGGATGGAGGATGTGGATAGCAAAGCAAAGAAGGACAAATGAACACCAAAGAAAAGGAAAAGGCCAAGCCCAAAGTCAATAACAATTAACTATATGTCAATGTTGGACCGTCTGGAGAACTAGCTCTTTTAAAATGAATTACAAGTAATTATCTTGGAGAAATTGAAAAAAAAAACAAGGAGAAAAATAAATATTTGAAATTAAAAAAAAATACTCTGCTTGGTGTAAAGATAAACTTAATGACCTGGAGAACAGGTCAAGTAGAAATAGTATTTGTCAGTAAGGTCTGCCTGAGGGCTCAGAATCTATAGGATAACCTTACAGTACAAAAAAATGTGTGTCTGGAGACATTTCCCACTCAATTACTGTAGACAGGGCACTCACTTATCTCAAACCCAGCACTGGACCTGTCAAAAAGGGCAGTAATTCTATAATGCAATTATGATAGAGCTCTAGAAAAATTCTGTAGAGAACAGATTTCTGGGCAAAACTAGTTATTCATTCTATTATTGCATCTCAAGCTCTTTAAAAAATTCAAAAGAGGCACAGAACCTTCATAGAGTTAAAAGGAAAAGGTGAGAAATCATAGATATCATATTTTTCTCTAACAAAAATGTTCCAGCAAGTTGGAGGAGGGGAATACCTCTACTTTCCTTGTTTTATTCCTGATGGGAAATCTGGAGCTACCAGAATCTTATGAAAAAACAAACAAAATATATTTTTTTAAAAATTAGCAAATACTGTGATTGCACAAATGAGGAAATAAATTAATAGCCTTACTGATCTGCTCATTAAAAGAGAGACCAGCCCCAGGTTATTCCTGAAGTTGAAAAATTTGAAAGTCTTTGTAAGATCAGTAAAATGTAAATTAGTAAATAAATAAATACCAGATAGGTTCCTTGAAGTTCTCATTTTTCTTTTTCTTTTTTTTAATGTGAAGCTCAAATATTTTCTGTATTATCTGGGATGTATCAGGAATGAAAAGGGTCAAGCCTGGAGAGTAGCCCTCCCAGATTGGCCAGTATTGTACTGGAATTGGCATCAGTGTCCTGGTGAGTAGTGAAAGCAATCTGGGAGATTTTAATAGGCTGCTAAATGTCCGGTTGGTGGCACAGTGGGGTGAAGGCAAGCTCCCTGCCTGCCCTGGCTCCATGCAGCTCCCAGAAATGACTGCCATGTCCAGCTTCTAAGTGCAGGGGCAACCAGGAGGTCTCCGCACTCTGTCCCTGCCCTGAATGCCAACACTACAGTTCCCATTGGTGGGGAACCATGGCCAATTGGAGTTGCAAGGGCAGTGACTGAGGGCAAGGGCAGTGTGCAGAGCCACCTGGCTGCCTCTGAGCCTAAGAGCCGGACATGTTGGTCACTTTTGGGAGCCACCAGAGGTAAGTACCACCCAGCTGGAGCCTGAACCCCAAACCCATTCCTGCATCCCAACCCCTTGCCCAGCCCTGAGCCACCTCCTGTACCCAAACTCCTTCTCAGAGCCCGCACCCCTCACCCCCTTCCACAGCCCTGATACCCCTCCTTCACCCCAAACCCCTCATCTGCAGCCCCACCCATGAGCCCACACCCCCAGCTGAAGCCCTCACTCTCTCCCGCATGTCAACCCCTGGCCCCAGCCCAGAGCCCCTCCACACTCCAAACTCCTTGACCCGAACCAGGAGCCCCCTCCTTCAACCCAAACCCCTCATTCCCACCCCCACCTACAACCCACACCCCCAGCCAGAACCCTCTCCCCCTGCCACACCCCAACCTCCCTGCCCCAACCTGGTGAAAGTGAGTGAGGTTAGGGGGAAGAGAGTGACGGAGGGAGGAATGATGGAGTAAGTGGGGTTGGGACCTCAGAGAAGGGCAGGATGGGGCAGAGCCTTGGGGAAGGGCAGGGAAGGGGGCATGGCAATGGTGTTTGGGTTTGTGCGATTATAAAGTTGGCAACCCTACTGGAGACACTTAAGGAAGACACAATTTCAGTACTACTTAAAGTAGCCGTGTACTCTCTGCCTTCTTCATTTTACTGCTCAATTATTATTTTAATACTTTAGCTAAAGTGTTGGCCAGAGAGGTGGAAAAACATTTGTCCACTTTGTTACACAATTAATATTGCTTTAAATAGAAATTTTTTAATGTTCATATTCTTAAAGTGATTGCTCCATGACACAGAAATGGTAAGAAAGCCAAGGACCTCTGTGTGGTGACATGGCTCATTAGAGAGAAATCCTTTGATCATGCTGAGTGGCTCTACCTGTCAGAAATGCCGCACTAGATAGGAGCTGGTACTAGCCTTGTGATATCATCATCTACTCTGTACAAAGGACAAGCAAAAATTATTAATAGATTTCAAAGTTAGAAGGGACTCTGTGATCATCTCATCTGACCTCATGTATGACGCAGGCCATAAGATTTCCCCAGAAGAATTCCTCAAACATATCCTTTAGAAAAACATCCATGCTTGATTCAAAAGTTGTCAGAGATGGAGAATCAACCACAACCCATGGTAAGTTGTTCAGTGTTTATTTACATCATTACAAATTTGCACCTTATTTCCAGTCTGAATTTCTCTAGTTTCAACTTCCAGCTCATGTTATGCCTTTTTCTACCATATTGAAGAGCTCACTGTTAAATGCTTGTTCCTCATGAATGTACTTATAGACCAGAAGTAAGTCACCTCTTAACCTTCTCTTTGTTAAACTAAATACATTGAGCTCTTTGAGTCTATCACTATAAGGCATGTTTTCCTTTAATCATTCTCATAGCTCTACTCTGTGTTATCTTGTCAGGAACCTGGCTAAGGGCGTGGGTCAAAGTTGGGGCCTGGGTTGGAGGGGATGTGGTCCAAGTTCAGACTACAGGTTCAAAGTCAGGAGCAGCAGTCAGTACTGATGTTACACTGTAGGATGAGGTCATAGTTAAGGTCAGTTGGTCATACTGGCTCAAAGTCAAGTAAGTCATCTGAAGTAGGGTTAGTAGAACAAAAACAGGGTGAGATGTCAGGAGCAGAGCAGAGTACCGGGAACTAGGTACAAAGTTAGATATCAGGAGCAGGACTGAGATCAGAAACCAAGAGCAAGGCAAAGTATCAGGAGTGTGTAGTAGGATCTCTTAGCAGCATCAAGCCAGGGATCCACCTAATTGCACAGACAATCTTCAGGTGTTTTCCCTAGGCCTTAAATAGCATGTATGGGCCAATCAATGAGTGCAGTAGGCTCCTCCAATTAGGACCTCTGTGGGTGGAACATCTAGTGATACTTGAACTCATAGGCTGTTGTTTCCCACTTCACCAGAGATGTCAGGTGATTGTATGAACACGGCAGTCATCCAAGCATCAGCAAATCTGGCTTCCAGATCCACAGATACTCATACTTCTCCAGTTTATCAACATCCTCCATAAATTGTAGACACCAGACTTTGACAAAGTATGCTGGCAGAGGTTGCACTAGAGCTAAATACATAGATAAAGTAACTTCTGTACTCCTGTTTGAGATTCCCCCGTTTATGCATCCAAGCACTGCGTGAGCCCTTTTGACCACAATCTCACATTGGGAGCTTTTGTTCAACAACTCCTACATCTTTTTCAGACTTACTGCTTCCCAGGATAGAGCGCCCTCCTGCTTTCTCCCCTCATCCCCATTGTGTAAGTAGGGCCTACAGTCTTTGCTCCTAGATGTATAAATTTGCATGTATACATTTATGTTATAGTCAGTTTATTGGTCCCTATATGAGTCTCCCTTTTTCAAAGAACCCATCCAGGATACCCATTATCACTGTTACCAGCTGTGCCAATAGAACAATTAGCTCATACATCAGGAGCCAGGGTGCACTGTGATAGCTTCTTGGTATCCTCTCTTCATAACTGTGCTGTTGAATCTGCTCCTATGGATCTCCAGGAAAGGGTCATTCATATACTAAAGATCCTTAGTACTAAAAAGATCAAAGGAAATGGGAATAACTGGCCATATCAGTGCTACTGAAACAAATGTTTTGCCTATCTACCCCCATCCATTTTGATGTCTTCTGCTCATACCGTGAATCAAATATTCCATAGGTGAGGCAACACTGTAAGCCTAATCAAATGGAACAATAAAATGCCAAGGCTACATTTTAAAAACAACTATTCTTTACTTTTATAGAAGTTACATAGCAGCCTTTTAAAATATTACTTTGGAGTGGCTCATTTATAATCCCTTGTAGGCCGTATTCAAAGAGAACAGAAAATCTGTGCTTAATTTCATGGTACAGGAATGGCTTAAACCTGATTAATCTTTAAGCTGAAGCTATATTTTCCCTTATAATCATTCTTAGTGGTATTATGCCTACACTGGTTTGTCAGCAACTCAGCACAAGGATCTGGCATTTTATTTATTTATACAACACTATACACACCACGTATGTTGCTGTTAAAACAATAATAATTTATAGATCGGAAAACTGAGGTACAAAGATGTGGTGTGACTAGCCCAAGCTTAACCAGTAAACCAATGGCAGAGTTCAGAATAGAGCTCAGATCTTCTGAGTGCTAGTTCAATACTCTATCCATTAGATCACATTGCCTCTTTTTAATAATATATTATATATATTTAAAACAAGATTTATATCAGTTCATACATGACAAGTATGAAGATCTGAGAAGGAAGTTGAATTCTCACTAGGAGTGATCTTTCCACACAGCACGTCCCCAAAATATATGTACAGATCTTTGAAGAAATTAAGACCATATCTATTAATGCAAGACACTGGATCAGATCCTCATCTGGTGTAACCTGGTGTAGCTGAACAGGGAGATCATGATGGAACAGTAAATAGCCTGGATGACTACTGGTATTTAGAATATCAGTTATCATGCTTATTGCCAAAAGCAACCAAGTCCGTAAATATGTATTGGGCTTCTGAAGCAGCCTTAACATAACTAAGCTGTGGGGAGGAGACGGGAATGGGGGGAGAGGGTTGAGCTATCACAAGAAGGGAGCCTGACCCTGCATCCTTCCTGATAACATCTCTGTTGAAATTGCTGAGAAATAGGCTTTAGAAAACAGAAAGCTTATCTATATTTGCCCTCTGGGATGTGTTTTTCAGGGTCTTAAGCATAAGGAGTTTGCAAAAACACATGTCTAATTAACAGTCTGAGGTAATCTCTTGATTAGTCTTTGAAATTGCTTAAAATTTTTTTTATTGACATGTTATTGTCATACTAACAAGAATAAATAAGGGAGGAGAAGTTTAGACTAATTGAATCACTTTGTGGCCACATTTTAGGGCCCCCACCAGCAGACTAAATATTGGCCAGCAGATGGCTGTCACTGTACCACTCAGAAACCACTCCAAACTTTGGTAATGCTTGAGGGTTGACATGATTTACTAACCTGTTGTGGATGTGTGTAAGTGCTTGAGACTTAATAAAGTGTAGATTTAAGTATGAGTACTCTTCTACTGCTTGTGTCAACCATCTATCAGTCAGTGGCTTTTCCCACATTGGGTTATTTCCTGCAACTGCCTCATTAAGAGAAAAAGTTATTGAGAGCTTTGGGTTTAGAAAACCTTGGGTAACAGAGCTCCATTGAGTTTAGTGAAACTAAGCCAATTTATATCATCTGTGGATGTGAATTCACAGTCTACACAACAGCCATAAGGTTACATACAACAAATATTGAATTTAATGAGACATTTGATAAAAACCATACTGACCCTACATAAAAGGTGACTTTATGGTGATCCAAGGAATGTTTTGGCAGATCCAAATGTATATAAAACTAGTGACATTAACACCCAAGAAAAGTGGGGAGGAGTAACAGCACTCTTATTTCAGCCCAGAAACTAAACTAGTGACTACAGACCTGCAGACCTACCCTGACATGAGGGTGGAGAAAAGGATGGATTTCACCTCTCTAACCAACTTGTATTTCATTTATGTACAAATCAATTACTCAAGATTTATGCTGATGAAGTGAATTTCTGAGCTTGGTGATTGGGGGCAAGTATGATGAGCCATTGGACGATTCTCAAAAAAACTCTCATTGATTTCAAAGTGAACTGGGCTAGGCCAACACTGAATGCTTTAGAAAATCCCTCTCCAAATCTCTCGTTGTTTATTGGAGTCTTCTATGTTCCTCCCAAATTTCATATCATTGCCAGTGGAAATAAAGTTACAACAATGCTGAACACTTTTGAAAATCCCTTGCTTAAACAAGAATTAAACTCACTTGACACGTTGCTCAGATCTTTATTAAGTTCCACTGATACAACTGTGTTAAAATTTATTTAATAATATATTTCAGACTATGGCCTTCTTCAGGTGAGCAGTACTGTGCACCTTCAATTCCAGTTGACTTTAATGAGAACTGAAAGTTCTTAAAATCTCACAGGAAGCAGTCATAGGGTTAGGCCCCACATGCAGTTCTTTTAAGCTTTATTTATACAGTACTTTTTTTATATTGGTGTAATATTTGTTATTATGAACATTTAACAAGCATTAGGAGAAAAAGACTGCAACTGGCATACTGAAAAATCCCCATTCCCCATTCCAGTCAGAGCTACTTTTCACTTTTCTTTTAAGCTTTATTTATACAGTACTTATACAGTACTTATACAGTATTTATACAGTACTTTTTTATATTAGTGTAATATTTGTTATTATGAACATTTAACAAGCATTAGGCGAAAAAGACTGCAACTGCATTAAAGTAGCTCTACTCTGGCATACTGAAAAATCCCCATTCCCCATTCCAGTCAAAGCTACTTTTCACTTTTCTTTTAAGCTTTATTTATAAAGTACTTATACAGTACTTTTTTATATTGGTGTAATATTTGTTATTATGAACATTTAACAAGCATTAGGAGAAAAAGACTGCAATTGCATTAAAGTAGCTCTACTCTGGCATACTGAAAAATCCCCATTCCAGTCAAAGCTACTTTTCACTTTTATTCATTGTCAAAGTAATTTAGGATTAAATTGTTTCAATTAAAAAAGATCATGTTAAAAAAGCAAGAAGGAGAAGGTGACTGACAGACTATTAAAACCCACTGGCTTTTCAAAATGTATATAATTATATTTGTGACAGGAGAAGTTGAAAATGTCAAAAATTGATTGTAGAAATTTGATAGTGCTATCTTGAAAGGTTCCATGTTGCTCTCTTTAGAATTTCTTTTGTATTTAGAACACTATAGTATTGTATCCAACACATATGATATAATATATTATTTAAATGTCTTAATAGCGTTACGTAGGTTTAAATCAATATGCAGATGTGGATTCTGATCTGTTTCTTTGGTTTAAATATAGAGGATCTCCATTGGAGTTATTCCATATTTTACTGGTGTAAATATGATCAAAATCTGCTCCATAGGCTTGAAAAAGCAGATTGATTTGTATTTGACTATATTCATTTTCTATATCTATTATTAGAAAATATGTCTGAAAATTCATTCTTGTGTCTTCCTTCCAAGAAAAAAAACAAATTTTGGTTTCATTTATTTAGATTTATTATCCATACACACGTGCCCATCTAATAGTATAGACAGCCATCCCATGAATTAAAATGTACAACAAAATGTAATAGAAAAAATTGTTGTTCTCACATTAACATATAAATAACCACCACCAAATAAAAGCCAAACCCCCAGTCCACAAAGGCCTGGGAAAAAAGATGGACTTTGTAGCTTACACAGAAGATAAACCAACCTCTAGTGAACAATTGCGGTGAAGGACCCATCACAGAGAAAATCCTGTCAGCAGCTGCATCTCATCTATATTGAGGGAGCACAACCTAATGCACTTCCACTGTTCTCAGTTAAAGCAACATGTGTGGGTTGGAGAGGCAATCTCTCAGATAAACTGGTCACAAACTAGTTAGGGTTTTATAGACTAACACCAAGACTTTGAACTGAATCAGAAGCTTTTTGGAAGCCAGCACAGATCCAAGATTTCTACATTCTATGCTCCAGTTCTAATGAGAAGCTCCAGTTAATAAGCATGCTGTCAAATATTGTACTAGATTCAGTCTTGAAGTTGTCTCAAGGTGAAAACCAATATTGCACTCATTATAGCAATCTAATCTCAGGGTGACAAGGGCAGGGATAATAGTGGCAAGGTCTGCAAAGGAGGGAAAGGTTGCATTCTTCTCTCTGGAAAGAGAAGAAAAAGGTATTCTTGACCATAGCCATTAACTGAGGTGTCAATATGTTTTGGCCAGGACAGGACCCTTTTTAAGCCCTGTCCAGAACGACCCAACTTTTTGGGCTAAAATGGGCATTCTTCTGTTTTTTCCAAAAAGTGAGATGTGTCCCCCTGGGGGGGCACAGATGGGTGTTTTTTGGGGATGAGTGGTGATGAGAGGTGCATGGCAGTGGGGCTAAGACTATCAGCCCCAGGCAGCCTGGGGCTTGGGCAGTCAGCCTTGCGTGGCACAGACGGTGAGGCTCAGACCCAGGTGACACAGGGTTTGGGCAGTCACCCCTGGGACATGTGGGGTTCGGGTGGGTCAGCCCCAGCCCCAACCAGCATTGGGCTTGGGCCAGCCTTGTGCACAAGTGGAACTTGGGCCAGCCCAGCACAGGGAGGGGGGGCACTCAGGCAGCCCCATGTGGGGAGTGGGACTTGCTCAGGCAAGTAATGATACCAAGTGGCTCAGGCCAGCCCTGCTCATTTTTACTTTTGGAAATATGGTCACCCTACATTATCTGATCATCCAAGAGCAGACCAGCATCTAAAATCACCTCAAGGTGGGAACCTGATTTACACATGGTAGTCAGAATTTCAGTTGTGGTGTAACATTATAAAAGCCACCAACACTTCTGCCGTTTTTTCCCAAAGTACCCAACATTATCTCAGTCTTCTCTGAATTGAATCACAGATCTCATCTACATTCAGATTTTAAAACAACAACATCTAACTTGTACACCCCCTCCCTCCTCCCCACTCTGTCCAGGTGAGATAGGATGAAAGAGACAACTGTATGTCATTGACATAGTATATGCATCATACTGATCCTGCCTCTGTCCTGCTAGCACTGACATTTATTGTTTGCTCAGTCCCAGTTAATAGAGTCCCAGGCCAGATCAACACATTGACTAACTATCAAATCCCTTAAAATCACCTCTCTCACCAATCCACCCAAACCCACCTGTTACCTTCTATGCAATCATCTCTCTCCACCCCATCTCAGTCCTGCAAAAAGATCCACACATACCAATCCCCATGTTTACATAGAACCCTTTTCAGAGTCAGGGCCTAGTTTCTAGAGTCAAAACATCCATCAACAACCCATTTTTCTTTGACCAACAAACCAGTGCAATGTACACAAACCAATGTAATTTTCATAACAATAATAAACTAAACATACAGTATACTACATTATGGACACATATCAATTCACTTCATAAACAACCAAACTGTCATGCAAAGCTTGGTTTTAATTGACTTGTCACAAGCCATTAGACCCGACTCATGGGAGGTAGTGTAACATAGGGGGTTATTGAAAAGCAATGAGTTGCACTTCTAGCTATGTCAATTGCTTACCGTGTAGTTTCAGATTTGACCCCTAGATCAAAATGTTCAAACTTTCAAACTAAAGTTAGCCACTTAATCCATATTTAGGCACCAAGATTTTAAGGCACCCTGATTTGCAGAGGCCCTGAGCCCTGCAGAACCTAATGGCTTCAGTATGACTTCTGTTTCACTTTCTACTCTGAAAATTAAGCCACTCACAACCTGCAGGTTTTCAATATGTTGGTGATTCAAACCATTTATCTGCCAAAAATATGGATTTAGGTGTCTAAAATGAGGCAGTTTTGAAAATGTTTCTCTTTACTTCTGATAACTATTTTACCTATCACTGAGGGATGTTGAGAGGATTAATTGCTTGTTTACTTTATATTTTATTAAATATTTATGTAACATTGCAAAAATGTATAGTGCTAAGCATTATTATTATATAAAACAACATGTTTAATTAACAAATCACTGCTTTTCAGGTAAAAAAACAATCTGTGTGAATGTAGAATCACAAACAAATTACAGGAGCTAATCAAGTACCACAAAATATTTTCCGTGAGTAAGTGCTTGCAATTTAAAAATGAGGTCTCATCTATTTTCATGTCTCTTTTGTGTTTGTTTTTCATGAATATTCAACCAATTGAGTTTTACTCTCAGGAATGCTCATGAAAAGTGAAGTTTAACCCTTCATGACTGTATATTTGACACAGCACTATGGTAGAGTGGCAACTGAATTAAGACAAGGATCAGACTGCACCTGGTTACTTTGTGACATGGAGTGTGGTGATAAAAGAAAATTACAGACCATTAAATGCAATGCATTGTAATTGAACACTGCTGTCACAGCATGAGCACAGGTTTCCCAAAACCCTTGCCAGAGCCTTACAGACAGGTGTGCAAATGAGCTAGACATTAACTGTATTTTGTTAAGAAGGTATGCACATGCAATTACTTTTTGTGACAGTGAATAAAGACAATCACAGTTCTCTGTATTGACATTTTACAGTGGCCTAGTTATACCTATATGTCTGTAGCATGGCCTCCCTCATAGAGTGAGAGGGAGGGACCACAACATACCCCTTGGTGGACTGAACTATGAGAGCTCTGTCCACCCCGCCAGAAGTGGAAAGGCGGGACAGGAAAGGGAAGAACAAAAGGTGGGCCCTGCAGCTCGGTTAGGCTGGAGCCACCACAGGAGATGGATGCATCCCACCTGGTGCTGAATCCTGCATAGGAGCTGCCAGGACTGCCTCCTGAGGACTGGCCAGAACTCTCAGGAGTGCTGGCTGACCAAGACACTGGGGAGTTGCAGGGTTGCTGCCTGAAGACTGCTGGATCTCCCTGGGCTGCTGGCTGACCGAGATTTTGAGAAGCTGCAGGGGCTGCCACTTGTGGACTGGCCAGAGCATCCTGAGATGACAGATGCAGATACATCGAGAGGGAGAGTCAGAATCAGCCCTGATAAACCAGGCAAGAGTCTGGTTGGGAACTGGCCTGATACAAGGTTATTGTGTTGTGGACAGTTCACTGCTAATCCAGTAGTGGACCACTCTGCCACTGTTAGTGCCCTGGGCTAGGACACAGTGGAGTTGGATGGCCTGCATCCTCCTGCCACCCCACCTTTGGGCTGGCAGTACTTCCCCTCCTTAGGCAAGGAGGCCTGCGCTCCTCAAGCACCCCTACCTTAGCCTCTACGCTTTATTAGTGTTCACCCTTACCTGGGGCTCCTAAGCTCCTGCTTAGCTGCTCTGCCCTGTTTGCTGTCCTGACCTGATCGAGGGCCCGGGGCTCATAGACTGCCTTACAGGACCAGAGCACTAGGTGTAGCTAATTCCCCTCTTGGGGCTTACCCTTACAGGAATGAGACAGCAAAAAGGCGTGGCCTCCTTCAGAGGCTGAAAGGGAGGGACAGCCATGCAGCCTACAATGTCCTAAGCAGCAATATATTTAAAATTCCCTAATTCTGTTTACTTGCTGCCTCTTCATGTGAATTGAACATCCCAGTTCTTTCTTTAAACCCCCTTCCAGACTACAAGAATTAGACCCTTTCATTTAGCAAACAGCTAATATATGATTCATGTGACCAATTACAACTAATCAACATAATTTGAATTTTGAATATCAGCTTCTGAGTATTCAGAGCAAACTGTTGGCAAGAAATCAAATGAATAAATTTGAATAATGAACATATCTGAGAAAATTGTGATATGTTTGCAGATATTCCACAAGAAGAAAAAATGCTACAGATGATAATAGTCTATGATACAGTGACTGTGGTAATAATTGTCAGCGTTACCTTCTTCCTAGGTAACATTAATGTCATTTGTCATATTTCCTTTATTTATTAATAAGGAATTCCACTGTAAAATTAATTACTGGCAAACTACAACTGTAAAGATTCTAATGGTTACTACTGCATATAACATTCAATGAACTGGAAATGCAGTCGGAATATTCATATAGAAACAAATAATGTTTGTCTTTGTAAATAATTAAACTTCATAATCCTGGATAAATGCTTTTCTGTGCACCTATTACAAGTGATTTTAATTTTTCTATGTGAATATTATTTAGTTCCTTTTCTCATTGTTTTATCTTATTCATTTGTAAATTGAATACATATGGAACGATATTGATTAATTTAGCCTGATGCTAGCTTGAGCTTTGCACAGAGAATCTTACAATACATTTTAGTTTTATCTTAATAAACTGAATGATGGATAAAATACCAAGAGATCTTTCTTACAAACCAAGAGATCAGATACTTTTTTATGCTGTTTCATTCATTTTTATATACTATGGGTCTGATCACAAGTCAGATTCTCTCTTCAGTTACACTAATGTAAATTCAGAGTAAATACATTGGATCAGATCCACAGCATAGTTGCCCTGTAGTCATATATGAGTATCTTGTTCATTGACTTCAGAAGAACTAATCCAGGTTTACATGGGGTTAAATGATAGCAGAATCTGTCCCTCTTAGACATACAGTGCTGCTTATTTCATATGCCAGCTGTTCACTTTCAGCCACTTGTGTCAAGAAAATACATATGCTTCTACATATGCTTCAGTGAGCTGCACAGGATTTCCTCATCCCATGATCTTTCCCTACTTGATATGCTCAATATAGCTAAAAAAGGATAGAAGTGAGTACACTGAGGGAGATTGGGAAGGCTCAAACACTATTACTTTACACTGGTGTAAATGAGAGTACAGTCTGGCTCACAATCTCCCAAGACAGCCATCCATAAGTTCACCATCCTAACAGATCTGGAGTTTTGGAGGATAAAATACATCTACTTCCAGCTTCATTCATGCTCAAATAAATCAACTTCCATCTCCTGAGTTGTTCATTATATATCAGGGAACATAAATATGTACCTGGGAAAACAACTCTTCTCATTTTTGCCAAAAACATGACTTTTTTTGTTGAGAGAGAAAAAAGAACCAGTGAAAGTATGAATCTGAGGCAACTTCTTTTCTATATAGCCTCTAATACCATCCTTACCACTGTAGCATCTGGAATCCTTCTAGTAGCATATTAAGTGATGTGACTAACATCTGTGACATGTGGTTCATCCTACTCCATGCAATCATTACTACTCATACTATTGACAACCCTAAGATCTGAAATCATTACTGCAGCTGTAAAAGTGGCTCAAGTACTGAATCCAAAAAACAAACAAACAAAGAAAACATCCACCATATATCTAATAGCCTTGGGAAATTGACATCTGGGACTTAACATTCAACATCTTCTTGAATATCCAGAATTCAGCACTTCCCTGAAGTTGTTCTCTATTTATGTTCTTGTGTGCAACCGAGTACTCTGAGACACTGCTTTCAAACTTCCAGTTTCTAGTTACACTGTTCCTTGGTCTTTAGTATCAATTTGTAAGCCTTTGAGAAGTATCAACAGAACCTTCAATTTTCAAGTTTTGGAA
Organism: Gopherus flavomarginatus; assembly: GCF_025201925.1. Classification (NCBI taxonomy): domain Eukaryota; kingdom Metazoa; phylum Chordata; order Testudines; family Testudinidae; genus Gopherus; species Gopherus flavomarginatus. The sequence goes on along the minus strand of NC_066620.1, from coordinate 163,839,706 downwards.
TGAGAGCATCTGTCTCACTTTCCACATCCTTAATGACAATAAATAAAGTCTTTAGAAACATTTCAGCAAACTCACCACCTTCAGGAAATCAGACGGATTTCTGTATTTAACTCAGGCTTTTAGTCTATTCTATAAAAAATAAAGTTTAAAAAACACACACACACACAAAAACCAGAAATTACCTACTCTCCCTGATATTTAAGACCAAAGTTTGACAAACATAAAAAAAAAACCTCTGTCAGATTGTCTGCATGATGAAAATCCAAACAAATTCTAAAAATAAAATCAATTGTAAGGTTCATAAAACACATTATTTACTGTAGCTGAATTTTAATGCTTTTGATATCCTTGCCACTATTATAAGTTCCTAAGGGATGCAATTTGCATCCACAACAAATGTAGGAGTTATACACTTTCTCCCATGAGTTTTGAAAAGTATTTGTTTTAAAAGTCTAAGGCCTGATGCTGCTACTATTGAAGAAATGTGAGAACTCCCATTAACATCAGTGGGATCAGGACCAAGGCCTACACTGAAAATTAATTCATAGGATTTTACAAGTAACCTGTATAACTCCCACTTTACTGACAAACTACCTCCAGATAAAACTAACATGGGTTAGGAGTTGACCAGAAAAAAAACTTTTGGATGTATTCTATTCTTTATAAATGTTGTTACATGTTCTCAAATCTGTGAATATCCGTGGGTAAATATATGTTGTTGTCTTTCAAATCAGAGAAGAACGGGAACAAAATGGGTTTTAACATCCGTTTCATAGTAGTTACAAGACTTTCTGTTATTAATTATTTGTATTACTGTAGCACCTGTGAGTCTGGGTCATGAATCAAGATTCCATTGTGCTAGGCACTGCACAAATACAGAACAAAAAGACAGTCTCTGTACTTACAAGCTAAGTATAAGATTAAATAGCAGATGGATACGGACAGACAGTGAAGTACAAGGAAACAATAAGTCAGTGCTGGTCAGCATAACAGTCAGTAGTCTCACCACACTTGTGGCCTAACCACTGTAAGTTTTTTGTAGGCATCATAGCAAAGGAGATTTTTGAGGAGGCATTTGAAGGTAGATAATGAGACATCTTTGTGCATATTTATTGAGAGCTTCTCCCAGGCATGAGGGGCAGTACAAAGGTCATGTCAGGGACAGGGCATAGGCATTCTGGGCTGGGGTTCACACATCAGGGACCGTAGTCAGATGAATTACTAGAGCAGGATTCAATGAGCAAGAGCTGGAGTTAAGTGAGGCCAAGGTCAAATACCAGAGAGCCAATCATAGAATACCAGGGTTGGAAGGGACCTCAGGAGGTCATTTAGTTGAACCCCCTGCTCAAAGTAGGACCAGTCCCCAGATCCCTAAATGGTCCCCTCAAGGATTGAGTTCACAACCATGGGATTAACAGGCCAATGTTCAAACCACTGAGCTATCTCTCCTCCCAAATGTTATACCAGGCTGGAATCAGGAGTAAGTCAGGAGGCAAGAGTCAAGCATCAGGAGACAAAGTAAGGTTTAGAGCCACCAAAGCTCCAAAGCCTGTGTGTTGCCCAGACAACTTCCTGTGCCAGGGTTAAATAGGTGGCTTGGCCAATCAGAGGCCTGCAGAGTGCTGTCACTCTGGGTCTCTTGGGAAGTACTTCCTTTGGCACCTACTCTCCACATTGCTTCTTAGCTGTGGCTCCCTATAGCCTTCTAGTGGTGCTGTGGGAACTTCAGTTCTCCCTGTATCCTTACAGGTCAGTTTGAAAATTTAACAAGTGGGTGATAGAGGCTGGCCTCCTGAACTGATTGGAGGTGAGAGTTGTCATCTTGATAGTGAATGAAAGATGATAGGTAGATTGAGCAAAGACCATTAAGGGCCTTGAAAGTCTAAGCAAGCAACTAATGTTTGATGAAATAGAGAATAAGGAGGAAGAAGGATGTGAAGAAAAGTGAGTCTGTCAAAGCAATGGGCTAGGACAGTGATCTTCACAGCAGTATTGTGTATGTGTATATATATATATTTCATACATATAGCTATATAGCTATTTTAGAGAGAGAGAGAGAGAGAGAGAGATTAGATATAGATATAGATATAGATATAGATATAGATAGATAGATATATTTATATCATACAGATATATAAATAGATTGATAATCAGAAGTAGTATACTCAATAAAATGGGAAAATCTCAAAAGGTTTGGAGTTCTGCTTTGTTTTGAAGCAAATTCTATAGATATGGATGCTGTCTGAAATTAATCTGAACCTCCTGAGACTAACAAAATTGGTCTGTGCATTTCAGGAAGACGGTGTTTATTGCAGGATTCTGACACCCTCTAGACCATGGGTATGGAAGAAAAAAGTATCCAAACATTTCTAGAACTAAAAAAAAAAAAAAAATCATTCGAGTTTGCATGTAGAAATGGGAGAATGTTGATGGATTTTGTTTGTTTGTTTTTGCCTCTTACCCCTAAGCTGATTCACCCATCACAGTATAGGCATCTTTAAGACTTCAACTAGAGGTAGTTGAAAGTTTTCTGTCGACACTTTATAAACTTTTAAAATATTGCTTTTCTATGAAGCCCCAAAAATTTTTCAAATAATTTTTAATTTAAAAAAAATGAAAGTTTTAATTTCTTATCAAACATTTTGCACTGGAAAACTTACTTCTTGACAATCTCTGGCTCCAACACAATTTACTCAGATGTTATGGAATATGACAGGTCAGAGAATCAGGCCTGCTGCACATTTACATTGCTATATTAGTCCTTCAGAAAAAGGCAGAGAAGCCAGCATGTTTTTTACTGTAAATTAATATCAAACTTTACTGGAATAACATGCTTTTCAACACCCCTACATGTGTAGTCACTGGGAGTTTTTAAGTTATATCAGAGATCTAAATGGAAAATGGATCATTCAGAAACATTTGTCTTGATTCACCACTGAGTTACTCCACTGGTATGCCAGTGTAATTCCACTGATACCAACAGAGAGACACTGACATAAAATTGCAAAGTTGATCTAGGCCTATTATGTGTATTTGTGATGCTTTCTGGAGAATGTTGCTTCTGTATTGTAATTGAGTGAATTATACAGAGGCATATAAATATAAAATTGATCCAATATTTCTCATGTTATAGGAAGGAAAATTAAATCTATTTTCTTCAGAACTGCAGTTTGGATTTTTTTAAAAATAAAAGAAGCTTTCCTAAGACTGAATAAACACAGAACTATCTTTGACAGTTAACTTATGCCATCCTTTAAAACTCATACTCTATGCTAGTCAGGGGACAAATGCCCAAATGAGATTATTGTCCTTATTATTTAAGGAATAGAGTATGGTAGGTGTGTATGGCATAAATTCACAGTGTATTTTAGCCTCTCAGTCTGTTTGGAATCACTGCTATGATAAAATATAAATGTATAGAATGAGATTTCAAATCTGTTTAGCTCCTTAAAGCATTGCAGACAGGTGGTGAAATCCTAACCTTATTGATATAAACGGCCAAGCTCCCATTGACTTCAAGTCGGCCAGAATATCACTGAGACAGTTTAAATCCTTAAATCATATCATGCAATTAATATTTGGGATTCAATCAATGTTTAGACTTCTGTTTTTGAAAGTAGCAGAATCATCCCACATCTCTACATCACAGTAACTATCAGAAAATATATATGTACTCCTCATAAGTAAATCTATATTTGTATTTATGAAGTAAATGTATTTACTATTTAGCGTCATCATTCTGAAAACTATTGCAGCCCCATAAACACACACAGAACACATTTGTATAATTTAGTTTACTGGACATTGAATATCATGAAAAAGAGCCACATCTGAAGTAATACGGCAATATGAAAATTGAGGAGTAAGGGAGGATGCATTGTAGAATCCACTTTTACCTTATTTCTAGGTAGCTTATGATAGCTTTTTTACCTAAAATTGAAGGCACCAATGACCTACTATGTAATGCTAATGAATCTATATTGCATAGTTTTATTCCTTATAATTTTTCCAAGAATCAAAGTTATAATCTGGTCCTTCTCTACAACTATATTTATATGTATTAAATAGTAACGGTTTGCATTTCTGAATTCTTTTCTAGCATACTGGTGACAGAGCTGCGCAAGCTGTGCTCGTACATAGTTGAGACTCTGGAACTCATTTCAGAAAAAAAGGAATGCAATTCCTTAGTTGGGTTATATTCAGACTATGGGCCTGATACTCGGTTGCCCTACATCTTGAATAGTCATTTACACCAGTCCAAAGTTAGTGCAGAGTAGATGGAAATTGCTACCATTCTAATTTATTAAGGATTTACATACACTATCCAATCCCTTTATTTGGTGTTAATGACCAGGTCTATGGAGAATCAGGCCTTGATCTGCACTTATTTTGCTTTTTCCTAGATTTGAGACTGGTTAAAAATGGACAAGAAGAGGAAGTGCCAACGAAACCAGTGAGGTTCCCTCTAGGTTCATGGTCACTCAAGCCATTATCAAAACTCCCATGATTGGACACCTTGTGAAGAGCCTTAATGTACTCCTAATTGAGATCCTTACAATTAGACTTCCCAGTTCATTAACCAACTAGGTCTATATTTGTTCATCTCTAGCTTCCTATGGCTCTCGATAATTAAGGTGTAACATTAAGGATAGTTTCACTGTAGAGATCATACGCAGATGATAATGTGAAACACTACGTTTTCATACACTTCAAACATTTCTTTGACTGTTCTTTTCAAAACAATTTTACACCATACTAATTAAATGATTCTTTGTTAATGTATGGGTGCCAAGCACAATCTGATCTTCATGGAAGCAATCCATGTACCTGGCTCTCTTTTTCAGTTTCCACTGTAATTATCTACAGTTGTCTGATTTTATAGAAGCTGCAAATCTTGTCACTCTTTATGTCCAAAACATTGGATACCTCAAACAAACAGTTTGTCAGTATCAGAGGCGTAGCCGAGTTAGTCTGGATCTGTAAAAGCAGCAAAGAGTCCTGTGGCACCTAATAGACTAACAGACGTTTTAGAGCATGAGCTTTCGTGGGTGAATACCCACTTCGTCGGATGCCAGGTGAATACTCACTTAGTCAGATGCATCCGACGAAGTGGGTATTCACCCACGAAAGCTCATGCTCCAAAATGTCTGTTAGTCTATAAGATGCCACAAGACTCTTTGCTGCTTTTAGTTTGTCAGTAAACATCTGATATGTGCAGAAGAGAAATAAGCTGCAGAACAACTATTCATTTTCACTTACCATTTTCAAAAGATTAATTTGAGAACAGATTACATCATTTGTAACATGTGCAGGGTTCTTTAGCATAGCCACTGAGCATTCTTCTCAGTGCAGGTCATGCTCTGTCAAAGGGTGAAAATATAATTTACTATTCTCTTGGCTCCTTTTTCTGATTCTAGAAATTCTGCTGGTGATAATGAAATATTCCAGGGAATCTTGGACTTTTTCTTCAAGTGGCTGACACTCAGCTCAAGGTCTCCATAGCTCCGCACTCCCAGAACATGGACCAACAGGAGGCTGGAAGCATACTGGAAGATATTATTTTCTCCATTTCTCCCAGCATAAAAGAGTGAAAGCCCTATATGGAGATGTGAGGAGATAGTTTCCCTGACATGAAGAAATAGTTTGGGGATTCTGAGGAAAAAAATAGACAGAGGCAAGGGTTCCTGAGTGAAGGGATGTACTGCTTTGGGGAGCTCTAAGAAGAGGAAGATGCTTCCCAATGAGAGGGAATCGCAGCTATATTTCAGATATGGGGTTGTCTGAGTAGAGGGAGTAGCACACTGGGTCTTGAGGGAATGAGATCTGATTGAGTGGTGTAGCATTTTTAATTACACTTATTTCAACCACTTATTCGAAATTTCAGCATTCAGAGCAGGAGTAGGGTAAGCTTGAAAAGCCATCCATCATCTTAAACCTCAAGGTGGAAGCTGATGGCCAGGACTGAACTGTCTTGGCAGGACAATGTGGAGAAGCACGCACCATCAATACTCGGGCTGCATATATTCTAGGGATAGAGGACACCAGTGGCTCCAGGTCTGCAAAAAGAGCCATAAGGGCAGATAAACATGCCGACATATAAATCTATCACAGTAAATGGGGCTTAATGTGGGGACATAGATCTACTCAAGAGTCAGTTGCAGCACTGTGGCTTACGGCAGTCAGACACCCAAACACTACAGGAAAATTTCATAAAAACATAAGTGAAAATAAAAGGGGGGAAAATAAAATGAACAGTGATTACTTAAAACCTGTGAAAGTTTCTGCCTTTTAAAATGAATCCCCATTGTAAGATTTTCCAAATCATCATAACTTTGACTTTACTATCACTTTTCTACATTGATCTGTTTCTTAGCTTACCATGTAAGTGCACTCAACGCAGAGAGTAATAGGACTGTATCCATGGCTATTTTTACTTCTGCATGAGCAGCTTCTATGTCTTCCCATTATGTATCGAGTGCTGGTACTGCTATAAACTATAGTGGTGAGGAAAGCATTATAGTTCTGTGTAATTGTACTTGGATTATTTAACTTAATGGTTTCAGCCTGGTGTTTTTGTAAGGATTTGGTAATTTGACTCTCTCTGTATTAACCATGATGCAGCAAACTAAGTTGCATTTGACCAAAGTATTTTGTCTCTTATTAACAGTCTGTGCAAAAATTAAATATGCCTTAAAAACAGGAGTACTACAATCTAAATACAGCTCTGGTCAAACATTTTAAATGATGTAGCTCAAATGCCTCTTTACATTTTTTTTGGTTGTTAGTTTCAAAGGTTTAATTTAATGAGATCTGATACTAACAGTACATCTATTGTATGCACACAGAAGACAGACCATGAATAAATTACATTATTGCAAGAGAATTTTGAAATGTCTATTAAAATATGCAGTTGTATTTTGCTATCATTACCTCCAGCTCTGATGGTATTAACATACATCTTAACTTGACTTGCAATTCTTTACCTAGTTAAAAATGCATTTATAGAATATGGGTTTTTTTTTTTAAATCTGACAATATTACTAATGAGGTTCAAGTACAAGAATACTGAATAAATGCATATGGATTTTTCATCCATAAAAAATATTTCTGGTATAACTCAGGCATTTAATACAATTAAATATGTGTACATGTGAAAGTAAAACTACGAATCTCCTAAATTGTATTGGCTGAAAAAATGCAAACACAAAGCAAAGTTATCAGTCTCCAAAGATAAAGCTGGCACTGAAAAAATTGTGTTTTCAGCCAGAACAGCATGGGGCCATTTAGTTTTGGTCTGCAGTACGTGCAGTTGCAGATACAAAGGCACACCAAAAAGGATTGGAGGTTTTTTATTTCATTGCAAACAGCAAAAACAAATGCCAGACTGCTATGAAAGACCTGATAGATATAATTATAATGCTTTTTTCTATTACATGAAGAACTTCTTATATTCAAGTATTAATTAATCTTCACTGTAGCAAGTAGGAAGCAAAAGTAAAATGTTGAAATTTATATATTTTTGAAGCACAGCAAGACTGCACTCCCAGTAGATAAAATATGTATTTGCAGCCATTTAGCCAGATAGCTTAGTTAAGGAAAAACAAAAGACTGGATCAGGGAGAAGATAACAAAATATGGGCTATATCCTACAGTTGGAAATCAGTGGGACTCCACATGAGTGCAGGAGTCTGCAAGCAGATTTAATGGCATGATCTAGGCCTAAACTAATAACAGTACAACATAATATATATTGACAGTAAGTTAGCAGTGCCATGTGCACTCCACTACTGTGTTTGGTCATATAAATAAGACATAGACACATGAATATGTGATGAATAGCTATCAACCACAAGTTTATTTAGAAACAATGAAACCTACAATACAAAATGGTTATATTTCCGATAGACAAATACCTGTGATTCTTAAGCCAATTGCAGGCCCTGGCCTGGCACAGTGGTGCACATCACTGGGTTAAGGTGCAACTGAAAAGTCTGGCAGAGTCTACTTTGAATGAATATGGAGAATCTTTCACAACCAGCATCTTAGAAATGAAATTTCACAGAGTTCCGACTGTAAGAATATACATGCAATTAGTTTCTCTATTATGTAGGTCAGGGGAATGTGCCCTTTTCTCTAAGAGTAAAATCAGGATAATCAGAAATTCCTTAACCTCTTGGGTCTCATCTAAAGGAATAAACTGTCAGATTACATGAGTCTCTGTTGAGTCAGTCTCCAATGATTGTGTCTTACGTGACACAGCACTGAAACTGAAAACCCTTAGTACAGAACTATATCATGTAACCTGGCAGTTTATTCCTGTAAAAGAGACAGGGAGAGGGAAGTTAATTATTTTTTAATGATTCTGATCCTTAGAGAAAAGGGCAAATGCCTAATATCTATCAGGAGACAGAGTCTGAACTGTCCCTTTACTTACCTTAGGAAAAAAGAAGTGATCTGAGTTTTTAAATAAAATTCAGGGATTTTCTCTCAATCTGTCAATGACGATAGCTGAATAATAACTAATTCTACCACCTTCATTGTTTTTCTGTATTCATTATAGTATTTGGAAATATCACTGCAATTTGATTACTATGAGGACACTTGCAAGACATTAGTGCTTAAGTTTGTGCCCTGTCATCACCAGAGCTCAGTTGCCTATTAAAAACCAGGAAGTAGACAAATTCGCTGAACTGTCTTTAGTGTGATTGGGGCAATCGCTATATTAGTTAAGAAACCATTCTGGTGTTCTGCTGAAAACCCCACCTTTCTTGCACAAGAAATGATCCACAAGAAGGAAAAGATTATATCAGAGAGATCTCTGGAGATTCATTTATCCTTTGGAAGGCAGTTAATATATTGATGCGTAACTGAAGGTATAAGAGAAGGCACACACACACATACACTTTAACAGTAATGAAGTGATTGGCCTAGTAATGTTCAAAGTTTTAAGGTGAAGAACTTTCAACCATGAACAATTAAAATATCCAAAGTGTATCAGTACTTGTCCATAGGTGAAGTAATTGACTGGGAAAACCCAGAAAAATCTAAGGGAATCAAAAATCAATAGTCATAAAAAACGAGAGAAAAACCAACATGTAAATTAAAAATCCTGCATTTCATGAGTAATTCCTTTTAAGTTAGGGGTACCTCATTTACTCTATTTAACTGTTTTAGCTTCTGTTATTCTGAGTCAAATTTAACTACTTCATTGATGCTCATAGTTGGAGAGCAACAGTGCCAATTAAAGTCTCAAACTAAACAAGCCAAGGGGAAAAATCTAAAATAGTATTAAGCAGTAGAAAGAAAATAGCTTGTGACTTGAGTGATGTTAACAAATCAGAGATGATGCACTTACTACTTGATGTAAAAGACTGTAGAATGCCACGCTAGGCAGTAGGTGGACACAATTATCATGAGTATTATCAGTTCCTGGTCATTCTTCTTTATATTTTAGGAATTTCACATTCTGTTGATTGCATCATATTAAATTGAGACGTGAAGATCTGTTGAGTTATCTAGCCCATCTGCTAGGGGCTACTGAAGAATTGCTCCTTATTCTATATTTTCTAGTGCTTGTCCATTTATGGTTACCCAGATGGAGACATCATGGAGGCTAAATGGCAGAAAGTACAGAGCATCCACACTGAAAATCAGGCCCCTTGAAGCTGTGTCATTTTTGGGCACCCAAAAATTGAGGCATCCAAAAAATCACAATTGTGGCTAATTTTTTTAATGTTTACTTTGTCATAAGTGAGAGAAGCATTTCTAGATCAAATAAATAAGATATGCAGTGAGGGACAATAGTTTGAGTCACCTTTAATAAATAATTTAAAAGTGTTACATCTGGTGGTTGTTGGTACTGTACTTTATAATATAAGAAGTTACATCTCTATCCTGTACACTGTATCCTGTAATACTGTAGAACTTCACCATGACATTTCTGCATTATTGTTGCAGTGGTAACGGGTCTAACCCATTGAAGCTTTGCTCTCTTGATTTATATTGCCAACAGAAACGCTTAAAAATCTTGCCTTATTATACAGCTAAAAATGGATTTTGCTGTAGGCCTGCATGCTTTCTGTACATGTTGTATCTGTCTGTCCATGTAGGTATTTATGGTGGTCAAGTTGCCAAGGAAAATTATATATGTATACACACACAGATTCCCCAGCATGTATTTATTTATATTACTGTTTATTCATCTAGGCTTTCATTCAGCAAAGGTATTTCACTGTGTTTATAACTTGGATCACATGTGTATTCCCACTGAAGTCAATGAGACTGAACACTGTTTAAAGTTGTTCGGGCACTTAAGTATATTCCTGAATTGGGGCCATGGGGCCAGTTTGTGACAATTCTCGGTGTAGATGTGCAAGGAGGGAGGGGAAAGGCTTTCTGTGCATGAGCCAGACAAAAACCACACTCCATGAGAGCAAGAATTGCTCCTAGCTAGCAGCACTAACTACTCTACAATGGGACAGCAGGGAATCAATGGGGGCTTAGCCTGACCTCCCCTATGCCACAGAAAGGAATGTAAACTACACTCCTTATTGGGTAATAGCAATGGGCATGCTCCCTGGTTGTTCCTGGACTCATTTTGCTCTGTTATTCACCAAAACTGGGAAGTGTCTCAAAAGGTTGATTGAGCACATCATTTGTATACACTTGTTTTTCATCTGCTTAGTTTTGAAACACTAATTTATTCAATATCTGTCCAGACATATAAGGCATAATTCTGATAAAAGGCTGGAGTGGCAAAGGGTGAAAAAGGATCTGATTACATTATTTTGTGGTGTGCTCCTCTCCCAGTCACCTGTAGTAGAGTGTTCTCACACAGTTTGTTAATGAATCAAATTGACCTCTGATAGTTTAAACAAATTTGTTTCGTGTCCTTCCTGCAGCCTTCGGTTATTGGATTTTTCTTTCTGTAAGCTGGTTGTAACCTATTGGTAGGGTACATCTTGTATCTAGATACTCTATAGTAATTAATGTAACTTAATTTTTTTCTGGTTATCATTTCAGGTTCAAGGTCATTCTATTAGTAGGAACATATTAAATGTCAGCAGCAGCTACAGCTGACAGCACAGATTGTGCCAACTATGATAGCTTGTTTCAACATCTTTTCCAGCAAAGGTAGAAATGAACATTTCTTGTCATTAGATTAAGGAAAGAATCTGTAGGTGGCCGCTCGTATAGACACATCCATTAGCTCAATGTTCAAACTCTGTCTGAAACTCTTTGTTGTACTTGTAAACCCAGAGTAACACTTACCTTCTTTTGAAGTTTGAGGAGGGAATTATCCCACAGGAAAACCACCCTTTTCTTTACCTCTTCACTATTATTTGAGAGTTTATAGTATCTGTATAAATATCATTGTAGTCCAAATCTCAAACCTTATGGCGGTGTTACAATTTAAACTCATGCCCTGGACAGTGAGGGGTTTAATTTCCTAGTAAAGAACAATATGAATCTCTTGATATTAATCGGTTTAACCTCTTTAAATAAGTGAAAAGTGTTGGGAAAACCCAAACAATTGTTTAATATACCTCTAACAGAAAAAAATAGTGTCTTCTGTCTTAAAATCACGTCAATATATTACAGTCTTAGGCAAAAGCAGCCCACATGGATTTTCAGCATTTATGAATCTTCTGTATTTCAATCAGTCCAGTCAGTTAGAGGAAGCTGTCTGAGCAATAGACCATTGCTTTCTGGGCTATATGACCAGCCACACACACTTAACTTCTGCTTTGGACTACCCCCTAGCCTGCCTCAGCCTCTAGGTATTAGAGAGAGAGAGATTCCTAGCGAGATTTTTAAAGGCATTTAAGTCACTTGTGAAAATGGCACAGCGGTATAATGACTTGTCAGATGCAGATCAGAGGGTGAAATGCTGAAAGTAGAACTCTGGTCTTCTTACTTCTTACTTACTTCAAGTGTTATGTCCTATCTGCTAGAACCAGTGATTCTTAACCAGGGGTACATGTACCCCTGAGGGTATGCAGAGGTCTTCCAGGAGGTACATCAACACATATAGATATTTGCCTAGTTTTATAACAGGCTACATAAAAAGGACTAGCAACATCAGTACAAACTAAAATTTCAAAGACAATGATTTGTTTGTACTGCTCTGTATACTATACACTAAAATGTAAGTAAATATTTATATTCCAATTGATTCATTTTTATAATTATATGGTAAAAATGAGAAAGTAAGCAATTTTTAGTAATAGTGTGCTGTGTCTCTTGTATTTTTATGTCTCATTTTGTAAGTTTTTAAGTGAGGTGAAATTTGGTGGCACAAGACAAATCAGGCACTTAAAAGGAGTTCAGTAGTCTGGAAAGATTGAGAGCCACTGTTCTAGACCACACTGCATCTCTGTACTCTTATCTGTTCTCCTGGTGACACTGGTGATCCATAAACAACTATATGTACAGAAGAGAATTCAGAATTTAGCAAAGAACAGGCTATAATGCCTAGATCTCTAGTCTATGTATCAAACCCTATCTGCATATATGCAGAAGTGCAGTCCAGAACACAAGCAGGCAGAAGAAGAAGTGTACACCAGAAGTTATCCACCCTGGTTCTGGAACTCCACAATCTGCTCATAATGCCCAGAATTAAGCATAAATTATTATTCACAGGATTGTGGCCATAGTTTTTAATCTAATTTTAATTTTACATAATTGCTGAATCTGATGTTATCTTACTTTTCTCAACTTATTGATCTTCCATTTCAGTCACATTTGGTCCTACTGTAAAGAGGACATTATTATATTACTTTGCTTTTTCCTATTCTTAGTATTTCTGTTCTGTGCCATATCAGTATCCATATACAGTTATTTTCTTTTTTTTTCGATTCTATCCTTTGCACATTTTATCCAAATGTATTTGTGTATGTATCTAGCTATAGTTATTTTAACACTTCATGGGGTTGGTTTCTGTTGTGTAAAGCTCAAACATTGCAGCGTTTAAACAGCTCCCAATTCAGGGATTCCCAGTTCAGCTATGCAGGTATGCAATTTTCATTGGTTTATGGGAGGGCAGAATTTGTCCATGTTCTGAGGATATACTGTGTAATAAATAGAAAGAAAAATAACTAAAACTCTTCATTTTTTTAAGGAAGTTTGTGTCTTAATCCTCTTGTTTTGTTCTCTTACAATTAGATTTATAGTAAATCAGATTAGCCCATATATATGGTCCTTTGTTTGTGTGTTTTGCAAAATGTAAGTAGCCTGACCTTCTTAGGAAATTAGTATTGTATGCAGCATGTTTTATTTGCAAAAAGTTCTGTTATTGTGGAAATTCAAATAGCCATTAAAGCAAAAAACCTACTGAATATTTAGCTTTTTTTAGTGTCTCAGAGGTATTACATCTTGTGCTAACTAAATGGTTTTAAAATAAAGCACACATGAACATACTAACAGCTATCATTGTAGATTACAACATGCCTGGGTATTCTTGGATTGAATGTAAAATGATACATCTCATCATTTGTTATTTTCAACCTCACAGTGTATTAAGTATTCTGTACCAGGAATGGAAAATCAATGCATGCTTTTAACAAAATATCTACGCTTTTAAGAATATACTACTGAACATTCATACAACTTCCTTATGGCAGTCAGTTGAAAACAATATATCTCTAGCTCCAAAGCACAATAGGCTGGGCTGGTAGAGTTCCTCAGCATTATAATTTTTTTCAAAGTGTCAGTAATTCTATTTGTGCCAGACCAATTACCCTTGAGTCTTTTTGCATCACCCATCACTAATAATCTTACATTTATTCCTTTCATCCCCAAAGAATCCAAAGTCTTTTTTTAAATACTGGCCAGACTTAGCCACCCTGGAACCTGCATGGAGCATATCAAAAGCTCAGGTCTTCTTCCAGAAGGGAGAAGAAAAGAAGGGCTTTGGAAATTTCCAATGAGGTGATTTCGGGTGTGCGGAGGGGAGGCGTGGCTGCGGTGGCTTCAGCCAGCCTGGGGCTCCTCTGAGTGTGGGGGGGCTCAGGGCTCCGGATGGCCCCTGGCTCCTCTGGCCATTGGGAGGGAGGCAGGGGGTCTTAGGATTCTGGCTGCAGAGTGGGGCACAGGGCCTCGGGGCCCTGGCCACAGGGTGGGGTCAGGCAGGAGGGGCAGAGCTGGGGGCTAGACTCCTAGAAGTGGGGCTCCATCTGCTGCCCATGGCTAAAAGTCAAGCTAAATTAGATATTGCCAAGGAAAATAAAACATAAGGTTTTAATTATATGGATTTAAAAAATGAGGAACGATGAGGTTGTACTGCTATGCAGTGTGGTTGTGGGGAAATTAAAGTTAAAGGTATTGCACACAAAGTACATGAATGCTTTACCTTGGTTTTGAATAAGGATGATAATATGGGATGTGGACATGAAGGTAGGATTGCTGGTGGAAGTTGTCACATCTGAAGAAAACCTTAAAGAGCTTAATGTACTCACCTCAGGAGAATACTGAAAGAACTGGCACATGAGATTACTAGTTCAGTAGCAAACACCGTGGAGAGTGACAAGCTATTTAAGCTAAAGGACAATGTTGGCACAGGAACAAATGAGTATAAACTAGCCATGAATATGTTCAGGCTGGACATGAGAAAGTTTCTAACCTTCAGAGGAGCAAGGTTCTAGAACAGCTTCCCAATAAGAGTTGTTGGAGCAAATAACTTAAACATTGAAAGAGGGATTGTATGAGGTTGCTTGTGATGCTGGTGGGGGCAGAGCAGTCCTGGGATTTCCTTGTGGTTCAGGTCTGATGTTGTTTAAATTTCAGACTTCAGAGCTTCAGCCAGTCATCTGTGGAGTTAGGAAGGGATTGTTCCCCCTGATGTATAGGTTTGGGTTATTTTTTCCCTCCTTCCTCTGAAGCATCAGAAATAGCCACAGCTGAAGATGGGACACTGTATCGGATGGACCAGCACTCTTAGATGGCACCCAGCATTCCTTCTTTCTCACGTGCTTGGCTGGCTGGTTCTTGCTCACATTCTCAGGGTCTAATTCATCATCATATGCAGAGTTGGGAAGGAATTTTCTCCCAGGTGAAATTAGCAAAGCTTGGAGAAATTTCATCTTCCTCTTCAGCATGGGTGCAGGTCACTTCTTGAGATCATCTGGTTCTCTCACATAAGGAGTTTCCTGTTCTTTCAGGCATCTTGGGCACTGTGCGCTCTAAGTCTATTGCATTCTCTGTCAATGACATGATAGCTTGGTCTAATTTTACTTGTTGTTATAATGTGTGGGTGCAGGGTGGTGGTGGTGGTGGTGGCCTATGATATACAGGAGGTCCCTTCTGGCCTTAAATTCTCTGACTAAGTTATTGGAGGCATGGCTCCCCTTGATACACACAACCTGATGCTGGCCAGAGTTTATGCACAAATCAGGCTGTGTTTTGGTGGATATCCTTGCATTCTCATTTTGGAGACAAGCAGGTTTTTCTCATGTTAAAAGCAGAACTTGGATATATGATACATATAAATTAAAATATTTATTTCACTAATACTTAAAGGTAACCGCTTTAGATATACTCACTGACTTCATGGGTGTTCTGGGGCTGGAGCACCCATCAGGAAAAAATAGTGGGTGCAAAGCACCCACCCGCAACCCTCCTATTAGCACCATCCCCTCCTCCCAGTGCCTCTTGCCCAAAGCTGGGCCGCGCAAATCAGTGCCTCCCCCCTCTCACAGCGCCTCCCATGGATCAGCTGTTTTGCTGTGTCTGCAGATGCAGATGGGCGAGGAGTGAGAGTGCAGCATGATGGGGAAGGGGTGATGGGGCAGGGGCAGGAAGGGGGGGCAGAGGTGGGGCCATACAGGAAGGGGTGCATTGGTTGAAGGGTCTGGGCGAAGCCAGGGCATAGCACCCCCTGGCAGATTAGAAACTCAGCACCTATGGTCTTAGGGCTGAAATCCAGTAGCATTAGAACAGAGCATAGAAACGCAGGTCAAAACTTTTGGACAAAGACTGTGAAGTACTTTATCCAAATATTCAGGCAGAATCCCTTATAAGAATGAGGCCAGCACACCAGGGGAACCTCCCCTATAACATCGTAATAAAGTGCTAAGTAACTTTTAAAAGCACACATGATCACAACTTCAGTTTTATGACTAACACTATCTATAGTACTTTAAGCAATACATTATCTTCAGTGCTGTTATACTGGAGCACTGGTTGAGTACATAGGCTGTCACTACACTGGCGCTTTACAGCGCTGCAACTTTCTTGCTCAGGGATGTGAAAAAACTGTAAGTTAATCCCCACAGGGAGGTGGAGTACCTG
The DNA here is from genome assembly GCF_025201925.1 of Gopherus flavomarginatus. Taxonomy (NCBI): domain Eukaryota; kingdom Metazoa; phylum Chordata; order Testudines; family Testudinidae; genus Gopherus; species Gopherus flavomarginatus. Next base: position 163,823,419 of record NC_066620.1, on the reverse strand, counting down.
TAGCTCTAGGAGAGCAATCTCCCAGCGCTGGCGCCGTGACCATGCTCGCATTTCAAAGCGCTGCCGCAGAAGCGCTTCCATGGCAGCGCTTTGAAGTTGCAAGTGTAGCCATACCCTTAGAGAAAGAGTGGGCTTGCTGAATCAACCGCACCTCTGCTTGGAGTTACTTGGATGATTCCAGTCTAACTAATGATCATGCCTGGCCCTGCTTAAATCACAACCCAAAGTGACATAAGGTGTCTAGTTTCAGTCTCACAGACTTAGGGCTGGTCTACACTACAGCTGGGATCAATGCTCTGAGATCAATCCACAGGCAGTCAATTTAGCGGGTCTGCTAAAGACCTGCCAAATCGGCTGCAGATCGCTCTGCAGTTGACCCCTTTACTCTACCTCCAATGAGAAGAGTAAGGTAAGTCAACAGGAGTTTTTTTTCCCATCGACCCCCCGCAGGTTAGACCCCGCAGTAACTCAACCTAAGGTACATCGATTCCAGCTACATTACTCATGTAGCTGGAGTTGCATAACGTAGGTCAACTTACCGCAGTAGTGTAGACATAGCCTTAGTCCAAGTATTGTCATAATTTCTATGACTTTGCAGCAGTCATGTGTAAGGACACTAAGGGGATACTGCCTTTTGTAGTTTTGTTTCTAACATTTCTTTCTTGGATGCAGGCAGGCGGTCTGCGTGTGCTACACCAGGAAGAATTTAGCCTTTGAACAAGATCAGAGCTCATTATTTTACATTCTGCCAGCTTGCGATGGGTTCAAAAACCTCTTATCAAAATTCGATAAGCTTTATATGAATCACCACATTTATGAAAATTGATAAAACACCTTGGATTGGAAAAAAGGCCAATGCCTTTTGATAAGTCTATCTACTTCTTTCAAACCACACCACATATAATATATATAGTGACGCACTATTTGTCTTCATCAACAAAGTTGCCAATTTAATGATATTGTTTATTTTGATGTGAGAATTATTTTTTCCCTAGAATAAATATTGAAGTAGAAAATGCTGATGTCACTATACAGCATGAAAGGTACAGCAGATCTGGGAAATAATCCAAAGTGCTTCATACTGATTTTCTGCCAAGCTAAGGCTTTTTACCTGAAGCTCTCCAGTCTCCAAAACACAGTCATCTTTGAAGATAATGCAGGTGCAGTCTGAAAAGATTAGACTTGTGCAATATGTTAGCCCCTTTCATCACAATAGAAACAACCTTTCCAGAACCCTTTGCTTAATAATTATATAGCCATTTATCATCTAGCAACATAATGTTTAAGTTTCCTTGTGCTCTTTCATCAAAAGCAGTTCTTTATGAACCTTTCCCCAGAAGTGTGCATATTTCAATAAAAGTGGGGGTGGGGATCATTTTAACTAGTTCTCTCTTTTGGGAAATATTTTTAAATTATAACCATATAATCAATGACAGGGGCAGACAGATGTTTAAATACTGTAGTCAGCACTGGGGGATGGGGGTGGCAAGTAAGGATGTCCAAGAAAAGGGTGGAACAGGGAGGTTCTGGGGCGATAGAAATAGAGATATTTCCAATTTGAGATGGAACTATGAAAGACTGACACCGTGTATGATTGATGAAGGCTGAACTGGTTTTAAAACAACTTGTGCATTTGTTGAAACCTGTGCTATGAGAAATCAATAAGACTCATATTATGCAGGGTTTAGTTCAGAATTTTTTTTAGAGCTTGGTCATTGCCTGACCAATGACAAAAATAAACCCCAAAGGGGACAAAATGTAAAAAATATTGGGTCATAGCCAAATTTGATGAGGCAAACACATTGCCATGACACAGAGCTCCAGACAGCTGTTTCCAACAGGTGGGAAGGGGCCTGCTGCTATCACTACCCTACTCCTAAATTCTTCTGCTAAGGCCCTGATAATATTATTGGGACCTCACAGGAAGCATTGTTGGACCCAGCACCACAGGGCCTTTCGTCGGTATTCCTCCCAGAGCCAGCAGTGGCACCAGGGCTGGCTCCAGGGTTTTTGCCACCCCAAGAGGCAGAAAAAAAAATAGACACTATCATGATCGGCAGCAGCTCCACCACGCCGCTTTTTTCTTCGGCAGCAATTCGACGGCAGGTCCTTCCCTCCGAGGGGGACCGAGGGACCTGCCACCAAATTGCTGCCAAAGAGCCCGACATGCCACCCCTTCCCCTTGGCAGCGCCAAGCACCTGCTTCTCAGCTGGTGCCTGGAGCTGGCCCTGAGTGGCACAGTGAGGAACCAGGTGCCAGTTTCACAAACAGCAAAGAGATGTACATGTCACATATAAAATGGCACATGTCTCATTAACAGAACAGGAGGATATTTTTTAAATCTACATTTAGTTTGTGTTGGAGCATCATGGGAGAATTATCAGTATTTCTGCATGACAATCCAACCTCTATTGTAGTTTAACAATTTACATCAAGGAATATTTCAGTTTAACTCAAAGGTAACTGAAGTTATGAGCTTGGTACAGGAATTACTGGGTGAGGTTCTGAACAGAAAGTCAGTCATATGAATCAAATATTATTCTATTCTCAGTCAGACATTTTACTGCTTCACTCCTGGATTAAAATTAGTGAGGGGTTCAGAGGTTCAATTTGTTTCTAGGTAACACACATTAGTATATATACTTATCTGCACTATGGATTTGAGCCTATATGCATCAAGACTCAGAAAGATGTGTAAAGATTAAAAATTGGACCTGCCCTTTTTTTGGCTTCTTTTTGATGTATAACAAAGAAGGCCTGGAGGTTTCTTTTTTTGTTTGTTTGTTTTTGTTTTTGTTTTTGTTTTTTTTTTTGCTTGACCTTTACATTATAAAAACAGGTACTTTTTAGTCTACAAGACTTTCTGGTAAGTGATTAATGACATCAGAAGAGCAAAGGAGTTTAATAACTGTAAATGGAAGTGAGTTTTAGTCAAGCTGTTTAAAAAACGTTTTGCTTGTGTTAACAACTATTTGCTTTTAGTGAGTAATCAACATTGTGGAAAAAGAAAGTTAAAGATTCAAAAGCCCATCTCAAATTAAGTAGTGAGAGCTCACAATGTACATCCTCTGAAACCCAGAAGTTGTTCTCCAGCAATACCAGGATTAGTCAGAATTAGCATACCTGATATTTTTAAGGTGGATAAGAAGACAAAAATAATAAAAAATAGGTTCTCTTTATACATTGTAAAAAAAAATCCCCCAATTTTTAAAAAGTCCATTGTAGGTCACCTTTAGCCTCTTGAATCTGTAAAATTAATGTGGAAATCTCACTTGGACAGACTTTCCTGATAGATTTCCATTACTTTTTCTATTGTTTGGTTCAGAAATAACAAAAGAACAATCTATTTCAGAATTTCTACTATTGACTCCAGACCAAAGCAGGGAATAGAGAGGCATACAAAACTGAAAAAAAACAGGACCAAAAAAGTTAGAGACTTGTTCTTTATCCTCAATTATAGTTTAGTTAGCATTTTAGATAAAGGTCATTTTACTTTGGCTCTGATTCTGCAACCTCCCTCTCTCATGTAAGTGACCTGTGTGTAACTAGGTGTTCCCCCTGCCATACCCTCCCTTCGTAATGCCCCTGTAAGGATGTCCTGTCAATTCAGCTAATATCCTGAGATTTGGGGATTAATTCAATCAACTCAAGGAGGCATGGTCATCTGGGAGCTATTTAAGTGAAGGTGAACCTAAATAGGCTCAGTGCCTCAAAAGAAGGGTGTTATGTTCAGTAGGTGGAAGGTTGGCACCTTTGTTCTGCTGTTCAGAAGTGAGGATGAGTGTTCTAGAGAGAAAAACAATTAGAAGTTCTTCTGTAGGATTCTGACTTTTGCTTTGTAATTTTTATTTTTATTCTTTTAAAACTGCTAAGAATGCAATTATAGTGCTTTGCCAAATAGTTATCAGTTTGGATTGCTCCACTCCCCCTCCAATCCTCAGAGTATGCCTACAGGATAAAAGCCCATTCAAAATCTGGCTAGAGGAGGTAGATCAGGAGCTACTGAAAATCCAGGCAGAGAAGTACTGTAGTTGTCATTGAAGTAGAGGATTACTGGATCCTGGGTCTTCCACCTTCCAGGTGAGTGCCCTAACTACCAGACTATGGGGACATTCTCACTCTGGCCCAATAACTCTGAGTATTTCTCTAAAGAGGAACAGCTGCAACAGAAGAGACCGAGAGAGTCTGACATCTCAATATCCCATAGTTCAATAATAAGAACAGGTGGGATCGGAGACCAGTGTTCAGAACTTCCACCAATCAGGCAGAAGGGGAAATTTCACCCAGGTCTCCCACATTATGGGAGAATGCTCTTACCACTGGGCCAAATTATAAAAGAGGCGGTACTTCCAGGCAGATTTCTGAATGAGCCCTGGTTCGCTAGTCCTGCTCCCTGATCTGGTAGGTGTGCTCCTGCACATTCCCTCATCTAACTGCCTGTGACTAGAGGCTCACCCTGGGAATTAGGTGTAAGATAGGTATCCGAATGCCTAAAGTGAGGTGTTATGTACATGTACAGAGACAGAAACTTAGGTGCATTGCAGACTTTTTCAATGAAAATTTAGACTTCTGCAGGATTAAGCAGCAGATGAGCAGGGGTTTTATGGATTACAATAATTAAATTTGTGGTTTAGGTATCCACGTCCCTTTGTGGATGTGAGTCTACCTACAAAAGTGTTGCAAGCTTAGGCACCTTCTCTATATACATACTGGGTCTTTCTTCAGTGAAAATCAAGTCAATGAAGTGCACTTTATGATTAAGTGACTCTTCTGATTATTTGATTATCTGATTATTCTGATTAATAATTGGGAATCTGTGTTGGCCATTCCAAGTGGATTTCTGTTTTTGTTTTAAATTGGTAACTTGTTACATGAA